>NW_027532203.1:5539703-6062521 GCF_008692635.1 Crocuta crocuta | reverse complement strand
TCTCTAAAAAAAAAAAAAAAAAAGCCACAAACTATGTGACTGCTATGGTAGGCAGGATAATAGTGCTCTAAAAATGCCCATGTCCTAATCCTCAGAACCTGTGAATATATTATGTTATAAGGCAAGGAAGAATTAAAGTTGTAAACAGAACTGAGGTTGCTAATGAGCTATCTGAAAAATAGAAGATCATCCAGGATTACTTGGATGGGCCCAATGAAATCACAAGGGTCACTAAAAGTGGAAGAAGCAGAAGAGTTAGTATTACAGTGAAGTGATGTAGGAAAGACTTAAAAAGCCATTTCTGGCTTTGAAGATAGAAGAAGGGGGAGGCCACAAGCCAAGGAATGCAGGTGGCCTCTAAAAGTTGGGAAAGGTAAGAAAATGGACATTCTTAGAGCCTCCAGAGGGACACAGTTATGCAGACACCTTGATTTTATTTTTTTTTTTTTCAATATTTTATTTATTTTTGAGAGAGAGATAGAGACAGCATGAGCAGGGAGGGTCAGAGAGAGAGGGAGACACAGAATCTGAAGCAGCTCCAGGCTCTGAGCTAGTTGTCAGCACAGAGCCTGATGCGGGGCTTGAACCCACGAACCGTGAGATCATGACCTGAGCTGAAGCCAGACGCTTAACCAACTGAGCCACCCAGGTGCCCCGATTTTATTTTTTATTTATTTTTTTAATGTTTTTATTTTATTTCTGAGAGAGAGAAACAGCATGAGCAGGGGAGGGTCAGAGAGAGAGGGAGACACAGAATCAGAAGCAGGCTCCAGGCTCTGAGCTAGCTGTGAGCACAGAGCACGATGCGGGGTTCGAACCCACGAACTGTGAGATCATGACCTGAGCCAAAGTCGGACGCTGAACCGACTGAGCCAGCCAGGCGCCCCGCAGACACCTTGATTTTTGCCCAGTGAGACCCGAGATTTCTGACCTCCAAAACTAAAAGATAATAAATATGTGTGGTTTAGACCATTAAGTCTGTGGCAATTTGCTACAGCAGCAATAAAAACAAACACAGCTGCCCTTCCAGTTTCCGGTTCTGCATGTAAGGAGCCTAAAAGCTGCCACAACATCCTCATGAGAAGTAAAAAGCTGAGCAAACTGAAATATCGACATTTCCAGGATATGTAAGAGAGGTGAGGACACAAAGCAGACCACTTCCCCAGTGACTGAAAAGACCTACAGCAAATATAGAGATAACAATTTACTGAACTAGACACTGACAAGTGGACACTTCCTGTGTCACGAACCAGTGCTGGGGAAGGAAAATCGGAAGTGTAACTGACATGCTGCTGGAAGCTCAGTGTGGACAAGTCTGAGAGTTAAAAACCCTATGGAGATCCAGCCGTCAGGAGGCCCCATGACTTTGTGAGATTTACTTCTAGGAGCCTGACCATGTTCCTACATGAAATGTCTAATGAAAAAGCCCTAGTGCTTCCAGCAGTGGTAGGTGGGGCTAGAGAAACCATTCTGGAATATTCCAGAGCATCCAGTTCTTCTTAACTGAAGAGACCTGTTCTCTCTCGGTAGACACCAGTAAAGCAGAGCCTAAACTGTCGGGCTATTATCAGAGCATACCAAAAGGCCAAAGAGACAATTTGAAGAGGCCGAACAAGCACCAAATCCAGGCAGGGATGTTAGAATGATCAGGCCGGTAATTTAAAATGGTCTGATTAATATGCTAAGGGCTCTAATGGATAAAGTAGACAGCACGTAAGAACAGAGGNAAAAAAAAAAAAAAAAAGCCACAAACTATGTGACTGCTATGGTAGGCAGGATAATAGTGCTCTAAAAATGCCCATGTCCTAATCCTCAGAACCTGTGAATATATTATGTTATAAGGCAAGGAAGAATTAAAGTTGTAAACAGAACTGAGGTTGCTAATGAGCTATCTGAAAAATAGAAGATCATCCAGGATTACTTGGATGGGCCCAATGAAATCACAAGGGTCACTAAAAGTGGAAGAAGCAGAAGAGTTAGTATTACAGTGAAGTGATGTAGGAAAGACTTAAAAAGCCATTTCTGGCTTTGAAGATAGAAGAAGGGGGAGGCCACAAGCCAAGGAATGCAGGTGGCCTCTAAAAGTTGGGAAAGGTAAGAAAATGGACATTCTTAGAGCCTCCAGAGGGACACAGTTATGCAGACACCTTGATTTTATTTTTTTTTTTTTCAATATTTTATTTATTTTTGAGAGAGAGATAGAGACAGCATGAGCAGGGAGGGTCAGAGAGAGAGGGAGACACAGAATCTGAAGCAGCTCCAGGCTCTGAGCTAGTTGTCAGCACAGAGCCTGATGCGGGGCTTGAACCCACGAACCGTGAGATCATGACCTGAGCTGAAGCCAGACGCTTAACCAACTGAGCCACCCAGGTGCCCCGATTTTATTTTTTATTTATTTTTTTAATGTTTTTATTTTATTTCTGAGAGAGAGAAACAGCATGAGCAGGGGAGGGTCAGAGAGAGAGGGAGACACAGAATCAGAAGCAGGCTCCAGGCTCTGAGCTAGCTGTGAGCACAGAGCACGATGCGGGGTTCGAACCCACGAACTGTGAGATCATGACCTGAGCCAAAGTCGGACGCTGAACCGACTGAGCCAGCCAGGCGCCCCGCAGACACCTTGATTTTTGCCCAGTGAGACCCGAGATTTCTGACCTCCAAAACTAAAAGATAATAAATATGTGTGGTTTAGACCATTAAGTCTGTGGCAATTTGCTACAGCAGCAATAAAAACAAACACAGCTGCCCTTCCAGTTTCCGGTTCTGCATGTAAGGAGCCTAAAAGCTGCCACAACATCCTCATGAGAAGTAAAAAGCTGAGCAAACTGAAATATCGACATTTCCAGGATATGTAAGAGAGGTGAGGACACAAAGCAGACCACTTCCCCAGTGACTGAAAAGACCTACAGCAAATATAGAGATAACAATTTACTGAACTAGACACTGACAAGTGGACACTTCCTGTGTCACGAACCAGTGCTGGGGAAGGAAAATCGGAAGTGTAACTGACATGCTGCTGGAAGCTCAGTGTGGACAAGTCTGAGAGTTAAAAACCCTATGGAGATCCAGCCGTCAGGAGGCCCCATGACTTTGTGAGATTTACTTCTAGGAGCCTGACCATGTTCCTACATGAAATGTCTAATGAAAAAGCCCTAGTGCTTCCAGCAGTGGTAGGTGGGGCTAGAGAAACCATTCTGGAATATTCCAGAGCATCCAGTTCTTCTTAACTGAAGAGACCTGTTCTCTCTCGGTAGACACCAGTAAAGCAGAGCCTAAACTGTCGGGCTATTATCAGAGCATACCAAAAGGCCAAAGAGACAATTTGAAGAGGCCGAACAAGCACCAAATCCAGGCAGGGATGTTAGAATGATCAGGCCGGTAATTTAAAATGGTCTGATTAATATGCTAAGGGCTCTAATGGATAAAGTAGACAGCACGTAAGAACAGAGGGGTAATGTAAGCAGAAAGACGGAAATCCTCAGAAGGAGCCAAAAAGAAATGCTATAGATCGAAAACACAACATAAAGAGTGCCTTTCATGGGATTACTAGTAGAATGGACACAGTCTGTGCTTAAGGAGATCTCAACAGATACCTCCACAACTGAAAAGGCAGAATGAACAAAGACTCAAAAAAAAAAGAAAAAAAAAGGCAAAATAAAAACACATAACAAACTATCTAAGGACTGTAAGGCAGCTACAAAAAAAAAAAAAGTAACACATACATAGAGGGAGTGCTAGAAGGAGAAGAACGAGAGAAATGAATCAAAGAAATATTACCCAAACAATAATGACTGAGCATGACCTGAAACTAATGTCAGACACCAAAAGATAGATCCAGGAAGCTCAGAGGACCTCTCGAAGGATAACCAACCTAAAAATTACACCCAGGCATATATTTTGAAATTAGAGAAAAGATCTTGGAAGAAGCTGTGGGAGGGAGATGGAGGGAAGTCTTACCTACAGGGGAACAAGAGTAAGAATTACATGCAACTTCTCCTCAGCAACCATGCAAGCTAAGAGAGTGGAGTAAAATATATAAAGTACAGGCATACCTCATTTTACTGTGCTTCATACATACTGCATTTTCCAAATGAAAGGTTTGTGGCCAACCCACATAGAGCAAGTCTACTGGTGCTATTTTTCCAACAGCAGTTACTCATTTCATGTCTCTGGGTCACATTTAGGTAATTCTTGCAGTATTTCTAACTTTTTCATTATTATATACTTGTTATGGTGATCTATGATCCGTAATTTTTTTTATTATTTGAGGAGGAAGCAGGGCAGAGGGAGAGAGAGAATCCCAAGCAGGCTCCATGCTCAGCGTGGAGCCCAATGTGGAGATTGATCCCACGACCATGGAATCATGACCTGAGCCCGAATCAAGAGTCAGATGTTCAAACAACTGAGCCATCCAGGCACCCCATGATCTGTGATCAGTAATCTTTGATGTCACTATTGCAATTGATTTGGGGTGCCACAAACCATGGACATATAAGACAGCAAACTTAGCTGATAAATGTGTGTTCTGATTCCTCTACTGACTGGCCATTCCTCCATCTCTCTCCCTCTCCTTGGGCCTCCCTATTTGCTGAGACACAAGAATATTAAAATTATGCCAATTAATAACCCTGCAGTAGCCTCTAATGAAAGGAAGAGCCACACATCTCTCACTTTAAAAGCTAGAAATTATTAAGATTAGTGAGGAGGCCTGTCAAAAGCTGACACAGGCTGAAAGCTGGGCCTCTTACACCAAACAGAGAGCCAAAGAAAGGGAAAGTTCTAGAAGAAATTAAAGTGCTATTCCAGTGAACATGTGAATGATAAGGAAGCAAAACAGCTTTGTTGCTGATATGAAGAAAGTTTCAGTCTGGATAGAAGATCAAACCAGCCACAACATTCTCTTAAGTTGAAGTTTAATCCAGAGCAAGGCCTTAACTCTTCAATTTCGTGAAGGCTGCCAGTGGAGGAAGCTGCAGAAGAGAAGTTTGAAGCTAGAAGACGTTGGTCCATAAGGTTTAAGTAAGGAGAGCAGCCTATGAGACGTCTCCACAGAGGACAAATTGGTGGCGGACCTTCTCTAGGGGCAAAGATGTACCTTAACTCAATGATGCAGATTATTATTTTTTTACACCATACATCTATCCAGCCTTACAGTCTGAGGATGGCCTCGTCTGATAAAACTACCAGTATCCTAACTGTAACAAATCTTGCTGCTTATGTCTTTTATTTCATATTTGCAACACTGAGCTTTTTGTCTGTGATCATTAATTAATAAAGAACCCACATTTTTAAAAATGTTTATTTATTTATTTTGAAAGACTGGCAGGGAGAGAGAGTGGAGAGACTGGAGAGAGGGAGAGAGAATCCTAAGCAATTTACACACTGTCAGCATAGAGCCCAATGCAGGTCTTGATCTTATGAACTGTGAGATCATGACCTGAGCCGAAATCAAGAATAGGACCCTTAAATGACTGAGCCAACCAGGTGCTCCAAGCATCCACAATTTTTAAAGAACCAAGTCTATAGACAGATTATGCTTCCTGTCCAATTATCGCCATGGATTAATATTCCCACTGTTTCACCATTCTCGCTAGAGTTGAGAGATTACAACAAATTATATGATGACACTGAAGAGTTTCCAAAGTGGCTGGTTTTGGATCACTGTTAGTATTCTGTCCTTCCCCTTCTTCACTGACATGCTGCCCTACTGGATTAATGGAGGCCTTCATCACACACTTGTGTTTAAGCACATACACAAACCTCACCATCTCTGGCAGATTCCAAGTCCATTTGCAAGTCATGCTTTTTACCCTACGGATGGCTTCCTTCGGAGTCTACCTTGCACATATACCCTTTTACCTTTCTATTATACAGGTAGGTTTATCTACGCTTGTACATCTTCGTCAATAGCTGACGTGGGTTCCTAAGTGGCAGAGACAGTAGAGTCACGTCTCAAGTTCATGAGACCCGCTGGAATCTTGATGCTTCCATGGGTGATCTCAGAAGACTCAAATAACGTATTTTGAACCCATTTTCATCAGCACTACAATGGGCATAACAACGTTTCCTAGGCAAGGTTTTTGTATGAGTTGTAGGAGATGAGAAGTACTTGACATAGAATAAGTGTTCAGTAAGTCACAGAACATCATGGTATTCTTTTTATTAAAAGAAGTAACATGTATGTGTTGCCTCAAAAAATCATCACGTGAACTGAAACAGTCCCAGGTTTTTCTAGCCTGGGGTATTTTATGTTACAACTGAGACATGACTTTTTTTCCCCGCTTGCTACTTTTCCCTTTCAAGATCTCCTTCCTCTTCCAGCACAGAGAGAGGCCTGAAGAGTATGCGCAGGTCACTCACCAGCCCTTGAGCCTGCTGGCTGGGCTCCCTCACTCCCACTGCCGGGACCCAGGCTTCAGTCCAGGTGCTCCTCCGCTGTGGTCCCTCCTCGTACAACGGTCACCAGGCAGCTAGCCCTGTGGCTCTCTCAGGGCTGGTGCTGCCACGTGGACTCAATGCGGGCAACCCATTCCTCACCTTGTTCATCTGCTGGACCTCAGAGCTGTTTGTGATGCTTGGATCAGTGCCCTTCCTGCTGCTGTCAGACGTGCTAGCCTTGCCACAGCTCATCTGCTTCCAGCTGCCTTGCCCTGTATCCAACCAGATGCTCCAGTCTGTCCCTTTCCCCAGGCAACCCTGAGGGACTCCACTCCAGAGCACCGGATAACACCCACGGTGCTGGTTTCACTAAACCTCTACTCCAGTTTCAATCCATGAAATACTACATGTGATCTTAACAAAAGGAGGTTACCTTAGTCTCAGTCACTAAAACGGCTCTAGGAAATATTTCTCTATTTGTGTATTTCCATTCTGTATTACAGCTTTCTCCCCTAATATAGTACGTGGCTATAAAGGAGTGGGTACAAATGTGGTCCAATTTATTGTTTCATGCAATAAATATGGATTTAATGTTTTATTATACCTTGCTGCTAGTGTAAAAATTTACCTCTTATAATAGCATACTTCATTATTTTTGAAGTTGCCAAGGTGATTTTTTATTTTATATAGTTGATAACTTTATTTTGCAATTGACAGAAATAATTTCAAACTAGAATATGCCTTCTCCACAAAGCAAATAAATAGTATTTTCAAGTGAATAAAAAGAAAGAATAGGCCTCAAATAAAAGTAGAATAATAGAGAGGATCATGTTTCAATTTTATAGTCTTTCTGTCCACGGTACAACATTTGACTTGTAACCTTCCTTTTATGTTCACCATCTGCATACCGCTAGTGAGATGGGTGCAGGTCGTTTGGATCTATAATATTAAGTATGAACATAACATCTAAATAGAATGAGCCCAGTCCAGGGCAGTGGACTAGAAGTCATATAATTTCTATCTCCCAGTCACTATTCATTTGTTATGTCCTTGAGCAAATCATTTAACCTTTCTATGCCTCAGACTTTTCTAAGAAGTAGGACAATACTTATTCCCATCATAGGCATTTGTGGGAAAAAAAAATCAGAATTCAAACTGTCTCGCATTTACATAAAAGGGCTCTGGAAAAAAATAATTCCCAGGTAGCAATTTGCTACAAACAAGCTCTGTCTAACTCGGCCACCGCCTTTATATATGCAGATTCCTTGTTAACCTCAAGAGAGGGAGACAGACACATAACTCTTGCTGGGAGCCCAGACTAATATAATAATAACAACATCTATCAAGCACTTACTATGTGTCAGGTGCTGCTCTAAGTGCTTTACACATATTACCTCTATTAATCCTCACCCTAACCATAAGAGGCAGACACTCTCGTTAGTTCAGTTGAGGAAAGTTAGTTAGGTAGTTGAGGGAAAGCAGACACCAGTGCCCAAGATTATGCCACTGGCATGGGGTGGAGCCATGCTTAACTCTGTGGTCTGATCGAGAATAGTTGGCCCAACGCTATAAGGCATAGCCATCCTCACTCTGCTGGGTTCTGTTGGCCTCAAAAACTGAAAACTATTCAGGGGGGAAATGAATTCCAATGGAAGAGATGACCAAGGAGCACAGATTTGGATCCAAACTCAATATTGGAAGAAACAGACGATTTTTTAAAGTTTTCTTAAATTTATTTTTGAAAGAGAGAGAGAGAGAAAGAGCACAAGCAAGGGAAGGGCAGAGAGAGAGGGAGGCACAGAATCAGAAGCAGGCTCCAGGCTCTGAGCTGTTAGCACTGAGCCCGATGTGGGGCTCGAGCCCGCAAGCCAGAAGATCATGACCTGAGCGGAAGTCGGTTGCTTAACCGACACCCAGGCACCCCTGAAATCTTTTTAACATCAAGATGCCTATAACTGGAATATCCTTTAGACTGGTCAACCACTCAGTTAGTCAACGAATACTTACTGAACACTGACTAGGTTCCAGATAGCGTCGTTACTAATAAAGACATCAGTGAACAGGAAATCTAGGGTCTCTATCCTCAAAACAATTTTCTTATAGGAAACATGGCCAGAAAACAGTGTAATGCATTCCTTATAATCTCCTTAACCAGGACATAGCTATTTGACTTCCCATATTCTCTCTTATTGGGGTTGAAAAGGAGGGAATACACAAACAATAAACAGGCAAGCAAATCGACAACCAGCACCAATTCAGATATTAAAAATTGTGAGAAAGAAAGGCAAAGGGCTTGTTCCTGAGTCCTAGAAAGAGGTCAAGAGAGTAAAATGAAAGGAAGGCATCAAGCACCATTCGAGGCAGAGCTTGTAACTTTTTTAATAGTGGTGTGGATGACAGGGAGCCCTTCCTACCTGTTGCTGTGGGAGGGAGAAGCAGAAACAGCAGGGTGAGCTGCAGGCTGGACCGGCCGTCACACGCTCACTCGTACTGGAGAACAGCCACTGCTCGTCATCCCAACAGGAAGACAGGCAAAGAACAAGAATGAGGAAATAAATATACTGATAAACATGAAGCAACCAACATGACAACTAAGTCTCAATGTAGTTAAGGAGAAAATCAAATTGCATTGGGTTTTGCCTCTTCTCAGTTCCATATGGATTGTTTAAAATATAATATCCACTGTTGGGAAGAGATGTGGAAAACCATAAATTATTCTACTGAGTAACGATTTCTGGAGTGCTTACAGTGTCCTAGGTATTTTGCTAGGCAGTGGGGATACGTGGGGATACATGCAGTTATTCAAGAAACACAGGCCATCTATCGTGTACGAGGTGGTTTGCTGAGGATCAGGGGCTCCTGGTGGACAGGACAGATAGGCTTCTGGTCCTCACGGAGCTTACATGCTAGCGGAGGAGACAGACATTTCACACACACGCGCGTGTGCGCGCGCACACACACACAAATATATATAAAATAGTGAAATCTGATATAAAGGAGATATTTTAGTTCCTAGAGGAGTTAACCTAGTTAGGGCAGGAGAATTTTCCTTTGAAAAATTAACATTTGATCTGAACTCTAAAAGATGAGTAGACATTAGTAGGGCAAAGAGGTGGGGAAAGCACCCTCCAAGTAAAATCCACAACATGAACAAAAGCATGAGTAAAGGAGGAACAAGTGTGTTTGAGAAACTAAAAGATAAATCAGTGTGGCTGGAGTTGGGGGGCGGGGGTGAGGGGCCAAGAAGGGGAACAGCTGGGTGGAGGCAGAAAGACAAAAAAAAAAAAGGGAGCAGACCGTAGGGCAATGAGAAGGTGCTGTGAAGAAAGAGTAGACAGTGTAGACATTAACATGGCCAGAAATAGTGACAAGAAATGCAGAAGTCTGCCTGTGAAGACCCAGCATTCTAGTGGGAGAAACAGATATTTTTAAATGTAATTGGGGGAAATAAAAGTGGCAGAAAAAAGTTTTGTTGGGCAATTAGGCAATATCTCTAAACCTAAAATTATTTGCATCCAGCAACCCTTCATGTCTATAGAAATCCTGGCACATGTGCAAAGATGTTAATATTATTGAAAATTAGATTCAGTGTAAATGACTATCAAAAAAGTATATCAAATTAATATAACATAATATGAGCATAAAATGAAATACAATGCAGCTATTATAAAAGAATGAGAGGAATCTGCATATATTATCCTATAAGGATGTTTTTTAAAATAGCAAAATTTGGTGCTGTAGGTATATTTCTCCCAATGTTTTTTGTTTGTTTGTTTTTGTAAAGTTTATTATTTATTTTGAGAGAGACAGAGATAGTGTGAGCAGAGGAGGGGCAGAGAGAGGGGGAGAGAGAGAATCTCAAGCAGATTCCACACTGTCAGCGCAGACCCCAATGTGAGACTCAAAACTCATGAACCATGAGACCATGGCCTGAGCCAAAACGGGAGGCAGGCACTTAATCCACTGACCCCCAGGCGACCCATCCCTATTTTCTTAAATAAACCAACCTATATACATATACACACACATATCAGGAAGCTTTATACTTTAAATACTTCTATTTTGCTAGATTTCATTATAATTATTTATAAAAATGTAATGTTTACAGTAAAGATACTGAAACACATAGTATATGTATAAACAATATTTTTAAGGGGAGTACACATTTTTATAATAAAAGAATGTAAATAGACAAAAAGTTAGATGCTTTCCATTTTTGGTCAGCACATACCTCCATTGAAAATTAATGCCGATTAGTAGACAACATAATCAAATCAAGTTAACAAAGCTAGAGAACAAATTCTGTTTCCCGGTTTTTACATAATTTGCTATTGTCTATTTTATTGGTGTTTGTTTATTGCCAACACAGTATGACATATTTGTAGGTAGTAATGTTTCTATTTGTTTAGATCGTCGAAACCCTTGCACAATGACTGGCTCATCATAAGCGTTCAATAAATGATTGCGAAGTCTAAGACTCCTAAAAGCTGACTTCTGATCCCTTAAACTCAAGAAATCAGCCTAGAAAAATGACAAATGCCTGAGGCCATTATGAGAAGGAGGCAATCCCATGGCCAAGAACCCCGATTTGCTATCTAAAGAGAACATTCAAACTGTGAACAAAAATGATCATAGCTGCAACTCAATCTGATCTCTAAAATGGTATTTCTCCAGACATCACAGAAGACCTCCTTTAAGGATAATGTCACAGCCGACTAAGATCTCATCAAGGACCTCTAATGCCCATTAAAATCATTTTAAATGCTCTCAGCTGAAGCCAGCAGAGCATCATTTAATTATGCAGGATTTCTGATTGCTTATCATCCACCCTTTTCTCGTTCAGCTCTTTGCCCCTTGTGCGTCTCCTGTGTCGAGGGTCTCCATCAATCTGAACAGTAGCTTTTGTTAAGGAAGATGTGAGCCAGCAAAAGAGGAAGAGGATCAATCAGAATCTGAAAAAAATTAGACAGTAACAAAGGCAGGTCTTTTTTCCAATTTTTTTTCTAAAATTTCTATAACGTTGCCTCATTCACCAACTTGTTTATGTGACAGTCATCCATCTTACAAATGTTAAAGCTCACTTCTTTTCCTAACAGATAGCAAATGTTAATATATGTCAAACGAATGGGACTTATAAAATAGTTATCTGTTTGGGAATTAAAAGGAAACGTCCCATAGATTACTGATTAAACAGGATTTAGAGACACAGTAAAAAACAATTTTATGGTCATTTTGCATAGAATGGAATGAGAAGTTACTTTATCAAGTTTTCATAGGAAATATATCTTATCTTTTGACATGAAAGATAGTAACTTCAGTTACTTCAGTGAAACAGTAACATATTCTTTGCTGATAATGTTGAATTATGTGATTTAAGGCTTTTCTAACAATGCTAAATGAAAGCTATTAAGTCAATACACATCCACTCTGGTTTTAGTCTTACAGGTTCTATGAGGTTTCTGAACTTCAACAGTGTTAGCATTTTGAGACTAAGTAATTCAGTAAGAGTATGTTTGTGTGTGTGTGTGTGTGTGTGTGTGTGTGTGTGTGTTAGTCCTTTAAACAGCTCCCCACCGAAAGAATAATTGTTCTTTAGACTATAAAAGAAGCTAAAGATGTGATATGGTGTACGATTCCACTCCATAAAGCGATTAGAGATATCTGTGGACAAGCCAATTCAGATAACTTTCCAAGGAAACATATTAACTCTGTTTTCAGTACAGTTCCATTGGAAGTCATTGACAATTGATATTTGACAACCTGAAAGCATTTCCTGATTTGGAGCAGGTGCAGGTTTCAATAGGCATGCTCCGCAGACGGAACAAAGCCCTCCTTGATGTGATTACACTTATTATTCTGTGATTGCTACTTCCTGATCAGGGATACATTCAGTCATAAAAAAAAAAAAAAGTACTATAGAATTACCCATGGATTATGCATAAAATTGTTGGGGAAGGGGAAGGGCACAAGAAAAGGCTCTCAAATATTTTCAGTTGATGCAGGGTGAATGACAGCTCCAGGTGGAATTCTGTACAACAGAGGCTATGATTAATATATTGTGTTTATTTAAAAGAAAGTAGGAACGTGGAGTGGAGCAGAGTGTTTCTGAAGACATTGTTTGAGGGAAGGATAAATTGGTGTAAAACATGAGGCCCTTATTATCTGAATACGCACCATTGAAAGAATGAGATGCAGATAGAGGAATCCCATAAGGGTAGTACTCAATTTTGCTGTGAACCTAAACTAAAGCTGCTCTAAAAATAAAGTTTATTTAAAAAAAGAAATTAATCAAGGCATTGCAAAATAAAGTCAAATTATAAAGCAAGATATACCATATGATCCACTGTAAATACACACACATATACACACGAAAAAGAAAATTACATTATAGACACCAAAATAAGATATAAAGGTGATAAGATTAGGGATACATTTTCTTTTCTTCTCTTCCTAAATTCCTAGAATACTTTCATTAAATGTGTTTAAACAGAAAATGTATCCAAATGAGTTGCCCCAAAACTTTACAATTAATGCCCACATCTTTTATGACTCCTCTGAGCTATGAAATATGTGTATTCTCTCCGTCTTTTTGCTGGTCCTCTCTTTCTTTTTTTTTTTTTGCCTCTTTCTTTAAAATATTTTTTAACATTTATTATTAAGAAACAGAGGGAGACAGAGCATGAGCGGGGGACGGCAGAAAGAAGGGGATACATAGAATCTGAAGCAGCTCCAGGCTCTGGGCTGTCAGCACAGAGCCTGATGCAGGGCTTGAACACACAAACCACGAGATCATGACCTGAGCTGAAGCCGGATGCTCAACCGACTGAGCCATCCAGGTGCCCCACCTCATTGCTTCTTTAGCATGACTGAAAACCAATATAGTAAGTATTTAAATACAGAGCCGTCTAATACTTTCTGGTTTCCAGAATCCAAAAGAACCGGAAAAATTCCTCGAATTATGGGTAGGGAATAAGAAGTGGGAAGTCACTAAGTAAGAGACAGTTCATTCTCTTTCATTTTAGTCATGTAGCATTACCTGAGACAGCAATTTACTTTTGCAAGGGCCCATTAAATGAATGTCATCAATTTACAAGTGATGTCACACAGTGATTCGGAGAACTCTGTTGTTAGCCACAGGTCTGTAACAAATAGTGGTTCTGCATTGCTCTCCTCCTCTTCCCCCAGTGGCATATTTATAACATCTTATTTTTGCAAATGGCTGCTCTCTTTCTCATTTATGAGCATAACACAAGCCAACATATATTATAGTTCTTTGAGAGCAACACATTAGGTATTTGTCCTTGAATTTCCTCTATCCCTTTGGCAAATACAGAGGGATTTGAATGCAACTAGTTTGTTATCTAAGTACATTGAGGATTTTTGTTTTGTTTTGCTTTTGTTTTTATTTCCATTTTTGGATTTTGTGTTAAATAGCATTCAAACTACCTGAATCTACCATGAATTTTTCACGTAGAATGCTTTCCCTCATATTCAGAGCTTCTCAACTACCTGCTGCACGAGTGACTAACCAGTACATCTGGATCAAAACTACCAACTATTTCCTTGAAGTCTTAAGATTTCTGCCATTGTGTCTACCCACTACTACCCACGATTACCTTCCTGGTATTTAAATTTTTTTCTCCATCCACAGAGTTCCTTTATACCCAAATACCCCACTGCTCCACAATTAGGAATTCTCTCTCTTGAAGAGCCGGACTATCTACTTTGTCATCAACATGACATCCACATTCCATCCTCTGACTTTACTTATATACAGATCTCCTCCTGAAAGTCTTATGGCCCTCTCCGCATAATGCTGAGTGAAATATTCTCATGATCATGGCAATGAAGCTGAGCCTTGATCACCAATCCTGAATAATGTATCTTCCCTGGACACAGCACCTTGCTAACAGACACAAAGTTTAGGCTAGGGGCATTCTGGTAATTGAGCTTTTGTACTTCGAGAAATGCATAACATGAGCAATATTAATATATGATCTTTGAAAAAGACAGAATAGGGGCACATGGGTGCCTCAGTCGGTTGAGTATCTGACTTCGGCTCAGGTCATGATCTCACAGCTTGTGGGTTCGAGCTCCCCATCAGGCTCTGTGCTGACAGCTCAGAGCCTGGAGCCTCCTTCCGATTCTGTGTCTTCCTCTCTCTCTGCCCTTCTCCCACTCACAATCTCTCTCTCTCAAAAAAAAAAAAGAAAGAAAAAAAAAGACAGAATAGGGATTTTGAGGTGGTAAATCACTGTTCCTTTTCTGACACTGTATCTGTGAGTATTTAAAATCCCCTAAATCGACCTCACAAACTAAATGCATGCCTCATTTTTCTTTTCATGAAAAACCTGCAAACCTGTAGTTTTTTGTGGTATGTTTCAACAGATATTTAATAGAAACATACAATTATCTACAGGGAATATGTTATGCATAACCAGGGGGCAACATCCATACCCCTGCTCTGAAGAGGGAATCTATTAAACAAACACAGCGAGTCTGCATTATTCTCCAATCAATTGAAAGGTCAATTAAATAAATTCCAATCAAGTCTCCTTCTGTTCTTTGGCGAGAGTGTCAGTTGAGTAGGACTTTGTGATGGGCCTACCCAACTGAAGAGCCCACATGAAATTAGTGGCTGTAGGGGCAGAGGAGACCCATTTCAGGTGTTTTTATTTAAATATAATTAAAAAGATTCTGTGACTGAGGATTTTTTATAAAAAGTATTGGCAAAGAACTACATTTGATCTGTGAAACGAACTGTAGGTGTGTGTGCACAAAATACATATGAAGGTATTTATAATTAATATGCAGGATTACTGTTAGTTTAAAATCTTTTCTATAATCTTTCCTATCCGGGTATTTGCAATGCTTGTAGTCAAGTAGAACATGGATACATTTCAGTCTATTTGTTCCCAATTCTACACTAATAATAATAATAATGCATATTGATCACTTATTATATGCACTATTCCCTCCCTCCCTTCCTTTCTTCCTTCCTTCCTTTTAGAGAGACAGCACAAGCAGGGGGGTGGAGCAGAGAGAGATGGAGAGAGAGAATCCCAAGCAGGCTCCATGCTGTCAGTGCAGAACTCAACGTGGGGCTCGCTTCCACAAACTGTGGGGTCATGACCTGTGCGGAAATCATGACCTGTGCGTTTGACTGACTGAGCAACCCATGTGCCCCTCTTTTTTATTTTTTTAATGTAGGCTTCATGCCAGCATGCAGCCCAACACAGGGCCCGAAACCACGACCCTGAGAATTAAGACCTGAACTGAGATCAAGAGTTGAATGCTCAACTGACTGAGCCACCCAGATGCCCCACTATGTGCACTATTCCCTAAATTCTAAGTATTGTATGTCTTTCTACCCCTTTGATTCTCAAATCACTTTTCTATTTTACTGTTGAGAAAATCAAGATACCCTAAATCATTCGCAGTGACCCAGAAATTCTGAGATGCTTGTTGGTGCCCAAGGAAAGTGTATGGGGCTTCCCTCAGGCCTAATTTATAACAAGACAAGATTTTGTCATCTCTACTTGCCACTGTATCGCCAGTTGTGGGCAGGAATTCTGAGAGGAACTTACCACAGCCTCTGGCTTTATCAGGGAAAAATTCACACAAATCTGCCTAGCCTACCCACCATCAATATATTAATTACTCAACAAATACATGCTAAGCAAACCAAGAACTTAACCAAATATATTTTAATACAGGTGGGTTTCAAATTTCTGGAAACCACAGGAAACTGAAAGGAGAAACACTAAGGTCACCACTGAGAAAGCAAGTGATTTAGAAGCAAATTTACTCATGCCTCATTTTTTCCTGGGACCATTTCTCTTTTCTTTCCATGCGGCAGACTTATGTAGAAATACTGTGAGGAGGTTTCACAGGAAGGAGTGGTTGTCAGGCAATTTCTATTGTGGACAGTTCAATCTCAAATGATTTATGAAGTTTCAGTTTCTTATTGCACAGAACTGCCTTACATGAAGGACATTTCAGTCCAAGTGGATTTATTAGGGCCCTCATTAAGTTAGTTAGGTGGCAAGAAGTGGCTTAATTTTATCGAGAAATGCCTCTGACTGTAACCCCTCCTCAGGAGTCCTGTTCATTACATAAAAGTTGAGGAGCAATCCACTTAGGACTAACATGTCTTTCTTCTTGTTAACAAATAAGTAAAATTGGGGACCTGGGTAGCTGAGCCAGTTAAGCATCTGACTCTTGATTTCGGCTCAGGTCACGATCTCACGGATCATGAGATCGAGCCCCACATTGGGCTGTGTTGACAGCACAGAGCCTGCTTGGAATTCTTGATTCTCTCTCTCCCTCTCTCTCTCTCCCCCTCTCCCACTGGCACTCTCTCAAAAATTTAAAAAAAATCAAATAAGCAAAACGAAGACAATCTGTAATTCCATAGGTAACTATGCACTGTATTTAAGGATAAGAAAATAATACTCTGAGAACACAGCTAGTGCTCAAATTATACTCGAACATTCCCCCCAAATCGCTTCACCAAGAAAGCTGTTTTGTACTGATTTCTTTTGTGTCGCTCAAGACAACAGCGAGCCTTTACCCATTTCCAGTTTATTTTCCATGACTTATAGTTTCATACTACCTCTTACTCTTCACCATATAATTATGAAAATTCAGAATTGGCAGCGTATACACAAATAAATGGCTCAGTGATATCTTCTACAATACCCAGCGTGATCACAGATGGGTGAGAACAGACATCCACCCTCCTGCTCACACAGTACAGTCTCTCTGAATAATTCTATATCCCAATTAATACAGAAATAATGAGACAGAAGAAAGACAGTTAAGTGGAAGCAAGTACACCTTGAGAGTGGATCAATGACTAGGTTATTCGAGTTAAAATAGACCCTTCTGTTTATCTGGTCTTGTCATCCCTTTTTCTAAATCACTGCATTGTTCGCACCTCATTAATCAGCATCAATTCATTATTATCTAATAATCATGGAAGCAAATCTAACCATTATAATTTTTAAGAATCAGATCAACTGAACTGTTTCTGTAATTGCTATCACCGATACTAAGAGGAGCAGGAGTCTTGAATGTTTCATAAGCTACTTTAATTGAATCGATTCCTTACAACTAATCATGTGACAATGGTTTTTGTTGTTCAGCATGTCACTCTACAGCTTTACAGAAGCACACAAATGAAAGATGTGAAAAAGCTAGTAACTTAGAGTACTGTAAGCACTGCAGCTACACTCGATGTCACCTCAGGAAAAACGTTATATAGGCCAATATAACGTTAAGTAGGAATATTTACTGTTATCAAATACCAACATTAAGTGTGCAACCTGGTAACAGTAAAATTCTTAAAATCTGGAAGGGCAAAAAGAAAAAAAAACTGCTTATGTCCTAGGCAGATATAGTCTACATTTAAAAAAAAAATAATAAGCAGGGGTGCCTGGATGGCTCCGTCAGTTGAGCATCTGACTTCGACTCAGGTCATGATCTTGTGGTTCATGGGCTTGAGCCTCGCGTCGGGCTCTGTGCTGACAGCTCAGAGCCTGGAGCCTGCTTCAGATTCTGTGTCTCCTTCTCTCTCTGCTCCTCCCCTGTTCATGCTCTGTCTCTCTATCTCTCTCAAAAATGAATAAACATTAAAAAATATTTTTAAACAAAATAAGCACATCACTTTGTATAACAGTAATATAAATGGATGTATCCAAATTCTGTACCCATATGGTATTCCAGGGGACTATAATGCAAACATGAGTTCTGTTAACATACAAGGAATATTTCATGAAATTTCTATGCATATAAGTGGTATAGCAAAATGATAAAACAATATGGAAATATATCCCAAGAACTAGAACAGCTACTGCTTTGAGCCAATGATCTTGCTTCTGGGAAATTTATATTAAGAAAGTAATTACATGAAAAAAATCTGCATAAAGATGCCAGTTGCAATATTATCCACAATGTTGAAGGAAATCGAAATGTTTTACAGCAGATGAACAGTTCAATCAATTCTGGCACAGTGGTTCACTTGGTGTAATATTATTTATCCATTATAATTGTAAAATCTATGTGAAAATAGAAAACTTTAATCGATGCTAATTGAAAAAATGCAAAATATACAATAGGTTTATAGTGATGTTAATTTTTTAAATCTGGAATAATTATGAAGGAGGATTCTACAGAAATAGTACATTTGATTAAGGCAATAAGAGTAATAAAGATTTTATTTTTTCACAAAATATTCTTTCCTTTGGTGATTTTCTCTTATTATCAAAAAGTAAAAAAAAGTGATTGAAGTACAAATTCCAGAGAAAGGGAAATTAACTCAAAACAAGAACTTTGTAATTCAGAGTAAGCAAAAGGTAAAAGTTACTCGCTATCAACTAAAAGGTGTAGTGATTTTCTTTTAGGCTCAATTCAATCATATAACCTAGAATTATCATGCAAGCTATTTGTACAAAGGGCAAAACAGAAAGACAGCCTGTTGTATATTCTCACCTGTTACGAAGACTGCTCAGGGTATCACCATAAACTCTGATAATCATAGATAGTAATATTTAACTTAGAACAGCATATGTTGCCAAGAAATATGCTAAACTGCCAGCACTTTTTTGAAGTGTGGCACTGGATATTTGAGGTACTATTATGTTTCACACAATTTAACCTAAGCTCATCTCTTAATCTCCTTATATTGGCTTTATCAAAAGTGACAATAAGACACCCTTCCATTTCTTGGCAAATGCCAAGAATGAATCATTACTAACACTGTAGCAAATACCTAAAGGCTACTGGGCAATTATAGTTACAATAAAATGTTGTATCTAATGTAGAATTTTAGCACTTTCTGGTGTCCCTCTAATACTAAAGTGATAATTGCACCTATGGGTTGTTTTATAAGGCATTTGTTCACCTCCAGAGTAGATAAACTGGAAGAATGAAGGTTAGAAATTTCATCCTGATAGTGGGACTGGGTTATGACTTAGGGAAAGAGAACCGAAAAGTACATGACACAGTGCTTTGCATAGTGTTCTTCTCAGTGTGTGTTTCCCTGGCCACTAACTTAAAAATTGCAATAAAATCACCGCAAAATTAATACAGTGTAATAGCCCACTAAAAAGAATCCAAGAAGAAATTTGCAGTTGAAAAACAAACTGAAGTAAATTATGAAGAATGAATATATACTTTGTTTGTAAGTGTCAGTGTGAGTCAAATTTAATGATGTTAACTGTGGATTTTTTTTCCCTTTATTCATTTGATGATGTCCGTTTGTAGTCCCTGCTTAATTGATTCCAGGAAAAAAGAAAAGATTCTGAGTTTTCCTTAGAATAAGCAGCAACTAGGTTGAACTCTTATATGAACCATGTGCCAACATCTTGAGTCTGTAGGGTTAAAATTTCACATGAATTGGCTCTTCACTAAAACTTTCATAATTCTCAGCTGGAAATTTTTGAGAAGAACAGCATGCCGAAGATAACGCATGATTCATAATGACTTTTTGAACCAAATTTTTATTTTGGAACTATTTTCAATTACAATTTTTTAAATGTTTATTTATTTTTGAGAGAGAAACAGAGCGTGAGCACGGGAGGGTCAGAGAGAGAGGGAGACACAGAATCAGAAGCAAGCTCCAGGCTCTGAGCTGTCAGCACAGAGCCCGATGTGGGGCCCAAACCCATGAACCCTGAGATCATGACCTGAGCTGAAGTCAGATGCTTAATCAACTGTGCCACCCAGGTGCTCCTGAACTATTTCTGATTTAGAGAAAAGTTGCAAAGATAATAGAGATAGTTCCTATATGGCCTTCACCCAACTTCTCCTCTTGTGAGCATCTTACCATAGTACACGTGTCAAAACTGGGAAACCAACGTCAGTGCATCATTATTAACTGAACTCCAGACTTTGGATTTCACCAGTTCCTCCAATAACACTACTCTTCAGTTCTAGGAACTGATCCAGCACACCACATTGCATTTAGTACAGTTACTTTTCATAGGAAAGAAAAAAAGAGGTGCATATAAATTATTTAATTGTAAAATAACATTCTCATCTTACCATTTTCCCTGCTTCATGTCACCTCTTCCCAACTGAACTTGTAGTAAATTCACAGAATAAAATATCCATCACAAAATGAAAAATGTAACATTCAAAAAATATACACAGATCAGGTGTAGTCCATATGCACTGCCCAGAACACCAGGGACGGTTTAATTATGGTTTTTTATCCTTCAGATGAAAACTGTGAAGTTCCTGCCTGTAGGACTAGCTGGCAGGTCCTGGTATGTCTTTAATGGACAACTCTACTCTCTGCATTTCCCCCAACACACTCCCAGCTTATCTCCAATCCAATGAAGGAAAGAGTTGGTTGAATTTTCAGAGTCAAGAAAGACAACACGGACGTCTAATTAACCTTTTCTTGCCGTGGTTCACCTCGCCTCCAATATTGCTGGTAACTGTGGGCTTCTCAAGACAGAAAGTCATTTCAGGGCCATACTGCAAGGCGCCTCGCTGCTCGGGACTCTTGATTACTTTAACAGAAACGAACCACTTGGCCGCTGAACTCAAATTGTTCACGCATGCTTCTTCCTGATTTCCAGGGCACCATTCCCTTATTCCTAGATCTTTCAGTTTAGGTATCACATATCGTTCCCTTCAGGAAGTGGGCATCGAAAAGCACTCAGAATGATTCTAAATTCAGACTATTCATTCCCAGTCTGTCTTTTTCCGCCAACAGATTAATCTTTTCCTATCCTAGCCATAGGAGTTGAGGGTTTTCTTTCTTTACCAGTACTCAAAATGAAAAGTCCTGACCTCAGTTACTCTACTCTCTCAACTGGAGCTTAATGCCTTTGATGAGACCCATACATTCAAAATACAAAATCTTGTTTAAAGTTTTTATTGAGGCAGGAGGCTTACATGCTTTGGGCCCCAAACAGTGCAATTACCTGTTCCTTTAAGCCTGGGAGTGGGCAGTAGAGACCAAGGAATGATTCCCTAACCTCGCTAGTAAGGCACTATATCTCTATTCCTAAAGCAAAGATAAAAATCATTTTTTAAACAAAACAAAATCATTTACTTATTACAATTTAAAAGAAAACCACAAAAATGAACAAGGTCTATATTCTCAAAGAAACTTGAAAATGTAATCATTTTTGTTATTTTCTTGAAATAAAAAGATTTTTAAAAGTTTTCATATAATTCCTGTTCATTGAGAAAACCTTGGAAAACTTAGAAAAATGAAAAAAGACACTCTATATCAGGAACACCCGATGACAATATTTATCATGTAATTCGATATGTTTTTTATTTATATATTCAATGACACAGTAAGAATCATAATATATTTACTATTTTTGTGGCTGGCATTCTAATAACTTTATTAAAATACAATTTACATGTCATATAATTCACTCATTGTGAATGTAAAATTCAGTTGTTTTTAACATATTCACGGTTTACAATTATTCTCCAAATCAATTATTAGAACATTTTTATGATCTCAAAAGCAGAGTCAGATCTATCAATACAGAGAATACCTAATGGCTGTCAGAGAAGAGGGTGATGGGGGGTTAGGAAGATGGGTAGTAGAGAGGGGAGATACAGGGTTCTAGTTATGAAATGAGTAAGTCACGGAAATAAAAGGCACAGCATAAGGAATATAGTCAATGATACTGTAATAGCGATGTATCAGGACAGATGCTAGCTACACTTGTGATGAAAATATAGCATAATGTGTAACCTTGTCAAATCACTATGTTGTACACTGAAATGAATGTAACATTGTGTGTTAACTATATTCCCACCCCCCCAAAAAAAGAAAAAGAAAAAAAGAAAAGAAACCTGTGCCAACGAGCAGTCACTCTTTTCCTCTCCCTGCGTCCCTTCCCATTATGTTCCACCCAATCTAAGGAATCACTAAATGAGTCTCTCTCTCTGTCTCTCTCTGTCTCTATCTATCTAGACCCACACTCCCATTCTGGCTATATCGTATGAATGGAATCATAAAATAGATGGCCTTCTGTGTCTGGATTCTTTCACTTTACACAGTGTATTCAAGGTTTATCCATGTTGTACCCTGTACCAGTACCTAATGGAGTAAGATTCCATTGTAGAAACCAGCCATAATTTTTAATCCATTCATCGGCTGATAAGCACTTGGGTTGTTTGGACTTTTGGGATATTATGAATAATGCTGCTCTGGATGTTCACGCACAAGTGATTGTGTGAACTTATGGTTTCATTTAACTTGGGTACTTTTCTAAACGTGGGGTTGTTGCATCATACAGTGACTATATATTTAGCATTTTGAAGAACTGCCAAATTATTTTCAAAAGTAGTCTCACCATTTTACATTCCCATCAGCAATAATATGAGGGTTCTAATTTTTCCATGTCCTTGTCAATATTTGTCGCTGTCTGTCTTTTTCATCATAGCCATTCTCGTGGATGTGAAGTGGAATATTATTGGGATTTCAAGTTGCATTTACCCAATGAAATGATATTAAGCATCTATGCATGTATACTTACCGGTCACTTGTATATCTTCTTTGGAGAAATGTTTATTCAAATCATTTTCCCATTTTTAATTGGTATTTATCTGTTAATTGTTGAATGTGTGTGGGTTCATTATATATCCCGAACACAAGTTCCTTATGAGACATATAATTTGCTAATATTTTTTATCTAATTCTCTATGTTATCTTTTTGGTGTCTTTATGACATGCCTTGAACTAGAAAATTTTTAAATTTTTATGAACTACAACTTATCTCTATGGTACCATATGGAAACCTATGTTAAAAAAATCATTGCTTAATCTAGGGTCACAAATATTTACTTTTATGTTTTCATCTAAAATTTTTATAGTTTTAATGCTTACATTTAGGTCTTTGATTCATTATTAGTTATTTCTTGTGTGGTGTGAAGTAGAGGTGTGATTCCATGCTTTTGCATATATATATATCCAGCTTTTCTGGCATCATTTGTTTTTAAAAAATTTTTTAATGTTTTTTTATTTCTGAGAGAGAGACAGCATAAGCAGGAAAGGATCAGAGAGAGAGGGAGACACAAATCTGAAATAGGCTCCAGGCTCTGAGTTAGCTGTCAGCACAGAGCCTGACGCGGGGCTCGAACCCACGAACCGTGAGATCATGACCTGAGCTGAAGTCAGACGCTTAACGGACTGAATCACCCAGGCACCCCTGTTCTGGCATCATTTGTAAAACAAGAAACAAAAGGGTATTCTTTTCCCCACTGAATGTGTGTTAATTCTTGAAATGTCCTAGTAGAGTATAGAAACCTTACCCTAGATAGCGTCATTCTCCTTTCCCTTATTATGTTTTTACTCTTATTGTTGCACATATTATGTCTATGTAAACACAGTAATGCACTGTTTTAGTTATTAATTTACAAAATATTGTCTTTTAAATAAAGGAGATATGAGGAGAAACAAGCACACAAATATTTACAGATATTTTTTCTTATTTTCCACTTTTTCTTCTTTTTATTCTCCTGTTTGTTCAAGTTACCATCTGGAGTCATTTCCTTATTCTGGTATAGCTTTGTTCCCACCCCACTCCACTGTATTACCGTCAAATGTATTAGAGTTGGTTGAGTTTCTTAAATGTGTAGATTAATGTTTCTTAGTAAAATTTTAAACATTTCCAGCCATTATTTCTTCAAATAATTTTTGTATCCCTTTTTCTCATCTGCTTCTGGTGTTCTCATCATGTGTATGTTGATGGCCTTAATGATGTCCCACATTTTCTTGAGTTTCTGTTTATTTTTCTACATTAGTGGTTTTTTTTCTGTTTTTCAGGCTGTGTTACT
Organism: Crocuta crocuta; assembly: GCF_008692635.1. Lineage (NCBI taxonomy): Eukaryota > Metazoa > Chordata > Mammalia > Carnivora > Hyaenidae > Crocuta > Crocuta crocuta. The sequence continues at coordinate 6,038,329 of NW_027532203.1, read as the reverse complement.
TTAATTGTGCCTGGGCTTGCCGATTCTTTCTTCTATTCTTCTATTCTTTCTTCTAGAAGAAGCTACAATGAGCTTTCCTAGTGATTTTTTAATTTCAGTTCTTGTACTTTTGAACTCCAGAATATCCATTTGTTTCCTTTTTATATAGAATTCTTATATCTTTATTAATATTCACTATTTGATGAGTCATTTTTATTATATCTGCCTTTAATTATTCAAACGTGGTTTTCTTTAATTCTTTGAACATATAATAGCTGCTTTGAAGTTCTTGCTAAGTCCAACATATGAGCCCCTCAAAGGCAGTTTCTATCGCTTGCTTTTTTCCCCATGCTTATGAGCCACACTGTTTCTTTTCATGTGTCATAATTTTTGTTGAAAACCTGACACTTTAGACACTCTAGTATAGCAGCTCTGGACACTGTTCAATCTTCCCCTTCTTAGACTTTTTGTTGTGGCTACTGTTTGTGTGTTTATGAGTTGGCAGGAATAAATCTGTGAAATCCATTCCTCTGTAGTATGTATGCAGCCTCTAATGTTCCAGCTCACTATTTTTCCCTTGTTTTTATCTTTCTGCCAGGCTTCCTAAGGTTCTCCCTGGATCCACACAAATCACTTACTGGTCTGACTTCTGCTTAAGTCCTCTGAGCTAGCTTGGTTCTTACCCTTTCCCATCACATGTGTGTGGTGCTTGGAGACTGCTTTCATAATTCAAAGACTTTACGATTTTGACTCATTTTTATCCAGGGACTAGAAGCTTGGAGGTTCTCTCTATAGTCATTTACATGGCGGAGTAGCCTTGGGCATGCACACAATATTCTCTATCAGTAGAGGTGAGTGTGATTTTGTTTTTAAGCCTGGCTTCTTAGAAGTCATCCATGGGTCAGAGTAGCTTATTTTTCAGTCCGTGTTTGGTCAGGTTGTTCCTCAGCCCCTTGAGCCACTAAGGCTCAAGGCCCTTGCTAATGGTTCTGTATGTAACTTAGGGAATGTCTTCAAGTCTACCTCACTTTTCACTTTTATTATTCCTGACTGCAACCTAGCATCTGAACCTATGGTGATGTATGTTGCCCCAGCGGGACCTTCTTGGTCTGGTTCTCTCTGTTAATCTTCTAGTTGAACTGCCCCTTTCCTTGTTGCTATTAGCATCATGGAGATACCAGCCTCATCTTAATTGCTTACCACCAAGACGTCCATTTTTTTTTAAAGTGCCTTGGCATAAAATTTTCTAAGCTCTATTCTAAATAAAGTTAAGTCTCCTCTAACAGAATCATGAAGACCTCAGCCCGTATGGCCTACTTTTCTCCCTAAGGGAAGCCTTGATACCACTGTGACATACCAGGGTCAGGGAAAGCAGTCAATTTCTCACAAAGTGATACCTCCACTCTACTAGTGGTCTGTGGCAGTGGGAGGATGGTAACTGCTGGTCTTCTTTAGCTTATCCCTCCCAGAATGGGATCACCAATTTATGAATAAACGAGATGGGGGAAACTGGAGTCCAGTGTTCTTAACCTATATGTATGGGGTAGAATTCCACCCTACCACTAAGGGCTAGGTGGCTGGCACAAGGGACCCCAGTCCTCTTGGCCATGCCTGTTTGGAATAGTTTCCAGAGCATGGAGCTGGGGTGAAGTTGGAGAGATGACTGATATCAGTGGCCTGCCCACGCTCCCCCCCACCCCGAATTAAACCATAGACCCATACTTGGAATTAAAGAAGAGAGAGACTCCATCTTCTTAGCCACACATTTCTGGGTAGACTGCCATAGTCTGGAATGGGGGGAGTAGGAGGAAGAAGGGGGCAGGCCCTTGCTCAGACACAACTGACCCTGACTCTTCCTGCAGAAATTATTTCATTTTTAAAATAAATTTGTTGTATGTCCTTATGATGTTTTCCAGAGACTTTAAATGGTTTTTGCTGTTGTGTAATTATAGTCATGTTAAATGTGCCCAATGAGTTCTCACACAGATATTCTGACAGTACTAGTATGCCTTATTAAAGGTCCATAATTGTTATTTTGTTTTCCTCTTCGACAAAATAGCTATATAGGAAAAAACTGTGCTTCATTGTTTTAAAACTTCTTGCTTTATCTTTTAATTTCTCATATTGCTACTAATACTGTTCTATTTTACTGTGATTAAAAATAATTGTTTTTTTCTTGAAATTAATTGTAGGTCTTTTCTATCTCTAGTGAATGGTTATATTTGTTGTATTTGGGGGACTGGAGAAGTAGAATAAAAGTGAGGAACAAGTCGTCCAAGAATGAAAAAAGAACACCTAAATTGGGAGACACTCACTGATCAATTAGTCATTGTGCTGACAGCAGATTTCATCCCAAACTAAGAAAATCTCAACAAGGGCTTGCTTTGCTAACAGATCCTAGCCAAGAAGCAGGTCATCTATGAATGACACAGTCTCAATTTTGTAGAAAATTTACAGTTTATCAAACAGTGAGAGATAATTTTCTTTATTGCCATTATTACTATAACACAGAAGCACAGAGCCATGGAAGAGGATCAGAAGAAGGGAAAGCTGTCCATTGATATACAGCCTTTTGTACCAGCTGAATTACTACAGCTGATGATACAAATGTATTTAAGCAGGTATGTATTATGATTGCGTTGTTACATACCAAAAAGTATTACTGTGCGGTGTGAACTGGTATTAGAATATTCATTATATCAATGAGGATATTTCTATACTGTACTATGAAATGATAAATAAGTACAGCAAGATAGCATGTTGGTGTTAATAAGCACATTTTGTTGTAAGTATAACTTATCATTCAAAGAAGGAAAAGGAAAAGAAGGAGTCATCTCATGAAACAGTCCAAAAATTGTTTTTTCTTCCCCTAATTTTGTGGATTATGAAACTGTATGGCTTCTCCTGGGTTTAGAATTACCGTGCCTTTCAGAACATGATAAGAGAAACTGGCACTATTTACCTCTGACTGTGTATCTAAAGTGTAGGGTCCCATGTTATTGTTAAGGATGAAAAATCATTTGAACCAGAAGCTTCACTGGCCAAATTTCCAGGAGAATAATTTTCTCCTGAGCCAAACAGAGGCATATCACTGACAGAAGGGAGAAGGATTACCATTTAATTGACAAAGTGCTCCTGGGGATGAATGCGAAAGGCCTGAGATCATCTTTGGTTGCTCATCTAAGATTACAGCAGAAGAAAATGATTGCCTTTTTGTTTCACAAATTTCAAGATGAGAATCCTGAAAGTTGAAGGATTTGCTAAATTCAGATGATGAATATTGGATAGGAAATATGACATAGAATTGGAAGCTTCCAAACCAGGTAAAAAGAGGTTCAGAGCCTAGGCTCAAGGGACCCAACAATCTGAGTTAGTATCTTGCCTTCACCCCTTATTCACAGAATGCTAGAGCAATAGCAACAACAATACAACTTTACCCTTTCCTGACTCAGTTTTGTCCCCTCTAAAATAGAGTATATTAACAGGATTCTTGTAAGGGTTAAAGAAACATATTTATGTAAAGCTCTTTGAACAATTCAAGGAAAATGGTAGATACTCAGTGAGTCACAGTTGTCAACATCAGCACCCCCTTCACCATAATATGTCACCAGCAACACTAAGACTCCTCCCAACTTGATTAATTAATTAATCTAATGTTTAAAATAAAAAGTTTCAAACATAAAGCAAATATCTCCTAAGTGAGTTATACCTAGGGATAGAGTTTTGAACTCATCCTAGAGAAGAACAATTATTTTATCTGTCCAAGATTCCCTGGGAATCTTATGAGGGATCCATAACTCAATTTAAAATTAAAAACCTCACCCTACAGGGGCGCCTGGGTGGCTTAGTCGGTTAAGCGTCCGACTTTCCGACTTTCGCTTAGGTCATGATCTCGCGGTTCGTGGGTTCGAGCCCCGCGTCGGGCTCTGTGCTGACTGCCAGCTCGGAGCCTGGAGCCTGTTTCAGTCTGTGACTCCCTCTCTCTCTGACCCTCCCCTGCTCACGCTGTCTCTCTCTCCTAGAAATAAATAAAACATTTAAAAAAAAAAAAAAAAAACCTCACCCTACAAAATGCCAATGATAAATGAAAATAACATGTCTCTTAAAACTGAACAGTCTATGGTATATCTGACTTCCCTCACAGGACATCAATAGCAAAGAATGGGTCCACTGACCCTCTTCCCCCTTAACACATGGGCCTCCTAAAATCTCATCAATGCAATGACATCTAGAAGTCTATAACTTACAAATGTCTGGGTCTCTCTCCCAAATTTAGAAATCTAGTTGCTCACTGCTAATATTCACCTGGATATACCATAAGCATCTCCATCTCATTATCTCTTTAATTTCCTTTTATAATTCTGTGAGTCATCCTAGAATGTGGAATATACCTTCTCCCTTAATTCTTCTTACCCAGTGCAATCTAACAATAAGTCTTATAAATTTTCTTTTCTAGATGTTCCTGAAATCTATTCTTTCTTTTCCAGATCTTAGTCACAGTTCTATTAAGTAATATCATTCTTTCATAAACTTAAAATACTTCCAAAATACCTTTTATCTGGCTGACAGGATGATACGTCTAAGACACAATGTTCATATCACTTGAGAAATTTCCTACAAGTACCAGTTACAATGAGCTATTTTAGTTCTTTTTTAATGTTTACTTTTAAGACGAAGAGAGTGAGCAGGGGAGGTTCAGAGAGAGAGGGAGACAGAGGGTGCGAAGCAGGCTTGGCGCTGACATCAGAGAGCCTGATGTGGGGCTCGAACTCAAGAACTGTGAGACCATGACCTGAGCCAAAGTCAGATGCTTAACTTACTGAGCCACCTATGTTCCCCTATTTTAAGTTCTTATACAGTAGTTCTTCATGTATAGCATGCATAGTGTGCACTGAAATCACTTGGAATCTAGCTACAATGGCAGATTTCCAAGTTGATTCCCAGTGACTTAGATCTAGGAAGTTTGAGTGATGTCTGAAACTTTGCATGTTTCACATTGTCTCAGGTGATCCTGATAGACCAGTTATCTAAAACAATGTTTTAGATATATATGAATACACTGGAGTGGGGGTAGGGTGGCTAAGACATCCATAATTTATCATGTTGCTTTCCTGTATTATCAATTGACTTTACGAATTTACCCTTTATGACTCAAAGGTCATTTATTTCCTGTAGATGTTACTAATCCCTCCTCATTCTGCCCTAGATAAATTTATCATAATAATATCTTGTACATCTTTTTATTATGACATTTACACCTTGTATTATATTATTTATTTATGTATCTAGGTTCTAACTAGACTTTGGACTTTTTAAATACAGTAACTCAATTTTATTCATCTAAATGTCTCTAGGTCTAAGCAAAGTAAATGGTATATGAGACACTAATAACTATTTATTCAGTGAACAAATCAACAAATGACCTGTGCCATCATGAGGTCTTAAAGATTCAGAACGAGGAGATTTACATTCAGTACTGCTTATAATTGAATATTTCCTTTTAGCATCTTTCCCATTTGCTAATTCTCTTGGTCACCATGATAGAGTAAAATGTGAAGGCATGAGAACATTGCGTATGTGTCAGAAGACCATGGCAAGACACTGAGATATGGGGAGCCCCTAATAAGATTAATCAGACAGGACAGAAACAGAATGTTAAATTGAGAATTCAACTGTAACACTTCACTCACTTACATAGGAATAAATTCTGGTAAGGTAACAGCATAAAAACATATCTATTTATAGCCCTACCCGATTCATCCTCAGGGTTTTATATGGATTAGAGAAGAGTGAATTGAGAAGGAATGAAATAAGAACTATAGAGGAAATGTAATAATCAGTTATATATAAAAATGACTACAGTATACAGTTCCAATACCTGTCTACCAGTCTTACTAGACAGCAGACTAATAAGAAGTGGGCATGGTCAAGAAATTATCATTTCCATTTACTATGTTCTAAAATTGTGCTTGTTTTTNGGAGGAACAAGGGGGAGAAGAAGGGGGGAAATGGTGGGGGAAAGGGAGAGAGGCAAACCATGAGAGACTCTTGAATGCTGAGAAACAAACTGAGGACTGATGGGTGCAGAGGGGAGAGAGGAGATGGGCATGGAGGAGGGCACTTGTGGGGATGAGCACTGGGTGTTATATGGAAACCAACTTGACAATAAACTATTTGTAAAAAATAAATAAAAAAATAAAATTGTGCTTCTTTTAGAATCTAAGTTTTATTGATCCTTCTCTGATCTTCCACACACCTTATTTCGCATGGTTTTGTGCCGAGATAATTGCTGCCTTATGGCGAGCTCCTTTATTACAGAAAGCTCTTATCCTCTTAGTCTTTGCTCAAAGTAAAGACTTTTTGGTGTATGTTTTTCATTAATTGTAATTTTAAAAGTTTGCCTAATATGTGAAGTCCCTGCCACCATGTTCTCATAGCTCAGTCATGGCATCTTTTTCCAGTTGCTTTGCCATGGAACTCAATTCCTTATCTATGTGTTTCTTGCCATAAACCTCTTCATTTGCATCCATGTCAATGCTCTACCCACGCAACAGAAACAAGAAATCATGTTGTTTTTGTCAGAAAACCTAAATTCCAGATTCATCAAAAATATGGGTGTTCTGGCAGTTGTGGTAAATGTCTATTACGTGAGAATTTCATGCCCATTAAATACACAAACTATGACAGGCCAAGCAGATCTACTAATTTGATGTTTGCCTTTTGAGATTAACTAGTTCACTTGTTTGCACACCAATTAATTTTTTAAATATTTAAAGTTTATTTATTTATTTTTGAGAGAGAGAGAGAGAGAGAGAGAGAGAGCTCATGAGCACAAGCAGGAGAGGAGCAGAGACAGAGGGAGAGTAAGAATCCCAAGTAGGCTCTGCACTGTCAGCACTGAGCTGATGCAGGGTTTGAACTCACAAACTGTGAGACCATGACCTGACCCAAAATCAAGAGTCAGATGTTTAGGCAACTGAGCCACCCAGTTGCCCCTTGTATACCATAATTTGGAAGTGGTTAATTACTAAAAGGACTTATGTATAATTCACTATAAATGGGGTACCCAGCAACAGGATTACCAGGATATTACATGACCAGAGCTTCCCCTGTAGTCAGATCTGGCAGTGATATATAGGTGAGTTCAAGAGGAGATGACCCTAGAGGTCAAAGGACCAGTTATAATGACCTGAAGCCAGAAAAGATGGCATTGGCCATGGTCTCCACGGATGTGGAATTTACCAGACCTGTGACCCTCTGCCACTCAGTACTCCTTGGGTAGCACAATTTACAGTGGCATTCTAGTCATGATGGTTGTGACTTACACAACTCAGAAAGCCTAACCAAGTGCAGCCTCCATTGTCTCTCTTGCTGTGCTCCTATGATCTCATTTTAGGCTTTTCCTCAGAAGCACACACTTAAAATAATTCCAAATCAGTAGGTAATCCACATGTAAAATAAAACATCTAAATCTAATATCTAAGATGATTTCTTTTCTAAAAGGGCAAAAAGGAAAACTCCATAGTCCCGTCAGTCCTCTGTTAATGAGCACAGAATTCACAGCTCTAGGTTCTGTAAACCTCATTTAGATGTGTCAGCAAGAGCCAGAGCTATAATAAAGGTCTGAAACAGGAACAATAATTAAGAAGGCTCAATGCCAATTCCTTTTCATCTTTAACTACTGCCTGCAGTTCGTACACAACAAATACTAAAAGGTCATCAGATCGCATCTTATAATGAGTGCATATTTATATTTCCAAATTTTTTCATCTATAACAGAGGTAGCAATAATGGGCTGAAAAGAATTGGATTTGGCCACGGAGAACAGAAATATCCCAGGACAGAACGTAAAAGTCCAAATGCAAGGCCACATGGCACAGCCTATACTATGAAAATCCCTTTAGAATCTCACCCCACAAGAGGCAATTTAGGTATCATTTCAGGGAAATACTCTTTTAATATCAGGAATCATGAAATAATGTTTATATCCCACTTCCATCACTTTCTGGCTGTGGAAACTTTAAAAAGTACTTATTCCCTCAGAGCCTTGGTTTTCTCATCTACAAAGTGGGGGGAAAACATCCATTGACCTTTGCCCTAGCATTTATCTCCCGGGATTCTCTGCTCATCAAATGAATTAACTCATATGAAAGTGTTTTAAACTCACATGCACTGTGCTAACCAATAACATGTCATTCTCACTTAATCCTTCTCAAGCTTTCTTTTTTTTCCTCTCATTACAAAATGGTTCTTATTGCACGGTAGGGGATAGATTCTTCAGTAGAGAAGAGGACTTGGACTGGTTCATCCAATGCCTCGGTTGTGATTAATGACAAACATGTGTAAAATCATCTACATGGACAGTCACTATTACTAGTCACTCATAGTTACAGTTACTACTGAGTTATTAGTAGAGGTATTAAGCACAAAGCCTGGAAAGCTGGCATGGCTATCACTCTCTCACCCAAATTAATGAAAAGGTGGATAGCTTCCGTTTATTTTGTAATCAAAACTGTCTTCTCTGAACTGAGCTCACATACCATCTCTCATGTGAGCTACTGCCTCATCCTTGTGCCTTCTAGGTCATTCCCCAGCTGGTATCCAGAGTGTTAATTTCAAAAACTAAGTCAGCATGACCCCCTCCACTCAGAACACTCTAGTGATACTTTCACAAGCCCCATGTCATTGCCCCTTCTCCCTTCTACCACTCTCCCCTCAACTCCTTCAACATTCCCCATCTTTCACTTGGCACCATGCCTGGTAACCTTCAGTGTGCTGAGCAATCCCCAGCTTAAAGGTGTCTACTCTGTTCCTTCATCCTGAAATACTTTTTCCCAATCTCACTGCCAGCATCAGCCTCTGAGAGGTACCTGTCATGACTATGTCTGAAGGAGTGCTTTCCACCTGCTGCTCCCCATCAATTCTTTGTGTGTTCCTTTCAAAGAAATTAAAGCATATATGTTTATTTATTTTCCTTCTCCCAAACTAGAATGTAAGTCTCATGAGGGCAGGCACCTTGCCCGTGTTATTGACTATGGCCTAGAATTAATGATCGACATGTAACAGTCCTGTCATAACTGTGGAGAGTGAATTCAAAAATCAGGTACTGATTTTGTACTTCTGATTTTGTACTGGGAAATGCTTTCTTAACATTTTAACACATGTATCAGTATTAGTGGAAAAATAAAGACCTCTATACAAAAAAGGTCTGAGAAAGTGCTGCACATTATAAAACTGTATTCTGTTTTATATAGAGCTGTCCATATAAAAGAAATGGAACAGGGTGAAAAACAGAAAAAAAACCCGTGAAGTTAAAGGATTCCTAATATGAAATTGGAAAGAGTCTAATCTGTTTACAACAACTGCCATTACTACTTCTACAATGTAGAAAGAGCATTAACAGTTTTGATACATATAAGTTTTAGCCATTACTACTAAAATCACCATCATCATCATCATCATCATCAACAACAACAACAGCATAGGAACTGCTACTCCTACAGCACGTGAATATCTACCAAATAGCTAAAGTGTGGAAAGTATCTGTCAAGTTTTATAGGTATTATCTCATGTAAAAAATTAGAAAAATCTGGAGGGAAAAACCAAGATGGCAGAACAGCATGGAAGTTTTTTTGTATCTCCTGTCCATGAAATACACCCAGATCAACACTAAACCATCCTGCACACCTGAAAAGTGATCTGAGGATTAACACAACAATCTGCACAACCTGAACCACAGAACTCAGCAGGTATGTGGCGTGGACAGGTGAACTGGGGGAGAGAGAAGCCACAGAGGGCAAGGAGCTATTTTTGCTTGTGAAGAGAGGATGGAGATGGGGAGAGGTATGGGAAAAGCACCTCCCCCCAAAAGCAGCTGGAGAGAAAGTGGAAAAGTGGAAATAGCAGCTGGGACTAAACAAAAAAGGGAGAAAGGAGGAAGGAAAGGGTTTAAATTCCATTAAGACTCTATAAACAGGAGGAGCCCAGAGTGTGAAATTCCGCAGCTTGATACCTGGTGTTGTTCTGGTTGGAAAGGCACATCCCCGGGAGCAGAGAGTGAATCCGAGGGGTCCTCGGATCACACAGGGAGAGGCAGTTCCCCTACTCGGAGGACATCTGGTAGAGGCTGTGTGGCCCCCCCACAGGCAAAGGTCCCCACAGACCCCAGAGAACAACCACATTCATTGGTGCTAGAACAAGGACATTAAGAATGAAGCCTGGTGCCAGATGTGTGTTGCGATTTTCCATAATCCCTGAAATACTGCTACTACATGATTGTGTGAACTTTTTCTGGGGTGGGTTGGCACCCAGCCACAGTCTCTGGGCACCAGCAGTAGCATGGTCCTGCGATCATTCCTAGGGGTGGGCTAGTGCTCAGTGAGACTCTCCCCCACAGGGTCAGAATGGGTCAAAGCCACAGTCCCTCTGAAGTGAGGGGTTGGGAAACACAGCCACATCAGAGATAAAACTCAGGAGGGAAGTGCCACCTGGCAACCTGGTGGCTTGGTCATGGACAGTGTAAAAGCAGGGAGTGGACAGAAGCAGAAGACAAAGGATGAGTGCACGATAGTTGGGGAGAACAGAGTTCTAATACTAGAGACTGGGTAGCTGGGTGACGCCATTTTCACCCCTCCTGCTCATGCACATACATACCTATAAGTGCCACAACAATCCACCTCAGTATGCTAAGCAGCACCATATAGTGGAGAACGGAGCCATTACACTAAGCCCCGCCCAACGAGGCCAACCTCACTCTTCAGGAACACAAGTCTCCCCACTTGCTTAGCTTATGGACTATAAAGTGCTTCACAGTTTGACTTGAAGGGGAAAACGATGTAATTTCAATCGTATTTCAGTCTGTTCACTGGTCAATCTATTCAATTTTTTTCTTTTTCTTTTCTTATTCTTGAATAGAGAAAGAGAAAAAATTTATTTTTATTTTCAATTTTTATTAACAATATTTTTCTTTAATTTTTTCTACTATATTTTTAACTATTTGGAAAGTTTTCAGATTCTATTTTATTTCCATCATTTCGTTTTATTCTATTTCATTGTATTAATTTTTTCAAATTTTCAAATGTTTTCCTTTTTTCTTTCTTTTTCTTTTCTTATCTTTCCCTTTTTTCTCTAATCTAGCAAGCTCCTTTCAACAACCAGACCAAAACACACCTAGAATCTAGCAACATTTATTTAATTTTTTGTGCTGTTTTTAATTTTTTTAATTCTAATTTTTTTACCTTATTAATTTTTCTTCCTTCAAAATGGCAAAACAAAGGAATTCACCCCAAAAGAAAGAGCAGGAAGAAATGACAGCTAGGGACTTAACACAGATACAAGCAAGATGCCTGAACCAGAATTTAGAGTTGTGGTAATAAGAATACTAGCTGGGATTGAAAACAGATTAGAATCCTTTTCTGTGGAGATAAAAGAAGTAAAACTTAGTCAGGATGAAATAAAAGAATGCTATAACTGAGCTACACTGTAGAATGGATGCCACAGCAGTATGGATAGACGAAGCAAAGCAGCAAATCAGTGATACAGGGGACAAACTTATGGAGAATAATGAAGCAGAAAAAAAAAAAGAGGGAGACCAAGGCAAAAGAACACGATCTAAGAATTAGGGAAACCAGTGACTCATTAGAAAGGACCATCAGAATCATAGGCATCCTAGAAGATGAAGAGAGAGAAAAAGGGGTAGAAGGGTTATGTGAGCAAATCATAGCAGAAAACTTTCCTAACCTGGGGAAAGACACAGACATCAAAATCCAGGAAGCACAGAGGACTCCCATTAGATTCAATGAAAATCTACTATCAACAAGGCATATCATAGCAGATTCACAAAATACTCGGTGAGGTGAGGTGAGGTGAGGTGAGGTGAGGTGAGGTGAGGTGAGGGAAGGGAAGGGAAGGGAAGAATCATGAAAGCAGCAAGGGAAAAAAAGTCCTTAACCTGCAAGGGAAGACAGATAAGGTTTGCAGCAGACCTATCCACTGAAACACGGCAGGCCAGAAAGGAGTGGCAGGATATATTCAATGTGCTGAATCAGAAAAATATGCAGCCAAGAATTCTTTATCCAGTAAGGCTGTCATTCAAAATTGGAGAGATAAAAAGTTTCCCAAAAAACAAAAACTAAAGGAGTTTGTGACCACTAAACCAGCCCTGCAAGAAATTTTAAGAGGGACTCTCTGAGGGGAGAAAAAAATGAAAAAAGAAATAAATAAACCAAAAGCAACAAAGACTAGAAATGACCGGAGAACACTACTAGAAACTCCAACTCTACAGGCAACATAATAGCAATAAATTCCTATCTTTTGGTACTCACTCTTAATGTCAATGCACCAAATGCTCCAGTCAAAAGACACAGGGTAACAGAATGGATAAGAAAACAAGATCCATCTATATGCTGTTTACAAGAGACACATTTTAGACCTAAAGACACCTTCAGAATGAAAGTAAGGGGATAGAGAACCATCTATCATGCTAATGGTCATCAAAAGAAAGCCAGAGTAGCCATGCTTATATCAGACAATCTAGACTTTAAAATAGACTGTAACAAGAGATAAAGAAGGGAATTATATCATAATTAAGTGGTCTATCCACCAAGAAGACCTAACAATTGTAAACATTTATGCTCCAAATGTGGAGCACCCAAATACAGAAATCAATCACAAACATAAAGAAATTCATTGATAATAACACCATAATAGGAGGGGACTTCAACACCCTACTTACAGCAATGGACAGATCACCTAAACAGAAAATCAACAAGGAAACAATAGCTTTGAATGAGGCACTGGACCAGCTGGACTTAACAGATATATTCAGAACATTTCATTCTAAAGCAGTGGATTATACATTCTTCTCCAGTGAATATGGAACGTTCTCCAGAATAGATCACATACTGGGACACAAATCAGCCCTCAATAAGTACAAAAAGATTGAGATCATACCGTGCATATTTTCAGACCACAATGCTACAAAACTCAAAATCAATCACAGGGAAAAAAATGTGGAAAGGTAACAAATATTTGGAAACTAAATACCATCCTACTAAAGAATGAATAGGCTAAAGAAGTTAAAGAGGAAATTAAAAAATACATGGAAGTCAATGAAAATGATAACACCACAGCCCCAAATCTCTGGGATGCAGCAAAGGTTATCATAAGAGGGAAGTATATAGCAATCCAGGCCTTCCTAAAGAAGGAAGAAAGGTCACAGATACACAACCTAACCTTACAGCTAAAAGAGCTATTAAAAGAGCAGCTAATAAAACTCTAAACCAGCAGAAAACAGGAAATAATAAAGGTCAGAGCATAAATCAATACTATTGAAACAAACAAACAAACAAAAATCAGAAGAGATCAATGAAACCAGAAGCTGGTTATTTGAAAGAATAAACAAAATTTATAAACCCCTAACAAGTTTGATCAAAAAGAAAAAGACCTAAATAAATAAAATCAAGAATATAAGAGGAGAGATCACAACCAACACAGCAGAAATACAAACAATAATAAGAGAATATTATGAGCAATCAAATGCTAATAAAAAGGGCAATCTGGAAGAAATGGACAAATTCCTAAAAACATAAACTGAAACAGGAAAAAATTTGAACAGACCCATAACCAGTAAAGAAATCGAATTAGTAATCAAAAATCTCCCAAAAACAAGAGTCCAGGGCCAGATGGTTTTCCAGGGGAATTCTACCAAACAGTTAAAGAAGAATTAACACCTATTCTCTCGAAGATGTTCCAAAAAATAGAAATGGAAGGAAAACTTCCAAATTCTTTCTATGAAGCCAGCATTACCTTAATTCCAAAATCACACCAAGACCCCACTAAAAAGGAGAACTGTTGACCAATTTCCCTGATGAGTATGGATGCAAAAATCCTTAACAAGATATTAGCCAACGGGATCCAACAGTACATTAAAAAAATTATTCACCACAACCAAGTGGGATTTATACCTGGGATGCAGGGCTGGTTCAACATCCACAAAACAATCAATGTGATTCACCACATCAATAAAAGACAAGAACCACATGATCCTCTCAATAGATGCAGAGAAAGCATTTGACAAAATACAGCATCCTTTCTTGATAAAAACCTTCAAGAAAGTAGGGATAGAAGGATCATACCTTGAGATCATAAAAGCCCATATAGGAAAGACCCAATGCTAATATCATCCTTAATAGGGAAAAACTGAGAGCTTTCTCCCTAAGGTCAGGAACAAGACAGGGATGTCCACTCTCACCAATGTTATTCAACATAGTATTTTAAGTCTTAGCCTCAGCAATCAGACAACACAAAGAAATAAAGGATATCCAAAATGGCCAGGAAGAGGTCAAATTTTTACTCTTTGCAGATGACATGATACTCCAAATAGAAATCCCAAAACATTTCACCAAAAAACTGCTAGAACTGATCCGTGAATTCCGCAAAGTCACAGGATATAAAATCAATGCACAGAAATCAGTTGCATACCTATACACCAATAATGAAGCAACGGAAAGATAAATCAAGGAATTGATCCCATTTATAATTGCACCAAAACCCATAAAATACCGAGGAATAAATCTAACCAAAGAGGTGAAAAATCTATACACTGAAAACTATAGAAAGCTTATGAAAGAAATTGAAGAAGGCAAAAATTTGAAAAATATTCCATGCTCCTGGATAGGAAGAACAAATATTGATAAAATGTTGATATGTTTTACCCAAAGCAATCTACATATTCAATGCAATCCCGATCAAAATAACAACAGCATTCTTCACAGAGCTAGAACAAACAATCCTAAAATTTATATGGAACCCAGAAAAAAACCCGAATAGCCAAAGCAATCTTGAAAAAGAAAACCAAAGCAGGAGGCATCACAATCCTGGTCTTCAAGCTGTATTACAAAGCTGTAATCAAGACAGTATGGTACTGGCATGAGAACAGACACTCAGATCAAGGAACAGAAAAGAGAACCCAGAAATGGACCCATACATGTATGGCCAACTCATCTTTGGCAAAGCAGGAAAGAACATCCAGTGGAATAAAGACAGTCTCTTCAGGAAGTCATGCTGAGAGAACTGGACAGCGACACGCAGAAAAATGAACCTGGACCACTTTCTTATGCCATACACAAAAATAAACTCAAAATGGATGAAAGTTCTAAACAGAAGACAGGAAGCCATCAAAATCCTCGAGGAGAAAGCAGGCAAAAACCTCACTGATCTTGGCTACAGCAACTTCTTACTCAACACGTCTCTGGAGGCAAGGGAAACCAAAGCAATAATGAACTACTGGGACCTCATCAAGATAAAATGCTTTGCACAGCAAAGGAAACAATCAACAAAACTAAAAGGCAACTGACAAAATGAGAGAAGATATTTGCAAACGACATATCAGATAAAGGGTTGGTATCCAAAATCTATAAAGAACTTATCAAACTCAACACCCAAAAACCAAATAATCCAGTGTAGGAATGGGCAAAAGATATGAATATACACTTTTCCAAAGAAGACATCCAGATGGCCAACCAACACATGAAAAAAGGCTCAGCATCACTCATCACCAGGAAAATACAAATCAAAACCACCGTGAGATACCACCTCACACCTGTCAGAATGGCTAACCTTAACCCCTCAGGCAACAACAGATGATCTATTTTTGCACTGCTGGTGGGAATGCAAATGGATGCAGCCACTCTGGAAAACAGTATGGAGGTTCCTCAAACAATTAAAAATAGAACTACCCTATGATCTAGCAACTGCANTATATATATATATATATATATATATATATATACATGATGGAGTATTACTTGACAGTCAGAAAGAATGAAATCTTGCAATTTGCAACTATGTGGGTGGAACTAGAGGGTAGTATGTTAAGCAAAATTAGTCAGAGAAAGACAAATATCATATGACTTCACTCATATGAAAACTTTAAAATATAAAACAGATGAACTTGAGGGAAGGGGAGCAAAATTAATATAAAAACAGGGAGGGGGACAAAACATAAGAGACTCTTAAATATGGAGAACCAACAGAGGTTTGTCCAGGTTGCTGGAGAGATTGTGGGAGGGGGGGATGGACTGAATGGGTCAGGGGCATTACGGAATCTACTCCTGAAATCATTGTTGCAGTGTATGCTAACTAACTTGAATGTAAATTAAAAAATAATTTTTTAAAAAGAACCAATACATACATACATACCAAAAATCCTAGGAGGTAAGCATCTTACAGAAAGAACGGAAGCGACTTTCTTTCATTGGTCAGTGAGTGGTCAGACCTGGACTGAGATGTGACTGATACTGAAGTCACCTTGACCATGCCAAGGTCATGTGTGGAAAAGCATTAGCATCATGTCATGAAATGACAGGTGATCCTCCCATCATGTAAAATGGAGATCTGGTTTTGACTCCGGATATGCATACAACACAGTGAATAATCCATAAGTTCTCTCAGCATTTGTGAATAGCAATGGCTGGAAAGTGATCCCATCAGGTATAGAAATGGGCAGACCACCAATAAAATCACGCCCCATGCTTCCAAAGGACAATTTTAGTTCCCCGAGCATAATGTTTCTAGGGTAAAAATAAGTTTTCATTTCATTTTGATGCCACAAACAGTACTGAATGAAAAATTGCCTCCCCACAATGTCCTTACCATAATTACATTGTTTTAGGAAGGAACTGTATGTTTCCCCTGATGCAGATATGTATTTTCTTACTTTGTAGTGGCAATCTTAACAAAAATATTATAAAATTCTGGCTTTAGAGAAAGGTGGTAAGATTTCCCAAATGGCCCCTACACTTGCCTTGTGGTGGTTTTATTTGGTCCTGGATACTTCGGGATTTTCTACTTCTCAGTTGCTCTGTTAACATGCACATTTGGCTCACTCCCAATAAAGGGGTTGCTGAGACTCTGAAAGGCAAGCATCTGGCTTAATAAGGACCATGGTGCATGTCAGTCATGGTGCCCTACAGCCCCTGACACATTTTCTCAGCTATAGGACTCACCACTAACGTAGATGCTGATGGGGTTATCAAGAGGGTTTGACAGAAACTAAAAATTTTTAAACTGTCTCACTGAATCACAAATTTACATGTGCACGGAAGGGTGCACATATCATAAATGTACAGCCTGACGGACACTTCATAAAGTGAACATACCTATGTACCTAGCACTCAGGTTGAGAACCAGAACTTGATCTGCAACCCTCAGAAGCTCCCCGTTGTAAACTCCTCCAGTCTTCTCTACCCTTCAAGGGGACTCACTATTCTGATTTCTAACACCTTGGATTAGTTTTCACCTTTTTTAACTTTATATATAATATGTACTCTCTCGGGCTTTCACTATTGTGCGTGAGATTAATCCACGCATTGGTGCATATAGATGTAGTTCAGAATCCTAGATTCTTAGGAGCTGAAAATCTCACAATGAAAATGAGGATTCCACAGATGACTCATTTCACTGTCCTAACTCAGTTGGTTATTTTCAGTCAAGAAAAATCTATGCCATTTCCCCCTCCCATTATAGATTAGTAACTTCTGCCCTTGCTGATCTGAAACAGGAGTATTCTTTTCAATGTATGCTAAGATTTTTGCCACTCTGTGTCCCTTGAAAATCCATATGTTGAAATCCTAACCCTTGATGTGACAGTATTAGAAGATGTAGACTTGGATATGATTAGTTCACAAGGTGGAGCCCTCCGGAATGGGATTAGTACTTTACACAGAGACCTCTGAGCATCCCTGGCCCTTCCACCATGCAGGGATGCAGTGTGAAGACAGTCATCTGCAAGCAAGAGAGCAGATCCTTACCAAGAACCTGACCATGCTGACACCCAATCTTGAACTTCCAGCCTCCAGAACTATGAGAAATCCATTTCTGTTGTTTATAAGCCTCCTTGTCTATAGAAGCCTGAACTAAGACAATGGTAGGAGATGTATCTGGGCCTGTATTCCTATCTTTCACTTTCCTAGCAAGCAGCTGCCAAGAACAAATATGGACCAAATATTGGCCTTTACTAGAGATGCCGCGTATATTTTTCTATTTCCAAGGGCCGCTAAAAATGGAAATGTGTGCAATTTCCCCTTAAATGTCAATGATCTTCAGGCCACAGATGGAAATACTGTGTTTTCTCTCAGTCTTGTAAGTCATTTGCTAATGTGTAAATCTGGAAGTCCTTTGAGGGTATGAGAAATGCACATTATGCCCCTGAGTGACCCATTTCTACATATGGATCTCTGAGCTAAAATGTACCAGGGATCAGGGCGAAAGAAACATACTCAACTCGAGCATGTTGTAGTGATTTCACAGCTGCAGCTGTTCAAGAGCACAAATTATTCCAGCTCAGGCTGCCATTAATCTAATCTCAAAATCCTTGCTTCAGTTCAGCCTATTTACAAAAGCATCACAATTCCAAGATTGCTTTCAGCCAATTTGCTCCACTTAGTAAAAAACCTTGTCTCTTTTGGGGGGATCTGTTCCACCTGAAATTCAGAAGTCATGCTGCTCTAAAGACCTTCATTTTGGAAGGTTCTAAGCCTGTCTGCAGCTTTGCAAATATATGCAAAGGATTTGGGTAGCTCTTTCAACTAGGTATAAGCCGTAATTTGGAAATAAATGTAGAAGCCTTCACAAATGTTCACTGTCCCTTCTAACAAACAAGTGAAAAATGATTCTTCTTTGAAGTCAAGTGATATTTTGATGTAGATTTTCACTCTGATTTGTTAGGAACAGACAGACCTTGGCAATACAAAAGAGGGTGCATTTACATACTGCTTCCAGCAAATTCTTGAGAATGAAAAATCACCACAAGAATATAAAACATGCAGACCACAGACCTATAGTAAGCACTGCAGTCAAACTGACTGTGTGGAAGGTCCATACAGAAGTAAAATATGCATAATGCATTTCAGAGAGAGATCTCTGGTCATGCCTCCAAACGGCCAAATGAATCAAACTGCTTGCCATTTTCCATACATATTCCCCTTCAGGGTCTTTTCCAATGCTTCTTCCTCTAGCTAGATTTTCTTTTCTCCCCTTTTCTCTAGGAGTCCATGTCCTACCCAGAATTTAAGGACTATTATTCCACATACTTCCTCTGAGCCACACTAAATGATCACATTATGAAACAATTTTACTTCTCAATAATTATAACAATAACTGCTTTGGTCTGTATGTTTATGTTCTCTCAAAATTTCTATGTTGAAATCCAAATGCCCACAGGATGATATTAGGGGGTGGGGCCTTTGGAACGTGCTTAGGTCTAATCAAGAGGATGCTTCGAGAATGGGATTAATGATATTACAAAAGGGACCCCCCAGAGCTCCCTAGCACCCTCTGCCACGTGAAGATACAAGCAAAACTCTGAAACCTGGAAGAGGGTCCTCACCCAAACATGCTGGCATTCTGATCTTGGAATTTCAGTCTTCCGAAATGTGAGAGAGAGATTTCTGTGGTTTAAAAGCTACCCAGTTTGTAGAATTCTGTGATAGCAGCCCAAATGTTCTAAGACAATAACTTAAAAAACAGTAATAAAACTAGAAGCTTTTTTTTTTTTTTTTTGGCTGTTTATATGTCTGGGATTTCATATATCATTTGTGGAATTCTCACAATGTCCTAGAATAGACTTTGTGATCCTCGTGTTATACAAAAGGAAAGTGAAGCCATGAAAGGTTAAGTAACTTGCCTTTGGTCACACAGCAAATATACATCATAATACAGGTCTACCTGATTCCAAAGCCCATATTCTTTCTCTGGTGCTTTACTGATTCCTAAAAGAAAATGTCTGGGGGCACCTGGCTGGCTCAGTTGGCTAAGCTTCCAATTTTGGCTCAGGTCATGATCTCACCATTCGTGAGTTTGAGCCACGCATCAGGCTCTGTTTCAAAAATAAACATTTAAAAAAATTTTTTAAAAAGAGAAGAAAATGTCTGAATAAGGAGGCAAGGTCTCAAGTTGTACCTGGGTAAGGCCCCTCAACTTGGAAACATCAAGTAGATTTGGCCCTTTCATCTTCTTGTAAAAACAATATTGCAAATCGCACACACTATTACTGCATTAACCAAATAGTTTAAATTCTATTACAAGCATAGCACATAAATAGATGCTTCACGTTGTCCATCAATTGTTAATCATGCAGGGAATGATTTGATCAGTTTCAATACTGCTTTATTTATTGTCTTCTCCAGCTCCTCTTTGACCCTTCTCTCCATGTCTGTACATGTATGAATCCATGAGTGTGATTTTTTTTATGCAATGGCTTCACATCCAGTAATTTTCATTTTTACCTGAGATTTGGTTTCCTCTGTGAAATATCTTATGGTATTTCTATTCTTCTGCACATTTTTCCATTCATTTTTCTCTAGGAGAGAGAAAGAGGCATGTCGGCTGCTGCTTCCACAGCTCTTGATGCCTCCGATGTATCTTTACATACTCTTCTCCATCTTGAATGGTTTGTGCTTGGCATGGGCTCAGCCGCAGCTGCCCATCATCGGGTTTCCTCTGGTGACCACTTTGCCCAGTCCTTTTTCAATCCATTAGTTGCCTTCAGGGAGCAACACTAAAAGCATTCCCTTGGAGTGTGGAGTGGTTCTGCAGTTCACCTTTTAACCAACTCTCTGAACAATGCAATTTTCTATTCATTTTCCCTCCAGAAATCAAGTTATTTTAGAGAGAAACAACTAGCCTTCTGGCAGAGGACTTCCTTGGCCATTCTGTCCAAAATGAAACAAACTCAGATTCAAATTTGTGTCCTAACTTCCTTACCTTAAAGATGATTATCCCTCCAGTGGTTCCTGAACTGTCCTTGAAAGGTGTTGATGAATCATTTCTGAGGATGAAGCATTTGATTTTTAACTCTTTGGTACTGAAGCACATGTTACAGAAAGTCATAGTCAATGAATGAATTGGTCAGGTTAGCCAAACTTCAGGTAAGTCAAAGAAAATACAATTGTTTTCTGCACTGTTAGGCAACTCCAGATCCTGATCTAAATACAATAGACTGAGTGTGAAGGGGAGCAAATTATGTCACCCTAGAAATTCCTCTTTGGCATATTATTTTAAACTGGCTAATTTTAAGAAATGGCAAACATGGGAAAAGCTCTGAAAACCAAATAGAAATGACCCCTTTGTGCGAGTAATTTATATGGAAATCTGTAAGGGATCTGCCTGGCTATGCTGAGAAAGATGAATCAAAATTTTTAGAAACTGTTATCAATGAAGGCAGCATGGACTTTACTCTTGTTTGCTGTAGTCTTCTTGGTAGCCTTCTGTAACTAACTCTGCACCCCAAACGTCTTTTGTCTTTAGCTGAAGATGGTATTTAAGATGATGGCTTTGGCCATTTTGGGGGAGGTATTCAGTTTTCCTGGGCCTCTCCCATATATATAGGAGGTTATGCATGTTATTAAGTTTTTGTTTTTCTCCTGTTAATCTGTCTTATCTCAATTTAGTTATTAGACTAGCTAAAGAACCTAGAAGGAAAAATTTCCCATCCCAACAAATGTTAAATTCATTTGAAATGTATTATCCCTGAACCATCAATAAGCACATCCCAGTTTATTATGCCATAAACAATATTTTGAATGGATAATTAGCTTCTATCTTCAGGGACTTGAAAAATAAAGCTGTGTTATGCTACTAAACAAAATTAAAGAGCAAACTCAATGAAATGAAAGAACAAGTTTGACCTCTAATTCAGGCAGTAGATTATTCAAGTATCTGCTGATAGAATAAACCACACAAAACAAGGTTAGAGGAGATAAGAAGAGATCTTATCACTCGGATCTTGGTTAAGTACAGAGCTGCGATTATTATAGACAGACAGACCTTCCATGTTTCAGATGATTAAAAACAATTTTGAAGCTCAATGAACAATGTGAATAACCCCACAAAAGGGAATATTATTTTGAATACAATAAAGGATTTAATGAATTGTTCAATGGTTTTTGACAAAACATCATTTCTGATGATTAGTGGAGCATGAGCTAGGCATGAAAGAGGAAAAAAAGAACTTTTGCCTAATTCATCCAAAATATCATGTTCCTTAGACATTTATTGGTTCATATCACTTTAAAGCAAAGAAAGTATTGTTTGGAAAATGCTTGCACTTGAAAATTGCTATTCAACTTGTTAGGATGACCAATGTTATTACCGAGAAAACAACTTTCTTGAAAACCAGTTCACACTGAGAAGAAAATGATGCAGAATTTTGAAACTGGTTGCTTTAACCCCAGAGATGCTAGTTGAGCAACAGTCTACAGTTAAGGGGAAATTTCTGTTGTCTCCATTTGGAAATTCTTAATTTTCTTAACGATGATTTAATAATCAACACCTCGCTCTGTGAGTAGCAACTGTTTAATACAGGGCTTTGTGTGGCTTGATTTTTCTCAATTGCACTGTATTAAACCTAGGTCATTTGAATTGCGGCTGGAAAAGAAGAAATCAGTTGGTTTCCTCAATTAATTTCGCCTGTGCATGGCTTCCCAAGGAAAACTAATGCTCTTCCAGCTTATCTAAATAAAGGCTAGTCAACACTGCACATTGTGCTCAACACCGCACGCTGAGAAAAATAGAACTTGTGAGTCTTAACAAATAAGAAAATCCTATCAAACAGTTGTCTGATAGTTTCAAAGGAATGTTTTTGAGATATTCAAAAGCTCCATTCTAAGAAATTTGATGGACCCATTCACTGTGTCATCCCAACGGTGGATCCCACCTCGACTGCCACAATTATGTACTCTACAAATTCTTTGTTAAAAAGTACACTTCTATTTTAAAAACCCAAAGATCTAGAAGAACAGAATTTAAATAAAAATTTAAAAATCCAAAGAATTGAAGAAGTTTCCTTTTTTTTTTCAAACAACCATTGGGAGGATTTGCTGGAAGAAGGCAATGTTCGAAATAACTGGGAGAATATAATTACAATTTTGAAATGTGATTAACAAGGGGCTCCTGGGTGGCTTAGTGAGCTGAGCATCTGACTTTGTTTCAAGGCATGAACTCAACAGTTTGTGAGTTCAAAACCCGCATCAGGCTCTGTGCTGACAGCTGAGAGCCTGGAGCCTGCTTCTGATTCTGTCTCCCTCTCTCTCTGCCCCTCCCCCACTCATGCTTGCTCTCTCTCTCTCTCAAAAATAAATGGTAAAAAAATTTTAATATGATTAACCAAAATCTCCTGCATTTCTAAACATCAGACGCTACTGAGGGAGTCAGCTACTCCCTAGCAGGAAAACTGTCACAATATCCACATCAAAGAGAAAAGCTTTAAATAAATTTTCTCGGTGAAATTATGTGAATTTCAACTTCCTTGTCATTTTTCCCTATACATTAAAACACAAAACTAACATGTTGCCAATGCTTAGAATCCCTTTACCAAAAGGTATTTTGCAAAAAAAGAAAAAAATATTTTCCATTAATGTAATTTGTTGGGAAAAATTATTCTCTCCCTTTAAAAATAACAACTCTAAGGGCACCTGGGTGGCTCAGTCAGTTAAGCGTCCGACTTCGGCTCAGGTCAGGATCTCAATGTTCGTAGGTTTGAGTCCCACATTGGGCTCTCTGCTGACTGCTAGCTCAGAGCCTGGAGCCTGCTTCAGATTCTGTGTCTCCCTCTCTCTCTGACCCTCCACTGCTCACGCTGTCTCTAGCTCTCTCTCAAAAATAAATAAAACATTAAAGAAAATGTTTTTAAATAAATAACAATTCTATGCAATCTAGATTTCTGATTAATTTTATGAAGTAAATGAGCAAGGTTAGAATTGATCGGGGGGGAAAAAGGCAAGTTTATAAAAAGTATCTTTTTTTTTTCCAGAACAGATAACCACTTTTGGCTTTTCTAAAGAAAATTTGTCAAATGTTGATATATTTTATTCCCTTTGTAATAAACTACATATGTAAACACCCTTTTCAGTTAGTATTTATTTCAGCATGCTTATCTCTATAATTATATAGTATCATTAAATGATACTAGAGGTTTTTTTCTAATATGCTCTTATCTTTGAAAAACTCTAAATGATTTCCAAACACAGTAACTATATCCTGTTTAAAATACAACAGTAATATGTAATTTGGTACGAACAAATGAAGATTCTGCCACCTTCTCTTTTGAAATCACAAATGAGAGAAATAGAAAACAATTATTTTTTTAATGAAGTATTTAAATTATATCTCATAGGTGTTCATCTGGAACAACTATTCTTTTTAAGTGTAAAAACTCATAAAATTATCATCTGAATCAAATAAAGTGTTATTAAAACACTTAACATAGCCCCAGGTATAGTAAATATTTAAGTAAATATTTAAAACATTAAGTATTAAAAATATTAAAAATAATTAAGTAAAATAAGTAAAAATTCAAGTAAATATTAAAGCTTCCTCATTTCTTAGCTCTGTATATCCAGAAATCATGTCCCTTTGTATACCCCTACATTCTGGCACTGCACCCAGTGCATAACACACAAAATGCACTGAACAAATATTTGATTTGTCACTAGGCATCAGGCACTATCTAAAGTTCTAGGGATACAGACAGGGAAAAAAAAAAAACAATGTCTGCCTTTAATGAGCCTTGCCATATTTTGGGTGTGGAGGCCATCCAATGATGGCATAAATCAGATGTGGATCACATGAGAGTTAGAATCCAACCTCTATCAGTATTCAGGTTTTAAAAATTGTACTAAAATAATACACGCATTAATCTTAGTTCATCTTAGTCGATTAATCGGTATGACTGATAGGAAACTGTGAGAAATGTAGCTGCCTAAGGAAACTGTACATAGTAGGTGAGCCTTACAACATGCTTATAACCTACTTATAACAGAAGTTACTGGCCAATATTGTTTTGAAGACCATCACTGATTCTTTAAGATTTTTCATACAACTCTTGATATACTTTAAGTGAAAAATACATCTTTAAATGTTCACTCCTTGTATTCATCAAATGTTTAAGTTTAAGCATCAAGGAGTATATTAGTGTTCTCCGAAGAAAAAGAACCCAATAGGGTATGTGTGAGGGGGGTAGAGAGAGAGAAGGAGAGAGAGAGAGAAAAGAGACAGAGAGAGAAGAGAGAAAAGATTTCTTATATCTTATATGGAACTGGCTCATGTGATTATTGAAGGTGAAAGTTCCAAGAAGTAGAGTCAGCAAGCTAGAGACCCAGGAGCACCAATGGTGCAGTTGCACTATGAACTCTGGCAAGATCAAGAACGAAGAAAACTTGATGTTTCAGTCTGAGTTTGAAAGCAGGAAAAAACTAATGTCCCAGGTGGAAAGCAGTGAAGCAGAAGGAGTTCCCTTTTACTTATGGTAGGGTCAGCTTTTGTGTTCCATTCAGAGCCTGTTTGGGTGAAGCCACTCACATTAGGGAAGGAGATTTGCTTTACTCTGCCTCCTAATTCAAATCTTAATCTCATCCAGAAATACCTTAACAGACACACTCAGAATAATGTTTGATCAAATGTCTTGGCACCCCATTGCCCAGTCAAGTGGACACATAAAGTTAACCATTAGAAGCAATCTCTTACTCAATTTCTCAGGTCCCATTCTTTAGGTATCCTCCTACCCTTCCACTTGTAATAAGTAATCAGGTTATTAAATTTCAAGGATGGGATCTGAAGCTAGTAGAGTTTTCACTATGTCTAGTTACATGCATGGGAGACATCTGGAATAGGTTTTTAAATGTAATTTCTAGTCTTTGAAATACTTTTGTATGAAATGTGTTAAAATAATTGTCCTCAGACATCAAACACTGGACTAAAATATGCTGATGACCTATTTGTAAAGTCCTAACATGCCTCAATCCAAAAATTTCATTAATGGATAAGAGAAAAGTGAATGGATGTTTTCAAAGAAGGTCTGAGTGCTGTATGTAATGGTGCCCAGCCAGTCCTTATGCATTTTCTTAGACCTGGTCTTTACACACATCACTGCTGTAGAGGTAGCCTTGGGTCCCTGGGTAGCCATTTATATTCTACATGAATATTTCTAATCCATCATTTCCCCTATACTTATACAATCACATCTGATTGTACCAGTAGATTCAATCTGTTGGTTTGTCAGTAACCAATCATATTCTTTCTTAACAATTTTAACTAAAACTAAGAGAGTATAGAAAACCCTTCTTGAAAAGAAAGATCTTGAAGACTAGAAACCAAGTGGTTTTTCATGATCAATACCAAAGGAATAGCAAGGTGCCTCCAGTGAGAAACTACACCCCCTTAATTTCCAGCCTAATTCTGGAAACCCAGACAAGTGCTAATTCCCTGGTTATATATTCATCTAATTTATGTGCCATATAAATATGCATAACCTCTTTAGTGAATCATTTAGTATTTTTATTCTCTCTTGTTCATAATTTAATCCCCATCTAACACCCAACTGAGGGCAACAGTGGTGATCTACAAATATTTGGTAAATGGACAAGTGAATGAATAAATAATAAATACTAGGCTGATTGACAGATATTAAAACAGCAGAAATGAGATCAAATGTGGACATATTAAGGATCAGCCTTGATCCTTGAGCTTCCTGGTTCCCTGGACATCACCTTCTAATAAACCTAGATGCATCTTACTAAAATATTATTCTTTATCCATCAAATAACAAAACTTTACAGAGTTTACAGAGAGTGGCCAATGACCACAGATCCCTCAGTTTTTCTCTACAAGAAAAAAAAAATAAGCAGTGAGAAAGGACCAAAGGTCAGCAGGCAAATACTTGCCTTTCTTCTAAGCATCTGGTATATATCAAAATTTATTGATTCCTCCCCCCCAAGCCAAAAACCTATCTGGATAGTAAAATTTAAATAACACAAAAGAGATACACTCCTGCAAATTTACTTAATATCTTCTAGTTTTGTGGCAGCCACGAAACACTTTTAAATGAAAAGTCACTGGAATCCAGACACAGTGAAGGATTATTTTAGAAAAAATTTTTTGCTTAATTAATTTGAGAGACAGAGAGAGAGAGAGAGAGAGAGAGCTCACAGGGAAGGGGCAGAGAGAAAGGGAGAAACAGAATCCCAAGCAGGCTCTGCACTGATGGTGGGGCTCAAATCCATGAACCGTGTGAGATCATGACCTGAGCTGAGATCAAGAGTTGGGATGCTTAACTGAATGAGTCACCCAGGTGCCCCCATTTTAGAAAATTTTAACACCAAAAGTATTCTGTCCCAGATGTGGATTTACCCAAAGTGGTCATTTATACAGGTAAATCTCTCCCATTTTATTATCCACTACATTGTCGTGGAGTCAGAGCTCACAGATATTAAAGGAAGAGCACTGGCACGAGATCACAGCACCTGTTCATCTTCACAAATATAGGAAAACAGGGTCAAATATCAGAATAATGAGAAGAGGCAACAAGGAAAAAGAAAACCCTTCCATACTCTGGTTCTACACATAGTCCTTCAAACGTGATATAAGGGTGAAAAAATCTGACAACATGGCTTTCTGGAAGTGAATGAAAAATCCCCCAACACTACTCTAATTCAACAAAATATTTAAAAAGGCAGTAATCCAGTGAGAAAATTATCATTGAGTAATTGAGTAATTTTTCAAATTACTTGAAATAGTAGGATTTTTCTTTACTTTCAAAGGAAGACACATATATTTTCTGCTAGCATATGTATGCCCTTTTTTAAACAATAAAGTAACTAATTTATACTTAGAGATCTCTACAAGAAGCAAACTATAAAATGCCTATGCAAAGACTATATGCTCTCACATTGAACCAAAGTTAACAACAATATTTGGCAAAGATAAGTTATGTTTTGAAGTATAATACTAAATATGTTACACCAGAGTATGTACTGTGTATTTATGTGTTTATTGTGCCCTATTAGTCTGCATTATGTTGCCTGAAATACCTAAGTATCTTAAAAGCCCATTAAGGAAATGAGTGCCTTAATGCATCAAGCCCATTATTAATTATTTTCATACTTTATTTACAACAAGGAAGCATATATGTTTTATAATATATTTGGGCTAGTGCTTCACATAATTTTATTAAAATTAGCTCCCAGTAAAATATATTATACTGAGCTTCAAAAGCTGTTAGAAAAATATTCATAGGCGCTAGAGACATTAGATTACTTTTTCCTTTAGTATTACCCTGTATGCAGTTAAGATGAAGAGATACTAGAATTGCTACTCTACCACAGTGTATCAGGTTTGTTACAGAGAAAGATCTAAGGTCTAACACATTCTGGGAAATCCATAAATCCTGCTCTAACAGTAAGGTGGTACATTAGGGAACTATAAATGCATCATTTTAGAGTATGTGGACTATTCAAATGAGAACTATATCAAGCTTACATAGACCTATCCTTATGAGAAACTCAACAGACACAGAAATTGTTGAAGCCATATCCTCCAAGTGTCTAACATTCACAAAAGGCCAATACTTCATAAATTGCATTATCTGTGTGGAATCATTAGTATGGCATTTAGTACACTGCAACCATATATTCTACGAGGGCTCGGAAAACAATTAATACACTTTCCAAATGTACTTTTGTTTCAAATTGTTTGCTTTGTTTTTACACAAGGGGATATTTTATAAACCATAAGAATCTGATCAGCTCCTTATCTAAACAGCTTTTCAATTATCCGAAGCCTCTTCCAGAGTAGTGGTAACAGTATTAATTTCTTGTTTCATATTCTCTACTTGTTAATTCATTGATTTTTTCAATTTTACTTTAACTTTATAATCATTTTTAGTCTATCATGGTGACTGTTCAGCTATTCAAATATACAGTCTCTATTTTCCTTTGTCTCTAATATGACATGAAGACCCAGGACCCATTTTTTAAAGTAGTATCATTAAATATTATGTACCTTGTACATGAGCACATAATTTTAGAAGTCATGCTTAACAGAGAGTTCTGTGGGATGTGCATTTTTAAAAATATATATGTAGTGAGAAATTTATTTGCCTGCAATGGTACTGGCTAAAGTAAACTAGTAAAATAGACCTGGCTCCCAGTATGACTTGATGAACCAGACAAGGCTGAAAAACTAATTTAACTAATCAAAATCCCTAAGCTACATAAAGAATAATGCTCAGGGACATTATTCTTGACATTAATGTGGGATCTATTGTTCCCTTGAGAATATGATTAGGAATTTTTGTTTTTACTCAGATTCAACAACAATTGTATGGACATGGCTCTAGATATATTTCAAAAGAGAAGAGCCTTTCTCCTATAATAACTCAGTGTGTGTGTACACTCACAATGGTACTAACTTATTAGATGTCGTCAGATTGGATAACAGGTTAATTGAATTTTGTAGTGCTTTTCTTCTCCATGGGCAAGCATTCAGTGAAAACAACTGGGATTCAAAAAAAGAAGCTTTTTTTGTGGAAATTATAATAGGAAGAACATTTCTAGTAAGAATGTAGAAACAGACACTGGTAAATTTTCTAAGCACCTCAAAGCTCATGAAAATATTTTTTTCTTTGCCCTTGGGCATTTTGGAAGAATTCACTACTCTAATACTAAATTTGATATATGAGATATATTTATCTCAGTTCATTACTGCATATTGCTGAAAGTCTAATAGAAGATACTAGCAAATTTGCTCTTAACACCTAAAAATGTATTTTAAATTATTTTAAAATTGCCTTTTGCAAAGTAGATTTTGTTTTCTGCAAAGTAGCCTAGAACCTTTATCCAAAGCTTATTTCACAGCAGGTAAAGACGCAGATTTCATTTCTCAGTTATACACCAAGAATAATATAGCTCACTTTTTTCCCGTTCAACAAAGTATAGATTTCTAAGCCAAATATAACATTCAGAATTATCTTGTTTCACTAATTTTCAAAATTTTAGGAAACACAGAAAACTTTTACCCCACTTGGTCTTATGAAATAATAATGACAAAATTTTAGAGCTGGAAAATTCAAATGGTCTCAGCTCACATATTTTACACTGATTTTTTAAAGGTGCTCAAGCTCAGGAAGAACCCATACCCATACTTGATTACCAAGGTCACATGGGTTGTGGCAAACTTGAGAGATGTCAGATCATCAACTCATTTACTCGTCAAATGTGACCATTAATAAATCAGACACTGTTACAGATGTTTGGGATGTATACCAGTGAACAGAACAGGCAAGGATACCGGTCTCATGAAGCGTACATTCTAAAGAAATTTTTAAAAATACAAAATTAAAGCATAAATTATATTCTACGTTAAATGGTCGTAAGTACTATGGAAAAGAAAAGAAAAAGTGAACCATATAAAAAAGTTCAAAGAATCAGGGTGCCTGGTGGCCCAGTTGGTTAAGCTCTGATTCTTAATCTCAGATCAGGTCTTAATCTCGGGGTCTTGATCTTGGGGTGGTGAGTTCAAGCCCAGTGTTAAGCCCCATGCTGGGATCCACACTTGGCATGAAGCCTACTTTAAAAAAAAAAGTTCAAAGAATAATAGAGAGGAAATCTGTAATCATAAATATGTTGATCAGCACAGATCATCACTGAAAAGGTAACATTTAAGTCAAAAGTGAGAAGTGAGGGAATTAGTCTTGAGGCAATCTGAGGATCAAAAGCTGCGGGCAGCATAAACACCACTTTGCCTCCAGGCTGGCAAAGGCCTGGGGCATTTGTGGGACCACAAGGAAGCTGGGTGGGTGGAACAAAAGGCCAGAGAGACAAATGACAAATGACAGACTGATTGGGTCCGGATCATAGGGGGTCATCAAGGGCATACAATCTTAATCTGAGTGGGGTAGGAAGCCTTTGGAAGGAAATGAGCAGAGGAGTGACTCGATATGAATTTCATTTTGACGGGATCACTCCGGCTGGTCTGTTGAGAAGAGCCTCAAGAGAGGCAAGGGAAGAGGCAGTAAGACCAGTTAAGAGACCATTCCTGAGGTCCAGGTCAAACTTAATGGCCATGTGAACAAAGGTGGTAGTCATGGAGACGGTGAGAAGTGGTCGTCTTCTTCCCAAAATAGGTGGAGCCAGTGTGAAGGGAGAAGGCAAGAAATACCATTTGGGGCATGTTAAGATTGATGGGTCTGTTGCATATGTGAATGTCCCTTAGGCTCCTGGATCTATAGGAATTCCGAGTTGGAGATACACACTTGGGAGTTTGTAGGGATGATATTTAGTGCCCTGATTCACATTCTCTCTGCCTATCTCTTTTTCCCAGTCGTTGCTGTGGCAGCCAGCTGCTGTGTGGCCCACCGTAAGAGGCTTCATCTTAGCAGCACTGTGGACCTTTTGCTTTTTTCCCTGGCAAATCGTTGTGCCCACTGTCTGGGACTCTGTGGTAGCCTGCCCAGCCCTTCCAGTGTATGTTCACACCAGAAAGTTCTGATGTTCACTTCAGAGCCATGGGGAGAGCGGGGTAACCCTGACAAGTGGGATACATAAATACTGCCTTCATTGGCACACTGCTTGGACTCTTACCAGGTTAGTTTTAGTTTCTCAGAAAACCCATAGAAGGATCAAGTTCCAGCTATTCACAACAGTAATTAACAGCTTAATAAATCACCCATCCTCTGGCTTCCCCTCCTTCCCTGATTCATGATTCTCAGCCCATCTTCCCTTCCCTTTGGAATCACTTGATAGAAATAACTACTTGCAGGCAAGTCCTTGTTCCAGGCTTTGCTTCTGGGGCGTGGGGGTGGGGATCCCTAAGCTACGTCAGCACTCAGTAAAGGCTTGTATAAAAGAAAGAGAACAAAGGAGACTGAGGAGAGGTTACAAGTGAGGGAAGAGGAAAGCCACATGGGAAGCAACAGAGTATGGTGTCCGGAAAGCAACATGGGAAGAATGTAAGGAGGAGGAGGTATCATCAAATACTGCCAAATACTGCTTCACAAGAAGAGAAATGAAGATGGACCACTAGATTTAGCAACACAGAGGACACTGGACTTACTGATGTGGGCAGTTCCAGTGAATAAAAATGGAGGCAAAAGCCTGAATAGTGAGAGCTTGAAGAGGAAGGTTGGTTTGTTTGTTTAAAGAGGGAAGAAATAAGAGCAGGTGTGTGGGTGCTATCAGGAATGATCCAGAATGAAAAGCTGATGATGGAGAGTGGGGAGAGCAAGCAGGCTAGAGTGAGGCTATCAAAATTCCAGAATCTACAATAAGAATCTGTGATAGTCTGTGAGAGAGTAGAGGGTGTGGGGCAGATGCCAGCGAGTGGGGAGATGGGATGATGGACAAACATGAAAGCTTTCCTCTGACTGATTTTATTTCTCAGTGAATTAGTGGGGTGGGGGGATGGTGGGGAGTGAAGAGTGGGGAGGAAGAGACTTTGAGATCTGAGAGAAAAAGAAGAAATAAACTGGGCAATGTTGTGAAAGAGAAATGGTGAATGGGTTCTTCTTTTAATTTACAGGGAGGAACTTCTTTGCATCAAACCACGTGTCTCCCAGATAGACGCCATGTTTTCACTGATGAGTAAAATTATCGCCAACATCAATGCTAGTGCTATGTACTAATAATGCATTGATGAGTGTAATAGGGCATCTATTGGGCAATACATGAAATGCTGTTTCGACATTAAGATTACTTTTTAAAATAAATAACTCTAGGAACATCATAAGAAAATCTCTGATGGTCCTTTGCTTCAAAATTCCTCTGCCTACTTCTCTGGTATGACCAACTGAATATACTCTGTAGATCAACATGGCAGTCCTGGGTTACGATAGCTTACATGCAGTCCACGGCAGGTCACTTGAAAAGATGGAGTTTGCCTCTAGTACCCTTCACTGCTGACCCTCAGCCTCTCCTCCTTTTGTTAGGAGGAATACTCCCATCTCTGTAGTGGGTTCCATGCCTTCATGTTTACACATCATTACAGAAAGTTGCTTTCAGTTCCTTTACTCACACTGAGGTACAAATAATTAATACACCTTGTGCCACCATTCATAGGGTTACCAGCTTTATAATCAAATGATGGTGGAATTTTGGACATCAGTTAACAGGCAGTAGCAATTTGAGGCCTTCCTAGATCTCTTAATATTACATTATTCAAAGAATTGTTCACTTGGATCACCTGCCTGAGTGAAATGTCTTTTACCCCCCTATTCAGAATAAGTAATCCTCTATAGTTATATTCAATGCCTATGATCTATAGATTTTTTTCTACTGAGATATACAGCTGCTCATTGCAATAGTCCCTCTAAGAAATATGTATAGTTGGTGTCAGAATCCTAATGTGGTCTATGGCAGCAATCCAATGCTTGAGATGTACACTGCTATCACTGACGAGGAACTCTTGCTTTTGGATACACAACTGTTTTCACAATGTGGTTAACTATAACATTAGTTCAAGTGATTGCAGGTGAGCCATTAAGACCCTGATGTGAAACAGGTGGCTTCTGTTCTTTGCCTTTTACAGACACAATCGGGTTGGCATGGGAAACAGGAAAGGAGCTCATTTCTTTCTCGTTTATGGAATTAAAATCCTTTATGCAGTTTAAAATAATGTTAGTTATAAGCTTCTGGTTCAAGATGGAAGACTGGACACAAAGTTTGATTCTCATATTTTTGAAGACCCTCCAAAATAAAAAAAAGTAAAAATAAATAATACATCAATATATTAATAAATATTTAGAGGAAATAAACTTATAACTGATAAGAAAACAAAAGGAATGTAGTGAGTAACTAAAGAGATATTTCTATAAATTTCCAGAAAAAATAATGCTTTGGGAAAATGCAGGCAAGATGAAAAGGTCAAAGAATACTGTAGCCTATAATATAACACGAAAAGACCACCAACAATAGGGAATAAACCCTGCTGGCCAGAATCCTGCTGGTGGAAAATTAAGCTCAAAGGAAGGCTGAGTTCTGAAGTGAAAAATGGAGCCCAAATAGTTGGGGGGGGGGGGCATAGCTCTATCAATTAGCATCCTCACCTTCCTTTCCCTCACCAGCCCATAGAACAAAGATGGCCTTTATTTATTCTCTTATATCAGAGGGCTCACTCTAGCATAATGGAATTGAATGAAATATCTGAAGAACCTTAAGGCATACAATCTGAATGCTGGATCTGCAGAAAGCCATTATCGTCTGACATTTGGAGGAGGTTTAATGGTCTGACACAGCCAACCCCTATTTGCTCATCTTAAGTGAGCCCTTAGTTCACACCACACCTCTCTTGTCACATGGAACTCCAAGTCAGAACTTCTACTCAAAAGAGTAATTTCATTGGAAAGAATCTTATATAATAGCAGAAGAAACCCCAGTCATTTAAAAATATATATGGATATCCAGAGATTACCAGGCCTTTGAACAAAGCAAGTAGTATAAGAAAAAAAAAGACCAAATGAATGGGGTGGGGGCAAGGGAAGAATAAAGAGATATAAACTAAAGTGAAACAGATATAATTCAAAGAACAGAACTTGAAAAAAAAACACTTCAATTTTCTAAAAAAGTATTTAAAAAGTTTTAACTATAAAATAAGATCAGGATGCTATGAAAAAGGAAGTACTAGAGGAAGAGAAAGAACTTTTAGAGAGTTTTAAAAATCCAATAGGGAAAGAGAAATGTAAAATTTGAGAGAAAAGCCAAGACATACTGAAGCTCAAGTTCTGATTATGGTGTGCCCTGTAAGTAGGAGAGAGGAAATGAGTAAGAGAAGAGTCTCCAAAAATGTTAAAGAGGGATTTGTAGAACTGAGGGAAACCAGTCTTCATATAAAAAAGCCCCATTAAATGACACACATGATAACTTAAAACATATCTACATCTACATATTTGTTTATAAAACTGAATAAATCAAGAATAAAAATAATTTCTAAAAAAATATTCCAAATAGGGGGAAACAATCAAGAACACTGAGCTAAAGAACCTACAGGACCCCAACCAAGAATGCTAATGAGAGTGGCATCAGAATTCCTTTCACCAGCACTAGATTGTAGAAACCAATATAAAAATTAGTTTAAAATTACAAGAAGAAATTGTTGACCTATTATGTTATCTCTCTAACCAGACTATTAAGTTTAACAAGGAAAGTGGACATTTTCATTCAGATAAGGACTCAGAAAATTTATCACACTGATAATCTTTCTTAGAAGATGAACTTCAAAAAAAAAAAATTAAGACTAAGCCAAGAATACGGAAGTATAGACTGCTCCATTGTAGAAGAACAGTAAATAAGAATGTCAGGATGGCATTCTAGAGAAAGCTTGTCCAAAAAGGAAGGAAGGAAGGAAGGACGGTCGGACTCTGGGAGAAAGGCATCCAGGGGGAAAAACATTAATGACTAGCAGGTATTACTGAGAAGCTGGGAGAAAAACATTCAGGAGAAAATTGAGACAAATTGTGAAATGCCAAAAAATGCATTTAGAAACTCTAGGGAAGAAATGAAAAAAGGGAACTATGCAAGAAATTCATGTTTCTAATATAAAATACACAGCAAAATAAAATGTAACATTATTTTAAGTATCTGATGAGGTTAAAGAAAGGAAAATCCAATGGACTCTTTTACAGTGGTCCAGTGGTTCAGATGCTAAACATGTAGAGAAGGAAATGAAATAAGGTCATTGTGGCAGTTTTTTTAAAAAAAAAAAAACATTTGTAAACTATTTGATAGTCCTTCCAGCAGGAGGTGAGATCTATGTTCCTTCTCCCATCCTTGATTCCTGGCCAACCACAGTAACTCCCACTTAACCAAGAGAACAAGACAGAAGGGCACTGAGCAACTGCCAAGGTGATGACAGAAAAGGCCACACAGCTTTTTTCTCGTTCTCTATGGACACGAACATTTGAAGCCCTGGGCCACCATCTAGGGAGTCCAAGTATTCTGAAGCTGCCATGTGCCCAAGCCACGTGGAAAGGCTGTGTCTAGATGCTGTGGCTCACAGTCCAGGCTGAGTCCCAGCATCAACTAGCATCAACCCTCAGGAAGACTTTGAAAGGATTCCACCTTCAGCCGCTTTATTACTGCGGTCACCAGAGAAAACTCACGTGAAACCACCCCACGGAGGATGGCCAGTCTTTTGATTCTTTTCCATTGAGGCTCCCAGACATTGCTTGAGAAGGAACAAGTTGCCTCTACTGTGCTCTGTCTGAACTGCTAGCAGTAGAGTCTGTGAGATTAATAAAACTATTATTTTGTGCTATCATGGCTTTTGATGGCTTTTATGTAGCAACAGATAACTTGAACCCTCTTTGGCCCTTTCTTTGGAGAAGAAAGAATGACTTGTGCTGATTATGTACACTTGAACAGAAAAATAAGAGCAAAATATACACATCAAATTTTGGAAAAAAGAGAGGGAAAATGGACCAGTGTAAGTGAGCTAAATCCTTACTTTATATATCGAGGCATTATTAAAGTTGATAAATCAATGAATAAAGACAAAAAATCTGAGAGCTATGGAAAGGATCTAAAGAAAATCTAAAATAGAAGCAATTTTAAAAAGAAGCTTCTTCTGAAGAGTAATAAATAAGTTGGTACATAAGGTTCAAGAAACAGCTCGTATTCATCATAAAATCATCTATATTATTTGCTTACCAGGTGTATGTATTACTTGAATAAAAAATTACTTGAAAAGGTAGAAATTCTTATTATGGCTTCTAATCTGTATTAATGCTCTCCAAATGCAAAGAAAAATTAAATTTAAAAGCTTAATGCAGCAAGATGTTATATGTTTATCAGATTCTCAAACTAGAAAAACCTGAAGTTAGACAATATTGTGGACGATGCAATTAGACCAATGTGCTCATATGTTGTGGATGCAAATGTGACTTGGTGAAGAAAAAAAAAAAAACACAAGAAAAGCACTGCGCCTCAGAGATGCAGGCTGAGGGAACAGCCACCATCTGTGCCAGAAGGAGAGAGAGCTCTGTGGGATCCAGGATCACACATCAGCAATCAAATGTCCCCGCCCAGAAGCGACACTCGGAACTACTCAGAATTCATGCCCCAATCCAGTCACACAGCCCCACCTAAGTGAGCCAGGAAGTATAACCCCTGCTTTGTCTCCAGAAAGCTGAGAACTGATGACTATTGATGAACTGATATGCAAGAGCTTCCAACTATCACGTTGATAAACAGAAAATAAAAAGGAAAATTGTTATCTAAGTAAACTTTCAAGAATCTCACCATTAGATTCATTGGATATATTTAATATTCCCTCCCCGTCCTCTCCTCTTGTCTTCCCTCCCTACTTCCCACTCCCTCTCTTTCCCTTTCTCTTTCTTCCCCCCTTTCTTCTTCTAAATGTTTAATTATTTGTTTAGAGAGGGAGAGAGAGAGTGGGGGAGGGGAAGAGAGAGAAGGAGAGAGAGAATCCCAAGCAGGCTCCATGCTGTCAGCACAGAGCCGAATGCAGGGCTTGAACTCACAAACCTTAAGATAATGACCTGAGCCAAAATCAAGAGTCAGACACTTAACTGACTGAGCTACCCGGGTGCCCCCCTCCCTTTCTTCCACCTTTTCCACTGTTATTATTACTGGTAATGTATAACCAGAAGATATTATGATTATACATATAACAGAAGCTTTTGCCTTCTTAATTAATTACATTTCATATTGACCCTGTTTTGTGATTCTTCTCACTGTCAGCTGAAGCTGACTTCCATCCTTCATCAGCAGAGAAAATGGGAAGTGAATGTCACTACTGACAGTTGAATCACATCTTCAAAGTGTAGTTAGAGTTCTCATGGCTACTATGTGACATTTTCTTTAAAAAATGAATTTTAAAGATATATTATCAGACATGATAAAGGTATCCTTCTCTCATATCTTTTGTCTCTTTCATTCTACAAGCACCACAAAATTAATCTTCTTAAAGCACAGCTCTGATCACGGCTTCATTGTACTGAAAATATTTCACGCAATGCACATTCCCTGCAGAATAAATTAGATTTCTCAGTCTGACATTCAGTGTCCACAATAACTTGTCCTTAACTCAGTTGTCCAGCCCACCTTTCCACCATCTGCCTGTTAACATTCCAGGTTCATAATAACTGACTGCCCTAAATATACCTGACACTTTTTTTCTATTTCCATGGATTTATTTATGTAATTCTCTCTGCCCAAATTCCCTGGTCTCCAAAATCATACTTATTCTTGAAGACTCAACTAGAGCATGTATGTTTTGGTTATTTCGGAAACTTGGTGGGAAGATATTACGGGGAATAAAAAGATTTAAGTCATACTAAGTTCCGCCATATGGCATCACTGCTTCTACTAGAATGAGAGAAAAGGCTCTGCTTTATTTACTTCTTAAACCCTCAAAGTTTTTGAATACACACATGATCATATCAATACAAGCAGAACATATTTAACAAAAGCCAACACTCATTCATGATAAACACTGTCAGTAAGCTTTAAATAGATGGGAACCTTCTCACGTTGATAAAGACTATCTACAAAATACCTACAGCTAACATGCTTAATGGTGAGAAACTCAAAGCTTTCCTGCTAAGATGTTCCCTCTCACTACTCCCTTCAACATTGTATGGAAGTTCTTCCTAATGTAGTAAGGCAAGAAAAAGAATAAAAGGTATACTGATTCAGAAGGAAGACATAACACTGGTTTTGTTCACAGATGACGTAATCTTTTATGTAGAAAATTGAAAAAATTGACAACAACAACAACAACAAAAACCAACATCCTGAAACTAGTAAGTGATCATAGCAAGGTTTCAATATATAAGAGTCAATTGCTTGATTACATACAAACAATAAACAAATGTAATTTGAAACTTAAAACAATGCCATTTACATTAACATCCCCCAAAACTGAAATACTTAGATCAACAAAATATGTAGAAGATACATATCAGAAAACAACAAAGATAATGAATGAAATCAAAGAACAAATAGAGAGATATTCCATGTTCATTGATAAGAAGACTCAATATTGTCAAGTATCAGTTCTTCCTAAATTAATCTACAGATTCAATGCAATCCCAATCAATATCTGAGCAAGTTACTTTATGGATATTACCAAATTGATCTAAAGTTTATACAGAGAGGAAAATGTCCCAAAACAGTCAAGAAAATATTGAGAGAGATAAACAAATTTGGAAGACTTGTACCTGACTTTAAGACTTATTGCAAATCCATAGAAATCAAAGCAGTATGATACTGGTGAAAGAATAGATAAATAAATCAATGGAATAGAACAGATGGCCCAGATATAGACCCCATAAATATAATCAACTGATCTTTGACAAAGGAGCTAAGACAATGCAATTGAAAAGGGTAGTCTCTTTAACAAATTGTCCAGTCAACAACTGGACATCCACCGTACAAAAAACGAAAACAAATCTAAACACAGAACCTATATCCTTCACAAAAATTAACTCAAAATGGATTACAGACCTAAACATAAGATGCAAAACTGTAATATTTCCATAAGATAACATATGGGAAACCTACATGATCTCTGGAATGGTGATAACTTTTTAGATACAATACCAAAGATAAGATCCAGGAAAGAAATAACTGATAATCTGGACTTCATTAAAATTGAAAACTTCTGTTCTGCAAAAGGCAATGTCAAGAGATTGAAAAGACAAGATATAGTCTGGAAGAATATATTTGCAAAGGATACATGCAATAAAGGACTGTTAAAGGTTATCAAAATACACAAAGAATTCTTAAAACTAAACAGTGAGAAAACAAACTTCCCAATTAAAAAATGAGACAAAGACCGTAACAGACAGCTCTCCAAAGAAGATATATGGATGGACAATAAGCATGAAAAGATATTCCACATCAGGTATCATCAGAGAAATGCAAATTAAAACAACAGTGAGACAGCACTACACACCAGTCAGAATGAACAAAATCCAGAAGGTGACAACACCAAATGCTGGTGAGGATGTGGAACAGAAACTCTCCTACATGCTGCTGTGAATGCAAAGTGGCAAGTACGGTCACTGGACGTCAGTCTAGCAGTTTCTCAGGGAGCCAAACATATTTGTACCAAACACAGAAATCACATTCCTTGTTATTTACCCAAAGGAGTTCAAAACTTATAGAACATAAAAGCCTGCATACGGATGTCTATAGCAGCTTCACTCATCATTGGCCAAACTAAGAAGCAACCAGGTATTCTTCAGTGAGTGAATTAATAAACTGGTATACCCAGACAATGGAATATTATTCAGCACTAAGAAAGAAAAGGCAGTTACCAAGTCATGAAAAGACATAAAGCGATCTTAAATGCAAATTACTAAGTGAAAGAAGCCACTCTGAAAAGGATACACACTGTATAATTTCAACTATGCCAAATTCTAGAAAAGGCAAAAATGTAACGATAATGAAAAGATCAGTGTTTGCCAGAGTTGGTGGCAGAGGGACATGAATAGTGAGAACATAGAGAATTTTTAGGGCAATGAAAATACCCTATGATATAATGATGATTGTATGTAATTATACATTGCACAAACCTACAGAATGTATATCAAGTGATGTGTCAATGTAAGTTTATCCTTGGTAACAAATGTACCATTCTGGTTGAGTAATGTTGATAATGGGGGAGGCTATGCATGTGCCGGCAGGAGTTCTATCAGAAATTTCTGTGCTTTCACCTTATACACACGCACACACACACGTGCACACCCGCGCATTTATATATACAATCCTGACAGTACCCAGTATGAGTTTGTGAAAAAACAAAACAAAACACCTTCAATCTACTCTGGCAAAATGCAGAAGAATATGGGCTCAGATATTTAGGAAACACAATGAGTGTAGTACCCAAGAAATCAAATCAAATTGTACCACTGGATTTCTCTCTATTTCTTGACATTTCTTTTCTCTTTGAGGTTCTTCATTCTTAAAAGTAGCACCTCTCTACATGTAGCAGAGATGCCTAAATGGCTACTAGCAACCCCAAGTATACGTCTTCTTGTGACAACTCTAAATTAAAAGAAAGATTTTGCCGTAATAGCTCTAACAGACCAATCTCAGGAAGGACTTTGGTCTAGCTTGGTCATGTAAACTAATCATTTTATTCCGAAAGATAGGAACTCGGGGAGGACTCTGATTAACTAAGGCTGGGTCATGTGATTACCCCGGGAGTAGGAGATGGGTAGGGACAGAATGTGTAACCACTAGGAAGCAGGAATTTTGTTATTAGAAAAAAGTGGGGAAGGGATTTGGGGCAAACAAAAATGATAATTATACAAAACATCTATATGTTAGCATATATATGCATACATTTGTTTTATGTCATGTGTAGTCACATGTAAGTGTGTGAGTGTGAGTGTGTGTGTGTGTGTTTGATTTATCTTATTTTTGTAGTTGTTTTAGTTTTATTCATTTGGTCTTAGGTAGTTACCCAGAGTTAACCAAATTACAAGGTCTGAGCAAATAGTTCCCACAAGTCTGCCTTCACTTTTGACACCAGTTGCAAGTCTGGGGGTTTCTAGAAACCACCCTCAAATTTAGTAATCCACCAGAACTCACAAAAATGACTGAACTCTGTTATAGTCACAGTTACAATTTTACAGGGAAAAAATATTAGTTAAAATCAGCCAAAGAGGGGCATTTGGGTGACTCAGTTGGCTGAGCATGTGACTCCAGCTCAGGTCATGATCTCATGGTTCGTGGGCTCCAGCCCTACATTGGGCTCTGTGCTAACAGCTCAGAGCCTGGAGCCTGCTTCAGATCCTGTGTCTCCCTCGCTCTCTGCTCCTCCACCCCCCTCACACTCTGTCACTCTTTCTCTTTCCCCTTTCTCAAAAATAAAATAAAACATTAAAAGAAAAGTTTTTAAAAAATCAGTCAAGGGAAGAGACACATAATGTAGAGTCCTAGCGGGATCCAAATGAGGACTCCAGCTGTCCTCTTCCCATAGAGTCAAGGACAACATTCCCTCCTCCCCACTCTGATGTGACAATACACACTTGGGGTACTACCAACCAGAAAAGCTCACCAACCCTGATGTCCACATACCATACTGGTCACACACCACCTGCGAGGCTGACCATCAGTCTCCACTTCCTCTGGAGATCAGAACCGATACGACATGGCCCAAAGCCCCCACCATAAATCGCACTTAGTCTGTTCAGTGACCAAAGCCTCCAGCCAAAAACAAAACAAAATAAAACAAAACAAAAAGTACCTATCAGGTAGGGCATTTCAGGAACCTAGAGATCACCTTCCAGGAGTTGAGGGAAAGGCATTGGGGTTGGGTTCCTTCTTTAATACACAAGAGTATTTTCAGTGCCAAATCCAGGCAATGCCAATTCACTTTCCTGAAATAGCAATTTCATTTATTCTCATAAATTACTAACGAAAAACAGTATTTTAAAAACTTCTCTACACAAGTTCCTGATTATTATACAATGAATATTTCTTGCTTTACTCCGATTTCACTGGTGTGTAAAGAATTAATGAGGCACAGCTCACAGATTGATGTTCATATTTATTAGTTTTTGTTCTTTTGCTAAACATGTCCTGTGTAATCTTTGATAATCGCTCAAGTTATTGAAAAAGAGTCTGTGCAGCCTTAATATTATTTGCTTATTAGTCTGTGACAAACCATAAAATTTGATATTTTCACCATGACTACTTCATGAAATTTGCTCACTTTGTCTCTGATTAAAGTAGCAACACACTTAAAATGCCAACAAATTTTAGAAGCAGTTTTTGGGAGCTATATGAATACCCTTTATTTTCATTTGAGATATCCAAAGGAAATTGAAAATGTTCTTCAACAACATAATCATATACATCAGCTTTGCCTTGAGGAACTATGTCTAATATCTTTTCAATCTCATCCAGTAGATGAAACACCAACAGATCTAATACCTACCAATGAGAATCTTCTCGAGATAGTGTCTATGCTGGAGAACCAAATGATGTGTTTAACTGATGCTAAAACTTATACTTTAGCAGTGGCTTGAGAATATAAACTCCCAATTTAATCAAGCCCAGTTGTACTTTGGCTACTATGAACTTGACCTAAAAGCGAGATGGGTAAGCATCTATCTAGGATGTCAGACCTACAGGTGGCCTTAGAGATTATCCTTTAAGCCTTCATTTTTATAGTTATAGTTATAGTTTATAGAATTGCACAAGTTAGCTTGTGGCCAATAGCAGAGCCAAGATATAAACCCAATGTTTCTGACTCAAGTTTTGTGCAGATATAAAAGCTATGGAACTCTGTTATTTCTGTTTCCTGTGCAAGAGGGAAGTAACTAAAGTCTGGCAATATTTACAAACCAGATCACATTTTTAAAGCCCTGATACTAAGGTTGAAGTTTTGGTTTGCTTCATTCAGTCACTGTACATAATGTACAGTTGGGTCTTAAAACGTCACTTTTAAAGAGGATCTTCTGCAATACCAAAAGGAGCTAATAAAGGGAAAGATCTCTCTATGTAAAAATTCCCAGTCCGGTTGCCCTACGTGCTTAAGAAATGAGAGACTAAATGGCTACATCTTTATTGAATAGGAAAATGCATTTTCCCTTCTTTTTCTTCTTTTACTAAAAACAGG
Source organism: Crocuta crocuta (assembly GCF_008692635.1). Taxonomy (NCBI): domain Eukaryota; kingdom Metazoa; phylum Chordata; class Mammalia; order Carnivora; family Hyaenidae; genus Crocuta; species Crocuta crocuta. The sequence goes on along the minus strand of NW_027532203.1, from coordinate 5,994,931 downwards.
ATTTCTCTAAGCAACGGTTATCATAATATGGGTGAACACATCTGTGCTTCACGGCTTATGACACCCCAGGGTGTGTTTATCTCCACTCTGCTTTTATGGCTCACAGCACTCCAGGGTGCAGCAAGCTCTTAATGGCTCTAGAAAGCACCGACAGTAATTTTTTACCACTTAAGACAGTTACTATCCCAGGCGACGATTACAAGTTAGATGGTATACTGCTCTTCCTGTACACTGCTTATCCCAGATCATTTAATAATGCATGTAGTATTACAGTCCTGAGAGATGAGCTCTCTGACCAGAAAGATGACAATTTTCACCCAAGTGAATGTACCTAAATGTTCATACTGCATATTCAAATTTCATAGTTCACTCAGCGTAGGTCGGATGCCAAGACAGAAGGTATAAGATACAAAAGATAATGAAATGCAATACTTCCCTCAACATCTCAGTGGAAATGATAATGATACTTAAAGTATAACAACAAAAACACATTCTTAAGATGGAAAGAAAGCACCTGTTCGAATTAGTGTTTGAGATTGACAGCATGACAAATTATTTCTTTGTGTTTAGATTTTATTATATAATTCCATGGGGCAACTTCAATGGATCATCCCATGAGAGCTGTCAAATAAAATTTTATATATATGTATATTTTCATATGCATGACTATACATTATCTATATGTATGTATATCTACATGTATACATGTGTATATGATACACATGTAACTTGGTGTAATTATCATTTTCTAGGTAATAGTTCTAATTTAATCATGGAACTAGTAGCATACTATCACATGGCATCTTATATGATTGAAAGGATTATTATTTAGGACATTGACTTAGGTTGTGTGACTGAATTCATTTCAGCCAAAAGAGTGCCTTAAAGGCCCTGGAGACAACTAACTTGAAAACTTAAATTTCATTGATTCAGGCTTCAAAGTGCTTACATTTTTTCCTTTCTAACTTTGAGAAAAGGACATCCAACTTTTCCAAAATCTCTGGATTTTTTCTAAATAGATATTTCCGAAAATATCTATCCTAGAATTATCTCTAGGATAATTAATTAACAGCTTATTAAACTTCATGTCACTTGAGGTTAAAAAAAAATATGATCCATCTTAACAAATGCCCAGTGCGCATCTTTACACTCATTTATAAGTACACATTGGTAGCCAATAAATATAAATTATATACCAGTGGGCATATTTTGAAAATATCATAATCCTCCAATGTAAACACCTATTGAGCCCAAATGTTTAGTTTTTCACTCACTTTTTTATTCCTCATAATACACACTTTAGGAACATGAATAGGTCTGATAGTTGTGAATTTCTAGCATGACACACAGGATTTGCAAACAATCATCCCTGTGGCCAGGTTAGAATCAAATATGGTAATGTGCCCATCAAAACCAGAACAATGTCGGACTTTTCTGAAATTCACTATAGTCCCTAATATTGGGAATGTGTTAATAGTAACTACATAATTTTTAATCTGGTTGAGGGACTAGTTGAACAATGAAAATCAACTGTGGTTAAGAAATGGTTGGCAAATAAATGAATACTAACAAATAGTGAATTTAATGGCTTTCCACCATTACATTAGGATGGATGCAAAGCGTCCTTGGAATCTATGCTATCTCCAGAGGCTTGTAGGCCAAAGAAGCAAAAGTAGCAAAATATGAGAATAGTGAACAATCAACGAGAGACCAAAAGAAATCATTATTAACTCAATTTTGGAAACAATTCCATGAAAGGATCCCAGAATAATAATATCCAATATCATATTCACCAATGTATGTTCTTGATCTAATACAGGAGTTAAGTNACCTACCAAAGTGGCCCCACAAAGAGCTCCTTACAGAAAATACCTAAAGAAGCAGCTTATGTTCCTGGTAGCAAAGAAAATCTGTATCTTTCTTAAGTGTGAATGGAGAAATAGGAAGGAAATGCCAGGTACGTGATGAAACCAAGCAGCAGACAAGAGAAAAACAAAATAAACNTGGTTCAGTTGGTTGAGCATCTGGCTCTTGATTTTGGCTCAGGTCACTATCCAGGGTTGTGGGATCAAGCTCTGCATCAGGCTGAGCATGGAGCCTGCTTAAGATTCTCTATACCTTCCTCTGCTCCTCTCCCTTGCTCACTCTAATAAAATTTAAAAAAAACTAATAAAAAACTAAAAATAGTGTAAATCTAAAACTGTGAGAAGAGAAAGGAAAAGAAGGCAAGACTACAAATGATTTACATCTTTACCTTCCACATTGGAGGTTATTATGTGTTGTCTAGTGGTTCTAAATGAAGGAGGGACAAAAATAAGCATGTCTTCTTGAACCACAGAATTAAGCACCAGAAGAGGCTGCCTTTGAAGAATAGACATGAGAGCAAGGATGGAAGTATAATTAGTATTTCTACTTTTCTTGATTTGTTACAAATCTGTAAGAACAGGCCAAACCCAAGTAGAAGAAAAATGGTAAAATGGATAAATACATAGTTCAGAAAATAATTACAGGTGGCTAATAAACATACTTAATGTCTCACTGCTAATGTAAATTAAACCTACAGTGAGTTATCACTTTTCTCATGTCAAATTGGAGATATTTCACAATAATGCATGCATGTACAGAAGTTGTGGTAGAAGAGAACTCTCATACATAACCAATCTAAGCATAAATTAGTTTAAAAAGCTTTCTTGAAAACATCAAGTACAAGCAAGAATCCTTAAATATTTATACTTCTGATATACTACCCTTATTTCTGGAAATCAATCTTAATAAAATAATCCAGGATACTATGAAACATTAATGCATGTGTTTCACAGGTCCGATTTAACAGAATGAAAATTGGCATCAATCTAAGTGATCAACACTAATATTTAAATAAATGATGTACATCCATATTAAAATACATTATTAAATAATTAAAATGCCATTACAAAATGTATGTAATCAAATGGAAGTGTCCTGGACATGCTAAATGAAAACCTAAGGATGCAAAGTAGTAGATTTATGCTGATATTGAGTGTGTGAGTATCTGGGTATAAGAAAACAGGAGAGAGAAAACTATAAAAATGTATTTCAAAACGCCAATAATGGCTAGTTCTGAGTAACTGTATTACAAATTACTTTTCCTATTTTTTATGCATTGTCCAATTTCTTCCACAAGGAAGGTTAGTTTTTAGAATTAGAAAACAACAACTATTCCTTCATTAAAAGTTAATGGAATTCTGCTTCTGGTCATTGCACAATAGCTTGTAATGGATGGAAATGGCAGATTAAATTATAAACACTGGATGTAATTGAGAAAACAAGTGGTCAAAAGCAGAAGGAAACTGGAAGAGTCAACCTCTGAAGGAAGAAAATGCATTTGGTAGGGTTGCACTTCTACAACTCTTCATGTGAGGGGAGTCTTCCTTCTATACAGCATCAGATGTCAACACCTAAAACAAAAAGCTTGATTCTTACTGGCTTGATTTTGGGGCTGCCATACTACATATTCTAGGTTAAAGGAAAGCCTGGAAAACAGAGAGTATAGGAAAGTCTAAAATCCTGCATTGAAAATCTGGCCAAACTCTTGGCTGGCCCCAGATCTATCAAAAGCTGACTCCTAAATGTGTAAAAGAAAGTGACAGACTGTCAGATTTTAGCTGTTGCCAACTGTAAGGGAGCTACATAAAGCTTAGAGTTTGAGTCCAACCAGATTAATTCCCGATAAAAACAGCTATAAACACTCCCCAGGGGAGGATAGCAGAAGTTAGTCTCTAGAGTGTTTTGTTCCCAATGTTCTGTTTATAAATAAAAATTCTTAAACAAGGAAAACATAAAAATATGATTCACAAAGAAGTCTGATACCAGTCATCAGAAACCACCTGAGACATAAGATGTCATAACATGAAACAGTTATTTTGTTATAATATGTTCAGAATAAAAAGATGGAGAAGTTCAGCAGAGAGATAAAAACTACCAAAAGATTGAAACTCAATAGTACAACATCTGAAATTTTAAAAATCAGTGGATGTGGAAGATTGGAGATGGAATTAGTGAACATGAAGACGGATCAGTAGAAACTAATCTGAAGAAGAAAGAAAAAGAATAGTGCTGCAGGACAGAAGGGACAATACCAAACAGTCTAACAAATAAGTAGTTGAAATCACAAAAGGAGAGAAAAAAGTCTGTAACAGAAAAAAAATATACATACATTTGAGTAGTAGTTGCATAAAATCTCTCAAAATTGCTAAAACATAAACAACAGTTTGAGAATATCAGTAAAGCACAAGAAAGATAAAGTGAACCATACTCAGGCTTATCAGGGAAACAGGAAAGGATCATAAAGGACTCTCTCAGTTGATGAGATTTAATATGGAATATAGATTATATTATATCACTATTGTATTTCCTGACTTTTATCATTGTACTGTAGTTACATAACACAATATCTTTGCCCCTAGGAAAAAACACACATATTTAAAGGTCAGTAGCTATTTCTCAAATTTGCTTTCATATGGTTTGGAATACTTTATATATACGTAAATATATGGGTCAAATATATATGCAACTAAGAATCTGTATTTGTGAATTGCTTACTTATTAAATTTGCCTGTAATCCTAAAATCAATACTCCATGCATTAGTGATTATTTGCAGATAGAGGCAAAACAGCAAAAAAAAATCTGTCTCTTGACTTACATGTTCCCAGCTGACACACTCGGCCTTCTTTCAAGCTCTCATCTTGTAAACAAGTGTCCTTTTCACAGTCTATATAGTGGCATATTTTTTGCATTTTTGTGCTTTTCTTTTTTAGTGATTTTGACACTAAGCTCAAGAAAGCTGTTGTGTGCCTAACAGAGAAAATACATGCATTAAACATGTATCCTCTAGGCAAGATAATGCTATTGGTTGGAAGTTCAATATTAATGAATCAACATAGTAAATTATATTCATTATATTGTCAAAAAAATCAAATGTTTTAAATAATAATACTTATTGTTTTTATATTAAATAAGGTGTCCTTAAACAAAAATACACATAAAACAAAGTTATGTATGAATCACTTGATAAAAACGTTTGTGATCCAAGAGTCACAGGAACCTTCCCCTAGAAGCAATGGTTCAGGATTCCCTAATTCAGTGTTCATAGTGGCTTTACAGAACATAACCAAGACAAATAATGGCTATTCACTATAGATAAATAAAAGCTAGATACATAATTTAGATATATCATACAAATACACACAAATTTAGATACATAATTGCCTATATACCTACACATAGATACAGAACAAAGAGAATGAAAAGTAAACAATTGTTGCTGAATCTAGGGTAAAGGTCAATAGCAATTTCTCTTACTATTCTTGCAACTTTTCTGCAAGTGTAAAATGTTATCAAAAAAAATTTTGCCAAAAGGCACTGGAGATGATAAACTATTATAAGGTGCTTTTCCCTAGAAAAGACACAAATTGGTTTCTCTTTGCCTAGACATATGAAACCATACGGTAATGCAATCCTCTGTGTGATATTCTCGGACAATTAAAGAGGTGGTGGGGGGTGAGAGGTAGAGATGGAGAGAAAGAGACTGGTTTAACAAAATCCAGGTATTGGCAGAAATATGCTATTTGTGCAGTAAAGATGAAGCAACTGAAAGATAAAGGGAGAAGTGATGATTTTTTGGTGACTATTGGAGCTCATGGAATATGCAGTTTGAAGAAGACATAGTAAGTAGCAGGGCATAAAATGGCATTAGCCTTCAAGAGACTATGTTTCTGTTGAGGACCTACCAGAAAAAAAGGGGGGGGAGGGTGGATAAAGTCACAGGAAAAAGGCCCAGGTCCCCAGGAACTGAAGACAGCTAGTCTGGGGTTCTCTTTACACATAAAGTTAGCTTTTCCCTTGAAGTAAACTGCCTTAGATTGAGCAAGTTCTATTTGGCTGAAATGGACTCTTTTCATTCATTCTTCCTTTCATTCCCGGGTGGCAACTATTAAAGTACTGATTGCAAATAGTCTGCAGATTTTACTTTTAATTAAAATATGTCCCTTATATTATGGGGCCATTAGCTCCTGACATTAGGTTCTACCACTTGCTTCTAATATTAATGGATCTGGGCTCTTAGCACCTTGAGTTATAATTTTAATATTAAGGCTCATATCTTTCAAAATGAAATACCTATCCTTAAAAAACTTCATTTTACAGTTACATGCATACATATGGATACGGTTTCTAGGATGCCAACCATCTGACTTTGAAAAAACGAAACCCAATACTCCGGTTGTCTTCAGTGTTTTTATTCACCGTTTTCACTTTAACTGATTATTTTAACAGATACAGCTCAGATAATTTCATGCATATTGATTTTCCCATCCAAACTTTGGAGGAAAAAATAATACAGAAAAATAATAAAAAATAAAGTCACTCAACTTATCTATTTAAATGAAAAGATAATGATTTTCTTGAGACTACAGTGTTAATACTGTAATTGAATGAAAGTCATAGCCCTTAGGACTCTATTCTGCTCAACAAATGTTTATTAACACTTACTACATATCCTAGAGGATCCCTACCTTCAAGGAACGCTCAAAGATACACACGTATACATATAATCACACATCCATTTGTGATCAATTATATCCTAGCAGGCAGAAGTTGTAGTGAATATTGAAGAAAAAGCTATATTAACTGATCACCTTTAATACACTTACCCTATGATATCATCTTTACAGAAATCTCATGATGTCACACTTTTACAGATATGTTTTGAGGTTTAGAAAAGTGAAATCTGTCGTTTGTGTCAGTGGCATAGCTGAGATTTGAACCCCTGTCTACTTCCAATGCCTATTTATATCTTTGTTTTTAAAAAAAGATATGCCATAAAAGTACAGATAAAGGGGCAATTCATTCTACTTTGATGACTTAAAAAGGCTTTCAAAAAGAAGTGGTATGGGGGCGCCTGAGCGGCTCAGCGAGTTAAGCTTCAGACTTCGGCTCAGGTCATGATCTTGTGGCTCATGAGTTTCAGCCCCATGTCCGGCTCTGTGTTGAAAGCTCAGAGCCTGGAGCCTTGCTTCAGAATCTGTCTCTGTCTCTCTGTCCCTGCCCTGCTGACACTGTGTATATGTCTCTCTCTCCTAAATATAAATAAACATCAAAAAATTAAAAAAAAAAAAAAGAAGTGGTATGGAATCTGTGTTTAAACATTATTGTATGATCAGTCTCCTGGTAAGGTAAATGACTTTGAAAATTTTAGATATGCATTCCAAGCTTTCAGTGTAGATATGATGGACTCTGGATAATTCTAGGTTGATTCTGAAGCTTCAAGCTCTAGTGAGGTCATTCACTAACGTAGCAATCACAAAATGAAAACAAGTTTGTAGCAGGATAACTCACTGAGACAAGCAACTCACAACCAATTACTACATCAAGACATTATTTTTACTTGACTTTCATGGTAAAAGAGATGATAATTGGGCACAAGAGGAAAATAAGAAAATGATGCTTTTATAGGCTGAAATATGTGTAAACCCTTGGGATTATTTGAAAACTCTATAATGAAGGGTTTTACACCTAAAGGTAAAAAAAGTATTTTTCAACAACACAATTTTTTTAACCAAAATTGTTTAGTTTTCATTTGTTCATTTTTTCCCCTCTGCATGCTGGTAAAGCTGTCACCAATTAATTAATGTCTTTTGAAGTTGCAGTCTTTCCAAACTGCAAGAAAATATAGTGGGAAACACTTTGAGGCACATAACACATTAATGTGCCCTTAGATTTCAAGCCCATGATTGTCTAAGATGTCTGAAATTGTCCCATTGGGATTTTTAAATTCTTCTAGATCCTCCCCAAACAATCCCTTCGACCCGAGTTAATTGTCAATCTTCTGAGGCTGACTCTTGCCTAGGAGAGCTGGGGGTGACATGGGAATAGAGACTTCCAGCCGGGATTAATACACCAGGGTCTGTTAAGCTGGGATCCAATATCCCAGGTGTCTTCCCATCTCCTGTTGCTCTGACAACTTCCATTTGATTGGGGTGGAACCAAGTGGGGAGAAAGTTTTGAAAAAGAACATGAAACTTAGCAAGGCAAAAATAATATAAAATTACTAGTCTAAGTTTTATTCAAACTTCAATCTTTAACCTGGAGACGTAACAAGTAGTCTTTGAGAGTGGGGGAGATGGGTTCTTGCCTTCCCCCCAAAGAGTAATCTTACGTGATTAGGTTAAGAATCCTAAACATCTCTATTCTGTCTTCCTGAAGCCTCTAATTAATTCTGTGGCTTTCCTGTCCACTATGGAAAGCAGTACTTTTTTGTCATTCTCTAAAATGGACTCTTCCAGGTTTCAAGAGATGCAGCTTAGATTTAATATTCCAGGAACTATTAAAGCCTGCATTCACCTGACACTTGGACTTCAGTTACACGATCATGTGAACTTTCAACCTACATCCATTCAGGTTTGACTCTTAATTATTTTGCTTTCAGTAATGACTCTACCATTTACTAGGTATGTGACCTTGGGCTAGCTACAATGATTTGTCTGTGTCTCAGTTCCTTCATCTTTAAATACATCTTAATAGGATCTATCTTGGGATTATTACAAAGATTAAATTATTCAATGCATAGAAAGACTTTAGGTCAATGCCTGATTTCTATGATAAGTTTCCTATACTTCTTAACTATTATTTTCATCGTATGCATCCACAGTGTCTAGATTCTAAGATGCTGTGATCATTAATTCACCCAACTCTCAGGTGAAGAAGTAGAAGAATGGGGAGAAGATTCAAGAGAAGTGAACTTGAAATTCTATTTAGTCACTAATAATAATAATACCATCTTATATTTATATAGCACTTACCATTTATCAGGCACTGTTAAAGAGTTTTATGTGTATTAGGTCATTTGGTTTTATAACTCTGTGAAGTATATGTTGCTACCATCATCGCCATTTTACAGATGAGGAATCTGAGGCAGCAGCAACTTCACTTGGCCAATGTCATACAGCTAATAAGTGGCAGGGCTGGGATTTCCCCAGGAGGTCTGTGGATAGATTCTACATCCTTAACTGTCATGTAATATTGTATCCCGTAATGGCTGCTGAGTAAATGTTAGTTACTTTATTCATTTTATTATAAATATTGCTACTTCTGTTGTTGTTGTTCATCTTTCTAGAAAAATCCAGCTCAGGATAATAACAGCTCAGAAAACGAGGCAGAGTATACCCTTCTACAGCAGCTTCGGGAGCACTGAGAGCACGAAGCCAGGCCTCATTGAACAGAGTCCCTGACCTTGGGAGGATCAGTTATGGACAGGAGACCCAGCCAAGTTTAGCTCTGATTTTGACTGGACCATTATACTCATACACTCACTGGCAAAACAGCCATGAGAATCCTTGCTTCTCAGTAAATGGCTCTGAACCCTCAAGTAAAACAACAGAGAAATAAGCTGCATTGGGGGAGAAAATGTAAAGGATATACAGATCAGGGCAGCAGAATGGCTTTATAGGAAATATAACGGAGGAAAAAAATAACACTTTTATGAAACCCTAAGAAGGTCTAAACTATCTTAAGGCAGTGCATGAAATGTATGATGTAAGTTGGAAAAAGAGGTACAGAGGTTGGTCAACTATGGCCTGTAGGCCAAATACAGCTTTGACATCTATTTTTTTACAGTTCGAGGAGCGAAGAATGGCCTTTACTTTTCTGAACAGTTAAAAAAAAAAAAAAAAACGAATATAAGAATGTGCTTTATAACACATGAAAATTATATGAAATTTAAATTTCAGTTTCCATAAGTAACATTTTATTGGAACACGGCCAACCCATGTGTTTATGTATTGTCTACATCTGCTTTCTCACCACAAAAGCAAAACTGAGTCGCCTGACAGAGACCAGATGGCCCTTGGTCTAAATGTTTCCTATCTGGCCCCTTACAGAAAACAGCTTGTCAACCACTGGCATAGTGCAATTGAAAATAACTTAGTTTCTGCCCCAAAATATTAATTAGTGTCACGTGAATAAGAACTGCCGCTTTTCTGCTGTCTCAGGTTTCCTCGCCTATAAAATGAGAGAGTTGTTATTGGTCACTGGGTCACAGCGGTTGTCAAACTGGCCCCTCAGGAATGCTGGGGCTGGCTAAAGAGCCACTGCTGAAGGGCAGAAAAAAGAAGTCAATAGAAAATACCTCTGCCCATCCTATAATTACCCTTCTTCAACCAGAACCATGACTTGTGTCTGACTTTCTGAAGAATGTTTCTGAAAAACGAGCTGCAGTGCCAAAATGAAAATCAGATTTGATCACCCCTGAAAGGGCCTGCAGATTGTAGACAGGCCTCATTCTGCCCACCAGATTTCCTATCTTGTCCCTATTCCCACAGCAGGGGCAACTCTTTAGGTTTTCACTTGTCAAGGCCTGTCCTGGATCAGAGCCCGTGGGCTCACTTTCTCCACTGTAAAATCTGTATGTTTCTCAGTTACAAATTTTAAGCCCTTTCATTTATAGCTTTGGGTCCATATACTAATGGTAGAAACTTGTTCCTTGAAAATACTTAGAATAAGCCCATGTTTAGGTTCCCTAGGCTTTACAATTTCTAAATGCATCAGTAGGAAACAATGGATAATTCCTTGAATGGAATGAAAGAAGAGGGGACTAAAAAACTGAAGTAGTCCCTGAATTTCAATCCTTTCATGCAAAAAAGAATATGCTAATCCTCAGAAGGGAAAGATCCATCAACAAACTGGTGGGGGCAGAGAAATGTATGCATGATAGCGAACAACAATTTACCAGCCCTGTCCCCCCCACCGCCCCGTTTTTTTACTTTGCATTGAGGTTTTGATAAAATCATCAGGTGACTGGTTCCTTGTTTCAATGGTATGATAGTCTTTGGTAAATTCCATTTGCTTCTGGAGGTTATTAAAGAATCGAGCATCTTCTGACTCTCTGTAGATGAGTACCCTCTTATTGGATGATAAAAGATCTTGAGATATACCTTTTTTCCTCCTCTTAATAATTCTCCATTTGGGAACTCTAGTTATGTTATTTTCACAGACTTATTTCCACTTAGAGATGGCAAAAATGCAACTTTATGGTTCAAAGAGAAACACTTAACATGGCTTATAAAAAATGTATAGGACTTCTCCAACATCAAATAACTCTTCGAATACTACAGGTTGGTAGGCTAAGTGTAAATGAAATGGAAACACACTCCAAACATACCTGAATTTAAAAATTAAAAGAGAAAAAGACTCCCGGCAAAATGTACCATGATCTTGAAATGGCCTACTCATTTAGAAAGTTATTAGAAACATTTTGCTAAACATAACACAACTAGGACTTCTGGTCCCTTTGGGTTAGTTCAGTGGGGGAAAGAAGTCTGAATGTGAAGATAACACATAATATTCTCGATGCCATGGTTTTAAATTGAAATAGTCTGCTATGCTTCCTTTCTGAGGCTCCCATGTGCTCTTGCTCTGAGCTGTTAAACACTGGCCATGGCAGAAGCAGCTGCATTGCACTGGGGTGTGAAATTATCTTTAAGCACGTTTGGTGGAAGAGTTAAGTTTATTCATTGTCATCACAGAAGTAATTGCAAGGACAGTGTAGCAATGGAACAGGCCTGGTGTTGTTTGGACAAAGTAAGAATTCTTGTTGTGCAGAATATATTCGGCAATAACATTTATAATAAAGTTTTTATTAAAATTTTTATCAAAGCTGTGGAGCATTCAGAGAATACAAATCTCCTCTCGATGTCACTTCCTTTCTTCCTCAGTCTGCCATCCCTTCATCGCTGAAAATTGACCAAGATGCCTCCCTCGCATAGGGCTATCAGCAGACATCAGAGAATGGCATGACAGCCATTTGAACTGTGGCATAATTTAAAAGCATATGGAAGTCGGCATGCAGATTTTAACAAATAGTTATGGAACTACTACCATCATAATTCCATCAAGAGGCAGGATTCAGTGGTCCACTTGAATACAAGTGTGGGGTTGACCAGGAGTTTATATGGAAATGAGAACAATGGATTAGCCTCTTAAATGAAAATTCTCCTTATCTACAAAGCAGGAATAACTACACAGAAGCGAAGCGATTCCTCTCAGAGAACTGGGAAGCCATTTTTGCCCCCTTAGTGAGAGTTTCCTATTTAATAGCATACTTTAAAAGCACAGTGGAAAGAAGCCAAGACTGAAGGAGAAGCACCTTCATCCTGACCCAGTCTCAGCTTCCTGGTTTTCTTTTCTCACCTATGATAATTATAACTGCCCTGGTCCTCTTGATTTTAACCTGCTTTTATTCTGTGTTACATTTTTCTCTTGACACCTTTATTTAAATGTATGTAAATATATGTAAAGTGACTATTTCAAGTCTCTGTGCAAAGATTCTATGCACCCATCCCTCACCACACACACACACACACACACACACACACCCCACACTCCACAACAGCCCTGAGTTTGAAATATTATTAGTCCCATTTTGGAGGAAAGAGATCTTGCAAGGTTAAGCAATTTACTTAAGTGGCCCCACCAATGCTGGGATCAGGTCCGACTTCAAAGACTGCACAAGTTCTTCTAAAACAGTCTGTTACACAGAACCTGAGGATATCCTGAGGGGCTCAGGGTTCTCTATGATATTTCCAGATCTTTTAATAATAAAAACACGGGGACACCTGGGTGGTTCAGTTGGTTAAGCGACCGATTACGGTTCAGGTCATGATCTCGAGTTCTGTGAATCTGAGCCCCATGTCGGGCTCTGTGTTGACAGCTCAGAGCCTGCAGCCTGCGTCAGATTCTGTGTCTCCTTCTATCTCTGTTCCTCACCCACTCATGCTCTGTCTCTCTCTCTCCCCGAAATAAACACTTTAAAAAAAAAAAGATCATAAAAACACAGTGGAGAATGTGTGTTCTCTATATATATCCAATAAATATATGTATGGCATATCATAGATCACCTACATCAAAAAGTTAAAATGAAACATTGCCACGATTTGTGAATCCACATCATATTCCTTTACAGCTCATTCTCTGCATAGCAGCCAGATTAAAAAAAAAAAAATAGTAATCCTAAACCAAATCCTCCAATAGTTTCCTCTCGCCATTCAAAGAAAATTGAAACTCCTTGCTTCACTTCATGAGACTCCACATGATCTATGTTTCCAGCCTGGTCTTTTACCTCTTTCAGCCCTCGCCCTGTCCCACTCAGTAACCTCCCGGAGGGGAGGCCCCTCTTCTGGATATTTTTCTCTCATACCTATAACAGCACTTCAAACAACAAGACAGGTAGTCACAAAAGAAATACTTTTGAATGAACGAATGCTTACATTGGCACTAGAAAATACTATTTTTATTGTTGAGAGTTTAGAAAAAGAAAAACAACAACAAAAACCAGGTAGATTTTATAAGTAAATGATGTAATAAATCATGAAAAGGCCAAATCATGGCACATTCTACTACCTGAATGAACATTTCTCAGGGGTTTAAATTTAAAAAGGTGGAAAATGATGGTCTTCCCACATAGTCACTGTGGTGTGACATGTTGAAGAAAGATCCTGCCATAGTCACAAGGCAAATATTGCTTTAGTGTTCTCGAAATAGTATCATTAGTCACATTAAGTTAAAGTTGTTAATTTCAATTTGCTTTTATAGTTTCATTTGAGTTCCACTTGAATTCAAATGATATCATATTTAAATGTATTTTTACATTATATACATTTATACTTATTTACAAGTTCCATAATTGATGCATGCATTTATATATTAAGAGCTGCATACTATTAAAAAAAAAAAAGCCCAAAATGAGGTCAACTGTATGAGCCCAAGTCAACAAACCAGGACTTAATACCTTACCAAAACTCAGTTTCAGCCCTTCTCAAGAGTGTGATCTTAACAGGTCACTCTGGAATTTCCTGGTCAGCACTAGTGAGGTAATCTACCTGATAGAGCCCTTCATCCCCTAAAGAAGGATGACCTTGCCTGAAACAACCCCTTTTTTTCCCCCTTCTTCCTCGAAAAGTCCTCCATTTTATACATCTCCTCAGAACTCCTTTCTATCTGCTAGGTGAGATGTGACCCGATTCATGAATCATTAAATAAAGCCAATTAGATCTTCACATTTATTTTGTTTTCTAGCAATATAAATATAAATTTTAATTTACTTATAAATAATATATTTATAAGGCACATAAGCATAATGAGCTTCCACCCTGTTTCTTACAACATAAACTAACGTTATATAAAAAACTTAAATGGATTCATATATTACTCAAGTCCGGGAAACACCACTTTGTTCCATGCTGCCTCCCACTTTGCATCTCTAAAACATCCTTTGAAATCAATTGTTTTTTAATTAAATATTAAATATGAGTTGTGATTTAAAAATACAGCATAATAATTGTTGAAAGGAAGGACTTTAGTGTGTCTGAAAGAGTTTATCAAAGAGTTTATATTATCCTTCAAGGAATTTATGATAAATACCCAAGGAGGGAGGAAGTTTGCACAACCGATTAAATCAGTGGTTCTCAAAGCACAGTCACAGGACTGACAATAGAAGCAACTCTTCAGAACTTGCCAGAAATACACATCCTCAGCCTCCATCCCAGACCTACTGCACTCAAAACCTTAAGGGTGAGACCCACCTAAGTGTGTCCTAATAAGTCTCCATCCCCCTCGTGAGTCTGACGCTCCCTAACCTTGACATTGCTAGAGGAGATACTGACTCGCATAATATTAACAACTGAGCTATACAATAGAGAAATAGCTCCCCCCTGAAAAGGGCTTACTTCAGAATGGCTTATTAATTTATAAAACGTTTCCCTTTGATGTGCATCTTTCTAGTTTTCTTCCTTTTTCTTTATCTTTTCTTTAGGCTACAAAGGTCAATCCCAGTCAAACAGTCAAAATACTGTGTGGATAAACTTACTGGATGTTTACAAGACTCCAAATCAAGCAGTAACCTGGATCGTCTAATTCAATTAAGCACCAAGACTTAAAATGAAGCTGCTCATTTCACCGGTTTGCCTCCGCTCGAAGCAGAAGGAGAGAAGAAGCCTCACACATGATTCCATAGCAGGTAGTCATACTCTACACAACCATCTCAGAAACGAGGTTTGGAAAGTGCCTCTGAAGCTGCTTTGTGGTTTAGGAATCTGTATTTCGAGCCTCCTACTCCAGCCACCACCTTGCCACCATTTTGGGTGGTTGTGCCCTCTAGAACTCGGAAGGTGGTAATTGTCAGAGAACAGGCATTTTAAAAGCCAGGAAGCTTCCCAAGGGGATGAGCTGCAGCACATTTGCAAATTCATTTATCTTGAATTAGTCTGGGGGAGAAATGGAAATACGGTTTCCTCAAGAAAGATCAGAAAAAGGCCAATTATCCCTCTTAGAATTACCGTTTAAAATAATAAATTGTTTCCCCACAAATTTCCTCATGGGCCCCTGAGCATGTTTTCGTATTGTTTCAAACAACAACAGAGAGTCTCTTCTCCAAAGAAAGACGCCACGTGATGTAACGAGCACTCCAGGAAGACAAAATAACGGGTCGTTTATCTCGGCGGCTGGGTCCTTCAGCAGCAGGGGGCTTGGCACCGAGCAACGCTTTTCACACCAGGTCTCCCGACAAAATTATCAGCTGGTAGAGGAAAGTGGCTCCTGTTGTGTGCTGAGTCACAACACAGCTAGAAAGCCGAGGCAGCCTCTCCATGGAAGCTGCTTTTGTGGGGATGTCACTGAAGAAGGGGACGACGCTGGAAAGAAGAAAGGAACATTCGATCCGAAAGAAAATGCACCCTGTCTTCCAGAGACACTCACATTGTGTGATATGTGTCCCTCTTCTTGGCTATCCCCTGTTTAACTATAAAAAGGTCCTGCGTTCCCGAATTCCAAGAAAAATGTGTGAATATAAGGGCTAGAAAGGAGCCGTCTGACGAATCTTTTCTGAGCTGGCAGCAGTCAGGAGAATCAGTGCTTACTTATTCATTGAAACTGTGGTTAATGTGTTTATCTGTGCGAGGATCGCTCTTTCCTTTCTCCATCTCTAGGACAAGTTATCCAGAAACCGTAAATTCATTTCAGGATTCATGAATTCAAAACCTATTAGAAGTTCAAAAGGTTTTTCTTTGAACCAAAATCTATAAGAGGTTCAATAATGGTAGAAAACCTATATTGTTTTCTAAGGGAAAAAAAGTGGTAACAAACAAGATAATTGCAGGCTGTATTTGTAGGGGGTAAGATACAGTTCAAGGCTACCCTATGGGAAATAAAAACAAATTAGCTACCCATGTCTTAAAGGGTCGAAATGTTCAACACACATTTTCATAGGAAAGAAAAATATCTGAAACATCTGCCTTTTTTAAAAATTTTTTAAAATGTTTTTATTTACTCCTGAGAGAGAGAGAGAGAGAGAAGCAGCATGAGCAGGGGAGGGTCATAGAGAGAGGGAAATACAGAATCCGAAGCGGGCTCCAGGCTCTGAGCTGTCAGCACAGAGCCCGACGCGGGCCTCAAACCCACGAACCGTGTGATCATGACCTGGGCCAAAGTCGGACGCTTAACCGACTGAGCCACCCAGGTGCCCCTGAAACGTCTGCCCTTTGATGTAAACTCAGGAAAGGAGGTTTTCTAAGAATACTAAAAGCTGAAAACCTGTTTTGGGGAGTTATTTTAAAGTGACCGAATCAGACCCATGCTCCAAACGTAAAAGTGGCATCACTCACAGTATAGGAAAAGCGTAGGTTTGGGGGCCAGCCAAGCCCTAATGACACATTCGTTCTATGTGTTTGGGGAAGCAACAATCTCTCTCAGTATTTCTCTATCTGAGTGATTCAACTGATATTCACCTATTTAAGCACTTACTATGAGTCATTGCTAGGTTCTTGGCCAGCAGAAAGGAGCAGCAAGGAGGCCAGTACAGTTGGAGGTGAATGAGTAAGGGGAGAGAGGACAGAGAGCTAAGTCAGGGCCAGGCCGTGTAGTACCCTGATGCCATAATTCAGCTTTTATTCTTCCTGAGAAAAGAGCCCTTGGAGGGAATCCACTAGAGGAGGGACGGAACCAGTCGGCCTGCTCTGAGGGGCAGGGAAACCAGTTAGGAGCCAGTTGCCATCTCTGGGTGAGTGATATTGTTGAGTGAATGAGGGTGAGGGGTCACTGGATATACCTTGAAGACAGAGCCAGTATAATGTGCTGATGGATTCAATAATGAGCGTGACAAAAAAAGAGAAGGCAAAGATAACTCCAAGATTTTTGGCCCAAGCAAGTGGAAAAATAAAGTAGTCATTAACTGAGACTGTGGAAGGAGGAGGCTACAGTGAGAACAAAAATGAAATATCAGGAGTCCAGCTTTGACAGATTAAATTTAAGATGGCTGTTAGATAGCTAAGTGGGGCTGATACCTAAAGACATAAAAAAGATGTCCAAGGATTAAGTCTAGTGGGACTCCATCAGCAGGGATCAGAATAAGGAGAAGACAGGGGAGAGAGAGGGACAAAGAGAGAGAAGGAACAAATGAAGAATATGAAAAATATTAGAAGAGTATGAGGTTTTTTAGAAGCCAAGGGTAGGAAGTGTTTCAAGAAGAAAGTCACACACTGTGTTAAATGCTTCTGAAGTCAAATAGGGGAGACTGAGCATTAACTACTGGATTCAGCAGTGTGAAGACCACCCACCCAACACAGATCTTCAAGGGTCAACTCTTGATAAGAGTGGTTTCAATGACGTGGGAGACTGATGGCCTGAACGGAAGGGTTTCAAGAGAAAAAAAAGAGAAATTGGACTCAGCCAAGGGTAGAAATCCCATTCACAGAGTTTTGCCATAAAAGGAAACAGTGAGGGGTGCCTGACTGGCTCATTTGATAGAACACATGACTCTTGATCCCAAGGTTGTGAGTTCAAGCCCCACATTGTGGCTAAAGCTTACTTTAAAAAAAAAAAAAAAAAAAAAAAGGAAATAGTGAAATGGAATAAGGAGCAAGAGAAGAATGTAGGGATTGGGAAGACTTTAAATTTTATCTTAAGATTGGAGAAATAACAGCATGTTATAGGTTGAAAGAAATTATTCAATAGAGAGAGGGAGANAAAAAAAAAAAAAAAAAAAAAAAAAAGGAAATAGTGAAATGGAATAAGGAGCAAGAGAAGAATGTAGGGATTGGGAAGACTTTAAATTTTATCTTAAGATTGGAGAAATAACAGCATGTTATAGGTTGAAAGAAATTATTCAATAGAGAGAGGGAGAATTACTGATGCGGGAGAGAGAAATGAGAATTGCTGGATGAATATCTTTGAGTAGCCTTAGCTGGGGACATGACCAGCTACTCAGAGGACTGGCAGAGAATGTAGAGTGTATACACATTGTTACAGAGTGAAAAATCGGAGAAAGGAGGGGAAGACAAGACACAGTCTTCTAGCAGAGTAAGAGTCACACAGCACTGACTACCAGATGTATTCAGGGCTCACCAAGGTTAGCTGGTTATGAACATGGTACATGATGTTCTCCAGTAATGTCTGACCGCTCGTGTGCTGGGGCAGAATACGGGGTGAGTTAGTGGCAGCCAAGGCAGTTGGCCCAAGGCACAAGGTGCAGCAGGGCAAGGGAGAGGGGAGTATATGCAAGAGACTGATCACAATGATTGAGCACTGAATACAAGCCAGGTGAAGAAGGAAGTGAAGACATGAGATTGGTGAAGGATTGGGAAAAGGGGGTTGAAGATGATAGTAGATGCATTAAGGGAGGATAATATATACACATGAGGTTAAACCTGGATGTTTTTAGGGAGAACACCTGGTCTGGAGATGTCAATGGGAATCAAAGAGGTACACCTCCATCATCCTCTGATCCAGTGACGATCTCTCTGAGGGAGAAAACAGCTACCCCTTGGGAGAGAGTTTCATGGTAAAGAGCCAAGGCAGGGCCAGGCTTCCATTAAAACAAGAAGGTGAAGGAAATAATCACAACAGAGAGCGAGGATATGGGGAATTTTCCAAGGGTAAATGTGAAAGGGGTTCAGAAAGTACAGACAGATGGGAGATAGGGTCAGGGAGGATGGTGCCCAGAGCCATGTGGCTATTAGACAAGAGGTGAACAATGACCTTGGGGGATTGACCTCACTGAATGTGAAGCAGCCATGACGAGATCCATCCACGAGGCCCCCAACCATCCTGCCTGATTCCAGAGAGGTGATTTTACTCCTAATGAACATTGGATATGCTAATAACCCAGTTATAGTTACTGTCTGCACTTGAAATAAAACACCATTTATTAAAACTTATTCTAAAAATCACATTTGCCTGAACTATCTAAATTACCATTGGTTTAAACTAACTTTGGCTCCAATTAACTTAGATCTACCCCTTTTATAAAAAGAATGTCTCATTTGCTACATAATTCTTTAGCCCCATCTCTTGCATTTTATGAATTTATTCTTTTCATAGAGCTGGCGGCATTATCTACTTGGTTAAGTCTTAGCAATTTATTAAAGTCAGACACAGGTGGCATTTGGGAGAAGTGTTCATGCCACATCAGCCACAAGGATGTGGCTTCCTTCACTTTCTTCACACTTTATTTTCAATGCTCCTTTCTCACTTCTGGGCTCACTGTTGTCCTTTGTACACATATGGCCTGCCCTTTACTACCCATTCCCATAGTTCCCTCCCTCCTGCCTGCTCAGCACCCCCAAACTCTCTTGCTCTTCAACAGACTAGTCTCGGTTATGTGTCAAGAAATTAAACCACATTAGAGTAATTAGTTCTAAGTAATGATTGATTGGAAGGTAAAAATGGGTATTTTCATGAAAAGAGAGAAAGCTTATTAACACAAATACACTTTTAGTAGATAAAAATGTATGTTTTTTTTTAATTGCGGAGACTGTGAAGAAGAACTACCCAATAATGGCCATCACCTACTCTGAAATGGCACTATTCCTATTTTCATTACTCACTGAGATATGTCCATCCAGCACACGTGCACACACACACACACACACACCCCTAAAAATTCAGAGTTGTGATGTGCCAACACATACCCCAAATCAGGAGTAAGGGCATGCCATTCCATTCCAGAACACGCTTTCCTGTACTAGAGCAAGCATCGGCTGCTCGCTTTTCTTTTTCACAGCTACTTTTTATTAGTAAGAACACTCTTTTGTTGTTGTTGTTGTTGTTTTTTAAAGCAAGTGCCATCAAACATTTGGCCATATTAATCTCCCATCTGTAAAACACACTTTACTTGGATTATCAGCAGGGTATGTGTCCTCTGAATTTGTTTTCTGGGGAATGGGAATTTATTCAAGTAAATTAATTTGCAAACAGATACAGCTATTGCTGGATGAATGGATTTTCTCTTGGCAGTTTGAGGTGTCGCTCTACGGGTATCTGGGCTATTGGCACTCACAGAAGCCCTCACACTGCCAGGCCCATTGCTCTAATGCTGTAAGAAAATGTATGTAACGATTTTGCAGCTCAGAACACAATTTGGCCATCTAGCTTCCTGCTTTACTATTTGAGTATTTAAATGGATTCTGTAAATTTGTTTTCTTAGATTCCTAGAGGTGGCCATTCATTTGCTTCCTTGTTTTTGATCTGTTAATATGAAACTTTCCCCAGTTCCAGGCCTTGCTTTAAATATTCTGAAGGTTCTACCACGTGAAAACAAACCTCCTTGTGGCTCAGCAATATACAACAATCCATTTAGACTTGGCCAATTCTGGAAATTTTCCAAACTCAGAAACCTTCAAAAAATACTTCATTATCATAGCGTATTGCTCTCAATGCAGTAAAAGAAAGAGGCAGGAAGTAGGCTTCCCACAGGCAAGTGGTGTGTCTAAATGAATGGTTAGGTAGGGCCTTGATCTATTGATTAAGAAAGCAAATGGACATGAGGCTTAATGTCAGTAATTTGCATTGGTTTTTCTGTTTGTTTGTTTGCTTGTTTGTTTTTAATTGTACCCTTACTGCTTAGTGTAGAAAAAAAATAGTAATGATAATTACAAGTACGTGGCAATGATAAGTCATATCCATCAGTCAGTATAGAGAACTTTGATAGAGAATGAGATGTTCCAGAGAGCTTTCCACTATATGTAAAAATCCTCTTCCATCAAATTTCCCATGCGGTCAATAATATTGTGATTCTGTGAACATCGACTAGCTCAGCATACTCACATAGGACATGGCATTGATCATGGTTGGTCCACATAGAGATGCGACAGTAACGACCCGGAAAGAACAGTCCTCAGTTTATACAATAAAGGCTGAAAATAAGGAATATGGTGCCTGTTTCGTAAACTGGTTTTACAAGCATCTTTTTTCTTTTTCTTTTTTAGCCTTGGGTACTTAACCATTCTGAGTTTCAGTTTTCACCATCTGTAAAATGAGGAGGTTAGAAACAAGTGAACTTGATGTTCTATTTTTATGGTTCAGAGCTCCCTTATGATATTTGATTCTTATCTAAACACCTTGTGAGACGTTCTCTTAAAAGCCCTAAATTAAATTTTAAATGTGATCACTAATTCACCAATTATTTTATTTTCCCAAAGTAAACGTGCATGCATCTCAATCAGATATTAGAGACCCACCAAAAGATTATTTTACCAAAAGAATGTTCTTTTGGTAGGTCTTTCGTAGTTCAGGAAGAGGTCAATTTTCTGCGAGGAGTTCCCAGAGGGTAAGAAAATAGGCAGACGCCCCTGAGTAATCAGAGTAAGTAGAACGAACAAGAGATGAGAGCCAAGTTGAATACAGAAAGGCCCACTCACAGCAGAAGGCAAATTTGCTTTCCCCATTAGCTGAAAACCTGTTAGAGATTTTTCAGGCAGGAGGGAAAGAATGGTAGGGAAAGGAAATTGTTTTTCCTGGTTTTCCATCTGCCGGACTCCTGTTCACAGGGAAGAAAATCATTGGGAGTAAAATGCTAGACTCTGCTCCTGTGCTTTTCCTGTGTGTAATATTCCTCCACCCTTTCAGAACGTGTATATTCTTCCATCTTTGTTGAATCTGGTAAAGAAGAAACTCCAGGGAACTTAGCACTGGGTTGCTACTTTGCCCCTCACAAGGCTAAGTCTCAGGTGCCTAATAAAAGAGCTGAGTGGCAACAGTGACCATTCGCTATTCTCTTCGTACCACTTGGTTCTCACAAAATATATTCCAAATGGCCCCTTGTGGGGGAAAAGAAGCTGAAGGAGGGCGTAAATCAATATGACCAGCAACTCTTTAATAGTCAGAGCTTCTGCAATACTTATTATTCCCATCCTCACGAGAGAGCAGCTCTTCGGATTCTTGTTAAAGGAAAAGCTGTAATACGCTCCACAAAATGGATTGATTAGTCAATAACCAGATGATTTGGCTGTGTTTACCTCGGTCATATTATATTCCTTCCCCAACTGAGGTTATTCTTAGGATTCTAAATTATTATTCTTTAATTATTAACTTTTTTAAAGTAAAGGTTTTGCTGTTCTACAAACTATACATGAGGCGTGTGTGAGTTAATCTACCACATTTTATGTTACATAAAAAAAAATCTTCCATTTTTGTTTTCTTGTCTTAAAGTTCTTAACACAATTTGTAAAATGGCTGTTAAAGTCGACCTCGTATAATGTGTACTCACTGAGAAAAAAATAAGATGTTATATGTACTTTACGTGGGGCTTTTTCCCCCCATTTTGTGCAGCAGACTCAACAGGCAGGTAAGTTTTACACCTTAGAGCCACTAGTCATATGAAACTGTTTTGATCTAAATTAACAAGAATTAGGAGCGCCTCGGTGGCTCAGTTGGTTGAGTGTCTGACTCTTGATTTCAGCTCAGGTCATGATCCCAGGGTTGTGGGATCAAGATCTGCGTCGGGTTCCACACTGAGAGTGAAGCCTATGTAGGATTCTCTCCCTGTCTCCCTCTGCCCCTCTCCCCTGCTTACGTGCAGTATCTCGCTCTACACTAAAAGAATAAAAAGAAATAAGAATTAAACAGAATAAAAAATTTAGTTCTGCCATTGCCCTGGCCACGTTTCCATTGTTTAGTAGCCACATGTGGTTCGTGGCTTTGATACTGCACAGCACAGATAGAGAACGTTTCCATCTTTCCAGAAAGTTCTACTAGACAGTGTGGGTCTACAGAACTTACGATTCTATGTATGGCAATGCCTAGAGGGGTTTTTATACCAAGCCTTCCTTAAAGTTATAAAATATTTTGAAGAAAATTACTGAGTTCACTGTCTGCACTATAATTAAGGTATGATTTATTTTAGAAGTAACCCTTATTTTTGAGTAAAGTACAATTAGACATCTTATACCAGGATAGGCTCTAACTGCCTTTCATGGTTTGAACTGTTTTTTATGTCTGCTGGCTAAGGATTATTCATTTAGCTTGCCCTGCCAGCCAACAATTTAGGTTGCATTCTGTCTCAATGGTGGTTTGAACAATCACTTCAATATTCTAATTGTCACTCTACTCTTTTATTAAAATAATGAGAAGATGAAAATGGTAATATTCATCCAAAAGTGTACATGTTTTGTAATTATAATATAACTAAGAGAGCAAGGAAGTTGGATGTGCCCAAAGTAGTAAACCTTTAGCTCAAATTGCATATTTTATGCAGGACAGCAAGACGTATTAGGTATGTCCAGGTAGCAAGTATTTATCTTCAGTTGGATGGTGCATGAGTCACAACAGGGCACGCTCAGCAGCATGGCACTGTGAGGGTTAATCTGGGATTCTGGCAGAAACTCTGCGACTCAGCTCCTTCCATCTCATGACACCACTAACCACTGGGGCTGCACGAGAAAAACTAGGGGATCTTTGATGCTCATTTCGTGATCCAGAACTCAGCCCCTTGCCCCCAAACTACATGCAAGAAACTTGGCAATTGTCTTTCTCACTGCCCAGTTAGAGGAAATGTGCGTGACGACATGTCACATTGTTCCTGACACAGTCTGGCCCAGACAGAAAATTCCCAGACATTTTCATTTTATTTCCTACTTACCGAACTCACTCACCCACCTCCCCAAGGGAGAAAACTCGCCTAGTCATTGCATCCAGTTTAGTGTCTAGGATATTAGAACAATTCCTATTATCCTCTATATAGTCTAGAGGTAGCTTCTCTAGACCTGGAAATCTTTGGGTTAAAAATGGAAAGTTTAAGTTCTCTATATATTCTTACAGTATAAAATACTGAAGCAAGGACAGAATTCAGCCAAGGGAAAAGAATGTGGACACAAAGCAGTTATTGCTTCATAGCAATTTTTATATCCCTGCACCTCAACCAGGGAACCGGAGAGGTTCCTAACATAGGTAAGCCCCGATTCTGCTTCTATGAAGAGCATCTGGACTACTGTTCTGAGTGGCTTCAGGCTCATATTCTGGAAAGCGCTTCCTTATTCATTACCCTGCTTGGCAACATCTAAAGGATAGGGAAGACGTGGGATAGAAATATGTTCCACCTGAGGGCTATTTATAGCCTTTGAAGTCTGTCTCCTGCTCATAAAGGCTAGAGGCCCAATGGTTGTTTTAAGTGTTGAACAAAGGTCTTACTGGTAAAGACTCAGGGATTCTTCTTCAAAATAATTCTGTCATTAACAGTAAGCTTCCAATCCTTTTGCTTTTAGCCAATTCCATGTGCCAGGAACTAGAACCCAAAGCCTTTCTACACATGGTTCCCAGTGTAACAGTGACTGCCTTGAGGTTGTATGAAACAGTGAGAGGAAATGCCACATCCTTAACCTGAACGTCTCCCTGGGTCAGTTGATTCAGCCAAGTTTGGCTGGACCTTAGTTACCCAAAGCCTTTTATTTTATTTTTAATTTGTTTAGGTTTACTTATTCGTTTTTGAGAGAAAGAGAGAGAGTGCAGAGGAGGGACAGAGAGAGGGAGACAGAGAGAATCCTAAGCAGGCTCTGAGCTATCAGCACAGAGCCCAATGTGGGGCTCAAACCTACTAACCATGAGATCATGACCTGAGCCAAGGTCAAGAGTTGGATGCTTAAATGACTGAGTCACCCAGGCGTCTCTCAAAGCCTTTTCAAACATCTCTAGAGGCAGTAAGTTTTTCTAAAATTCAAGGTCCTGAACCTTTGGGAGCTCTCTTTTTGCGTCTGCTTGCAAACTATATAATTCTTCCCCACTACATTGTAGTTCAGCCTAACCGTACACCTCGTACACAGTTACACGTAGGTACTACTCTCTGCTTTCTAGACTCTTCCCCTAGAGCTAGAAGTGGAAAAAGTACAAAGTCTACTTTCAATACAAAGTAGGTGACAGTATTTTTAAATCATTTTTCATACCCAGTGCTACCATCTTTTCTGCTTCCCATATCAGTTTCTTTGTTGCTCACATGCTAAGTAACCACCAAATATTTCAGATCATTGTTACAATAACACCTCATTTCTGGTATCAAATACTTTATCAGTCAAACTATGATTCAGTTCAAGAAACCATTCTGGATTGTCAGGTAGGAGCACTTTTGTTACAACGCCGGAAAGCTGGGGAGTAAAGATCAAGAGGCCGCCTCCAGGAAACCCTTAAGGCATCTGCGAAGGCACCACTAACTGTACATACCTTTTTGACAGGACGGTGTCAAATCCCACATGGATTGTCGGAGCCTTATCCCACAATAAGGTTCCCACAGTCCATGTTGCCCTCATCCCCTGTGCTCGGCTCTGTGCTAGATCATCTGTCCCCTGCTTCAATGTCCATACTGAAGATTACAGACAGATCTTAGTCCTTCCTGAGTAATTCTGACAAGGCTGCTTAAAGCCGCAGCTCTGTCTCTCGAGCCAGATTTCTCTGTCTGTGGTCTTTTCTAAGGCAGCATTCACTCTGTAAACTCAGCATTCATTTGAACTGGTTATTTCTCCTAACTGGTTCGGCGAAAGGACCCCATTAGAGCAGAGCAATGGAATGTCTTTTAAGCCACAGTAGTAGGACACAGAGCTAATGGTCAATATTATATAGGTTACAATTTCAGAAACGGGTAGAGGAAAAGAGATAAGTTCCCTTTGTTGATAATACAAAGGAATTGCGACTTCAGCAAAATGAACTATTTTCTTTAAATCCTATATGCCTTCTATGAATTGTGGCTGTTTGGAGTTCACAGCAATACAATCTCTAGAAAGTCTAGCACTTTCTAGGGATGAAGGACTTACTAACAGAATAGAAAGAGAGCCAGCCATCCAGTCTTTCCTATACTCCAGCCTCTCTGTGCCTTTAGAGAGGATCGAGCAAGAGTTAAATACAATAGGGGAGGAGGGTCTTATAAAAATTATTTTTCAAAAATGCCAGGCAGTAGTATGCCACCAAGGGTTTCCACACATTCTTTGCTGCCTCATATCCTGGGAAGGCAACAAAATACCCAGTCCTTCTTTTTATGTTTTATTGTATTTTTGAGAGAGTGTGAGTGGGGGAGGGGCAGAGAGAGTATCTGAAGCAGGCTCTGTACTGTCAGTAGACAGCTGATGTGAGGGCTTGAACTCACGAACTGTGAGACCATGACCTGAGCCAATGTTGGACACTCAACTGCCTGAGCCACCCGGGTGCCTCCCACTCCCCACTCCTGGTCCTTTTTTTTTTTTTTTTTTTCCTGCCTTCATGATCGTGGAGGCTTCAGACGCTATGGTTAAAATTCAAGTATGTTTCAATCACAAGCCCTTCTTTGCCACTTTGTTCTGTACAAAGCTACGGACCTCTCTACCTGTTCACAAACAAAAGGAGCAGCGTAGTGACTTTACAGGCAGCCAGAAATTTACTAGGGAAATGAAAGACATGGGATGAACAATGCAACATATGCAACATCCCCACATACCCCCAGTGGCATCTGACAACCTGCCAGAAGACAGAAGAGACAATGTCCAAGACGGAATTAAAAACCAGGAGCCAGGCAGGTTGACCCTCCACAGTAACTGTTCATGCCTCCCAGAACTAAATCTGAATTAACACACATTGTTCTTCTTGGTTGGGTTTTTCCAGAAGTAAATACAGGAAAGGGCTTTTGTTATTATATTTCAACTTTTTTTTAAAGCACACTAATAATCTTCTCTCCCTTAAAATACAAACCAACAAATTTTTAAGAAAATAAGGGAGGGAAGGAAATGACATAAGGGATTCCAAAGAATGAAGGGCACAGTGCAAATGAACGAGCTTTTCCCTTTTACCCTCTTTTATAGTATGAGAGCAGAGACACTCAATGAAATTAGTAGGCGGTAAATTTAGATCTAATAATAGACCATACTTCATTAGCTGGGTATATGGAATGCTCTGCAGCAAGAGGTCAGGAGATGAGTCCAGTGGCTGGATTTTTAAAAGAACTAGATCACTGTAATGGACATTAACAACTTCCTGAGTCTGGCAAGCCAAGTTAATGAGAAAGGTCATCTGATCACTTATATCAGAGTCCAAACCAGTTGCTCAGTCGCCGTTAGAAGGAACGACTTCCCTCATTTACAGGATACCTTACAATTGAATGAAGGTGTCACTTTTCTCTATGCCTTCCTCTGAACCACAGAGTGAAGTCATTACTGGAGAGATGATTCTAGGCCCACTGAATCGATATTCAAGTGCTTACAGCATATTATGGTAGTCCGTAACCTTAAGACGCACTCTTGAGTGATGTAAAATATACATTTATTAAACTGTCTGAAATCAATGGGAGTCCTCCCTCCATTCATCATCTTCCTTCCACAGTGGTGAGCAGAGCAACGCAGCCAGGGCTGGAAATCCTGTACAACTCACTCAGGCAAAAATATCTCAAAGATACAATTAGTCTCCTCTGTATGCATCAGCATCATGAGAAAAAGTGGGGGGTGGGGGGGGAGTAACACCTGATTCTTTTGAAATATTTTATTTTAATGGAAATCAGAGAGGTGGTTAAAATATTTCTGAACACCCCTCTTCGCTGGGCACTGTTTCTGGGTGGAAGAGCCGAAGTGCGAAGGAAGCAGCACAGGCACTGTCTTCTAGAAGCACACAGCACCAGGGAGAAGGCAGATACTTATTTTTCTAATGCCCCAAATGCAGTGTTTCTTTTCCTCTCATCTCAGAGAAGTGAATGCCTAATTCAGATGTGGTTGCTAACCCAGTCCTCTCTGTAACAGTGGGAGGGATAATTGTTCTTTTTCACCTTGTCTCCACTGGAACCTGAGTTCATCACAGTAAAACATCAATGAATTATAAAATTGAAAATAATACTATCCCCTGGTTATGGAGGAAATCCTTTTACTTACCAAGTTAAATAATTCAAAATGCTTCCTGAAGCAGTCCTTATATTTGTCATGTGTGTTGACAATTGCATACTATCTTGTCCTACTGCAAGAGCAAAAAAACAGTGGAAGAGTTTGTGTGGCTAGATCCTAAATCCATTATACAATCACCATTAAATGACCAAATCTGTCCATTATGGTAGAGTAAGGGCCAAGGCAGGAGTCGAGGCTAGAAATGGAACTAGCTTGCAAAAAAAGTAATAGGAACGGATACACTATTGAAGGCTTTCTTTGCCCAGGCACAGGATTTGGAATTTATCCTATAGCTAACAGGTACCCTTGAAGGTTTTGAGCTGGGTAATGGCATCATTAAATAGGAATTCTCAAAATATCACTCTGGTGGGAGTATAGCTCTACTCAAGAGGGTAGGCAAAAAATTTTATTAAAAAGCTATTTCGGTGTCTAGGAAAAATGAGGAGTACCTGAAATACTGTAATGTCAATGAAAAAAAAAAACCCACTGAAAGTGATGGCTTCAAGAGTCACTTGAGAAATGGCCTCTGCAGAACGTTCGGATTAATTGAATCTGGGGAAAGGGTTAAAAAGAAGTTCTTAGAGTAACTCCAAGAGATCGGATCATGCCATGATGTAAGATGTGAAAGTGGTTCTCTATCCTGTTCATATGTCAAAATCCCTGTGAAGTTTTATAAAAATACAGATGTCCCTGAGCCACCCTTAGACACCACAAAATAGCTGGAGTAAAAGCTAGGCGCTTGCCTTTTTTTTTTTTTTTTTTTACAAATCTCCCAGATGAGGGTGATATGGAGCTAGGACCGAGAAGCACTGACAAGGGAAATATAGGAAACATGCAGATTTGGCAACTGAAGGAAAAAGACAACTTTCCCGACTTTCCTTTTGAACAGAAAGGCAGCTTAGTTACTTTCTGAAATGAAGTCCCCAGAGGGGAAATGGGTCTCTACCATGTTATGTGCCTAGCGCAATGCACCCAAGGGCATCCTATAAGTGCTTCTTTCGTTGGAGGAGTGAACATCAGTGGGCAATCAAAAACAGAGAAGTAGATTTTAAAGTTAAGAACAGAGAGATACAACGTCACCATGGAAAGAGGATGGGCCTTGCAAATAGACGATCCCAAATTCCAGCTCTGTCACTCACTGGCTATGTAGCTTTGAACCAGGTGCTCAGTATCACTTCCTTTATTTTGAAGTGGGGAAAATATTATTGCATTTTCAATACTTTTGAAAGAATGAACTTAGTATATACGAATAGATATATAAGTGTATCTTATAATTAATATATGTCACCTAGGATTGAGTGTAAACGCAATAAAAGATAATTATTGATACATGAATCATTATTACCCTTATATGGACTTTGAAGTGAATGAATAGCCAATAGTGCCAAGTGCAGTGGGGAAGTGGGGATTAGTTGAAAAATCACCCTTGGATTTGGCATCCAGTTAGTTAATAGTGACTTTGGTGATGACAGTTACTCACACTAGAACTAGATGGACTGAACTGGGAAATACATAGTAGTCAAAGAAGTACAGGCAGAGGATATGGAGTACTCTTTCAGGAAATTCAGTGCTCAAGAAAAATACTGAGAGGGATAGTTGAGGGAGTGGTCAGAGCTGCGGATATGCTGCTAGCTCTTGAGGACAAAAAACACCTTGTTGGTTTTTCGAAGGCTGAGTTATCTCTTTCCTCCCCAACATCTAGAGCACTGCCTGCCACATAATAGTTCTAAGAGCTACAGTTCTTTGAGAGTGAATGAGTAAGATACTCAGGTGAGAGAGAAGGACAGAAAGGTGTTACAGGGTTAAGAAGAAGCTTAGCAACAGAGGAGAGCCCAAAAGTAGGAGGGAAGAGGTAGGAATATGAAGGTTGGAAGCAATTCTAGTTTTAACCTGTTACTGCCAAACTGGGTTCATTCTGGCCTCTATAGACTTTGCCTGGGACTTGAGCCCCAGAATAAATCCATGATCCCTAGATGGCCTCTGTATGAACCAAGAAAAAAACTCTATATGGCCTCATTTCAGACACTGTTTATTGATCATCCCGCCTCCCCCACTTTGGGGGCTCCCACATGCTCCCTGATGGGTTAATTCCCAGGTTTGGGCCTACAGCCTGGAGGCAATCTCTGTGTTCATAGTTCTTAACACAGAAGCCTTGGTGATCAAGACCAAAAGCAAACACACCACAGCCCTAGTGCTGCCACCTTAGAAAAAAAGTCATGCAGATCACAATGATGTCAGCAAAGGCAGAGAGTCTAGCTTGTCTCTTGTCACAATACCTAAACCTGGGGACACATCTGTCCTCTGGTGACATACAGACGCTTGAAGCCTATGAACAGATGAACAAAAGAAGCCTCCTAAAGGCACCTTTAAATATAAACAAAATAAACAGAAGTTAGAATACACACTCTCTCTCACACACAAATGTGCACAGATACACACAAACTTGCCCTACACTCTTCAAACTATCAACTCCTTTGCTGCAGCTGAAGGCTCCGTCAACCGAGCTTCACCCGCACCCGCCCCAAAGTGCTGCTCACTTTGTCTAGAAGCATTTGCTCCACTACATCTTCCTTTTCTATTTCCCACTGGCCTGGAGTCTCAGTATAGCTTACAGAGTCGACAAATGAACCGATTTAGGTTTGGTAATGATTGCAATCAAGTGAAGTAACCGGTTCTTCCAGGAAACACATTTAAAGTAAATGAGGTGACCAGTTCCCCCGAGACAGGAGAGAACCCTGTCGTGCAAATGTCAAGTAGCACAAGAGGAAGAAGATGCTTGGGGCCAGAAGATCTGGCAGGCTACAGAGGTAGAGTCTGGTCACCCACTCTTTAGAGAGGAGTGAATAAATATGAAAACACTTCGTTGCACCACTATAAGCATTCTGTCATGAATTTAAGAAATATAAGAAAAAAATAAAATTTGACCAATCCCTACTAATCTATAAAATCTTCTTCCAAAGAGAAAGTAAAGAAAGGATTATTTCAGTGGGGTTCTATCAATTTGCTCATGCTTCCCATCAATGCTCATCAATCTCTAGCGAGAGAGAGAAGAAAAGGCAAGTATTTGACACTAGAAAATGCCAGAAATAATTTGCACAATATTGAGATATTTCTTTAGTAGCATCTTCAATTTCCTCAGGTTTCTTTGGAAACATTTTTTGCTTACCAGTTGAAAGACTATTAAGGGAAAATGTACACAGAATTAGGTAGGCACCAGAGATAAAAAGGTAGGATCAAAACAAAGTGTTTAAATTCAAATTCTTAAAAACAAAAAAAAAAGAAAGAAAAAGAAAGACTTTGAAATGTTCACACAAGCTGGGTCAAACATGTTCACAAAATATCCTGGCCGTCGCTAAACTAATTATGAGTTGGTGTTTTGCTTTGTGTTTAATGAAGTAACCCTATAATGTTAAAACATAAAAATGCACATTTTNTCCCCCCCGCCACTGGAGAGCTTTAAAAGTTTACATGGCGTATCACAGAACCAACTAGCTAGAAAGGTCACCCTCCTGCCTTTTCTAGGTCCTTTAAGTATTCACTGCTCTGGGTTTTCATTGTATTTAGGAACTTCTATCCGGCCAAAATTTTTATTCTTCAGAACTTTTACCCCAATTACTCTCACAAATTCATTTTCCTGGATCTTTAGAATTTCTGCAAAGAGTACTTTAATATCACAGCAATCTATTAAAAAGTGAAAACTTTTCTGCCTTTTACTACAGGACACAAACCAAGCAGTTTTACTCTAAGAAATTGTGAATAATGCCTGCATTTAGGTATATGTCCCAAGGTCAAGAGCATATATACTCTGCTCCCCGCTACGGATTCCTCATACTGGGTATACACAGAATAAAGCTGGTTGGTATGGTCTTTTAATTTCAATTGAAGCTCACGCTTATCCTTATAATCCTTATAATCATCTTCAAAATTAACAGTTCACTAAATCATAAAGCCACTTTAAAATAAAAAAATTTGGAGGTGACTATATCTAATATTTTGAAAAGTGAAAAGTTTGCAATCACTAATACCAAAAGGGCAGGTCTATATATTCAAGAAAATTAGAATACGTACTGAAGAAGAGATGACTGCACTCATACACAGACCAACACACACACACACACACACACACACACAGACACAAATGTGTGCGTGTTGTTTTTCCAAATCCAGAGATCAAACACCTATTCCTTTAGCCTGTCTTGGTTCCTGCCACTCCACTAATGCTTAACCTTGTCAGCGCAGACCTAAGCCCCAAAATATATTGAGGTCATTCTCCACCAAGGGAGTTAAGGTAATCAGAAAAGGTATGAGACAATCACCTCAGGAAACACTATAGCAAGTGTTCGGGGCCACTCACTTTCCCGGTTAAGGATGAAACGAGATACTAACTTCAACAAGTAAGAAGTGCCTAAGTCCCAATTTGAGCTCCCTACGCTGCATGAAATCAAAGCCCATTCTCAGCCTTCAATATGAGGTCATCAAAATAACTGCCCCTGCTTGCTAATCCCATTTCTAGGTGGTTTTTCAGCCTTGAAGACTATGACTTCCTTGTTCTCTTCTTCCAGGTAAGCACCAAACGGATTCTAATGAAGCGACCCTGTGCATTTGTTCCAGTCAGAGGACTCCAGTGCACAGGCTCGGGTCACGGTGGCTGCTCAGGGCCCATCTGAGGGGATGTGCCATCCACCACATTGACTCCACGGCCTTAGGCAAGCTGCTTGACTTCTGACCCTTATTATCTCATACTTACAATAACAATTGCACTTGTTTTAGGATTAATTTATGTAATCTTATATCTCTATATCTCTATCTATCTAGTCTTGCCCACGGTATTACTCAATATATGGCAGCTATTATAAAAATGCGTTGCCCATTTATTACCTGATAAAAGTTTACACATCAGAAATAGATTAACTTCTGAAAACCAAGCTAAGTTAATGCTCACACAGTAAAAGATATTTTAATAGCATAAAGATCTTTGACAGCAATTACCCTGAATTTTCTCATTCCTTTTTAAATTACCTCTACAGGAACAAAAGAAGGGTGGGGTTATAGCATCACAGCTGAGAACAGGGGTTTTCAAACCAGGACCCAGGGGCCAAGTCTTCCCTGAAATTGTTTTGTAAATAAAGTTTTATTGGAACAGTCCTTCCAATTCATTCATTCACTGTCCTGGCTGCTTCGGTGCTACAAGGGCAGAGCTAAGTAGCTGCAACTGAGAGACTATATGACCTCTAAAGCCTATTTCTTCTCTAACCACTTACAGAAAAAGCTTGCCAACCCCTGATTTAGAACACGGGTTAAATTACTTCTATCATTAGAGAGAGACAAACTTCTATTACCTTTTGGCCACATTTATAACTGTAACATTATACCAAGCAGCAACACTGATGTCAGTTACTGGGGTGGGTGCCCAGACAGACATCTGTGGATGGAGTGCAAAGTGAAGACACTTCCAATCTTCAGGGGAGTCTGTTAAAAAGAAAAAATTCTGGCAGCAAATAACAATATGGGAGGAAGGGAGAGAGAAAAAGATGGTTACCAGAAATAATAGAAACCAGTTTTACTCCCCTAGAAAACTTAATCCAAACAGAGCCAAGGCTAGGGTAAGACTAAAGACACTCCTCTCAGGCACAGAGTGTAAGGAAGCGGGGACCAAAAGCTTGACTCAAGATCAAGAATATTTTACAGATTAAAAAAAATCAAAAGTAATGCAAATAAGTCCATGATGAATAAAATATCAGAATTTTAAATAAAGATAAGATCAGTACCACTGATTATTTCCTTCAGCCTCATGATCTAATATGGCGCCTCCCAGCACTGGCCCAGCTTACTTCCCTTGTAACTACACCGACCAACCTCTTCTGAGGCAGGATTCCAAAGAATGAGCAGTAAAACAACCAGAGAAATTTCAGTACAGGTCTTCAGATACTGTGAGCAACACAACTCCTGACGCAACTTTATTTTTATCTCCCACTATCCTTTCAGACTTTATTCAATGTGGGTGATCTTCAGATGCTCCAGGGAGTAAGTCCCAGCAGGCTCATGATCCTTCTGTTCAGCCTTAGGTATTAGGCAGCACTAAGATCCATTGCAAATACAATCTAATTCAGAAATTAGAATGATTAGTCTCATTAGAGATAAAAATAAGGGGCGCCTGAATGGCTCAGTTGGTTGAGCATCCGACTTTTGATTTCCACTCACATCATGATCCTAGGGTCGTGGGACTGAGCCCCACCTCAGGCTCAGCACTGAGCATGAAGCCTGCTTGGGATTCTTTCTCTCTCCCTTTGTCCTCTCCCCTGCCCACACACTCTCTCTCTAACATAAGGAAGCAAAATAAGTAAAAATAAACAAAAACTAATTAAAGGACAACAAGCTTCTCTTGGCAATATACCCTCTTTCTCAGGCCAGAAGCCTGAGATATAAAGGCATACCCTTCTTGATTTCTTGATTCACCCCTGCCCTCAACTCATCCTAGTTTGCTAGTCTATTTCTTATAACTATGAGGAGATGGAGTAAGAATAGGTAAGTCCCTATGAATACCACTGAACACAGGCTCTGTGCAACCTTGGCCTCACAGCCTAACTGGGGACACTGCAGCCCCCATGTAGGTTCTTTGGATATCCTCCTGCTTGGCCTCTCTGACTTCAGTTCACTTGACCCCGGTAGATGCTGAAAGCCATCTTATGACTCCTTCCTCAGTCCCAAAGGATCCAGCATTTATTTCCAGATTCTTGTTGTTGGGGACCCTTTTTTTCTCCAACTTGTACTTCTTTACCAAACCCAAGGCAAACCCACCCACCTCTCTCTTCGCTTCATCCACATCTGGTCCATGAAAAACACTCCTCACTCTTTGCCTTGATAAACACCAGGAGAGTAGGGGAACCCACTACAGCCACCTCTTTCCCGCAAGCATAGAAGTGACAGCCCAACCCTGCATGTCTCCCAACCACAGGGAACACAGAGGCCCCATGGGAACCCCCTTCTTAGATTGGAGGGTGGGGTCTAGCATCAGAACACTGACTGTACAAAGAAATTACTTCCCAAATCCTTTCCTCTTTCCACTCTGACTGACTTTTATATCCTGAATCTGGTTGAGGGACCCAAGCATCATGGAACAAGTTCTCCATAATTTTATCTCTAAATTCTCCAGCTAGACGGTATGTCTGATACCACTTTGGTATCCTGTTGGTACCACAGAAAAACTGGGCAGAAATACCTCCATTTTTAACATCTTATTTCACCGCATCACAAGAAATCCCAACAGATTCGGTCTATCACCTGGATGTGATAGTCACGAGATCAAAAGCTTGAACTCATAAGGGAAGGAGATTATGTTTTTCCAAAACCCAAATAAATTCATTTGTTTTTCATTAATCGCACCTACAGTAGGAATCCGTAGCAAGAAAGCTTTCTGACCTGCAGCCCTTAAGGTACTCCTAGAGGTACAGGGACAGGAAACGATGCTAGTGTGGTGACATTCCATAAGACTAACAGCCCGGAGAATTGATGTTAATAAATGCACTGACGACGGTCCGGGCTCAGTCCGCACACACTCCGGGCGCACCAGGGAAAATGGAACGGCAGCTTTTGCTCATCTTCCAGCTTAAGGAATTGAAGTTTCCTCAGTTGGTAACATTAATGACTGGAGTATCTTCCTGTAGACCTTTTCAGTTTAATCCACCCGTGTGGTATTTTGGATATGTTTTTCTGAGTACTTTAAATCTTAATTCCTCAATGCGTCTTTGAATAACAGATGCTAATGTATGTGCAGCGCAAATAAAAGTTTTCACCTGCCTGCGCAATTCCAGCAATCTTACATCTATTAATGTGACTTCTGTGCCTTCTCGACCTACATTCTCTTTATACTTGCTTCCCACATCACCAGGCCTGGAGTCAAGCCTGTTCAGAACCAGCCCTCCCACAAATTCCATGGAAGCTCTATTTGAAGCAACATATGGAACTCTTAGATTTTCCTCTAACTTGTTTTCCCAATGAAATACTTTGGAGTGATTTGAGTCCCTTTTTTGATCACAGAGGGGCCTTTAAGAGTTTCTTACGTGAAACTTTCAAGGTCCATATCATTCATTGCCTACTTTTTATTATTGTCATTATGAAACAGAAAATATTCAGTCCTGTGGGACAAATGCATCATAAAGGAGATAAAAACTGATAGCAGCCAGAATAAGAAATGCAGTATGATTTTAATTTAAGTTCTTCTGACTGGATCCCTTTACACCGCTTTATCTGCCAAATTAATCTTCTCCATCACTCCTTCCTTTGGAAGAAGTGGTGACATAACACTCAGTGCCCTAGGCCACAGCGTCACAGGTCCCTCCTAACAGCCAGGTCCGTAGTGCAGCTTTTCTAGGCAACATTCCTGTGATCCCCACCTGTCTGCCTAGAGCTCTGGAGAGCTCCGCAAGCAACCAGCATGGCATGGTCCAGCATGGAGCCTGGCACAAAGTGTAACAAGAAATCCAGTAACATTCTGGAAATCCTACTCATTCTGCAATGACACTCAAATATAAGAAATGTCCATCAACTGATGAATGAGGTTTAGCTATACAATGGAATATTACTCAGTGATCAAAAAGAATAAAATCTTGTCATTTGCCACAACGTGGATGGAACTAGAATATATTATGCTAAACAAAATAAGTCAGTCAGAGAAAGATAAATATCCTGTGATTTCACTCATGTGGAATTTGAGAAACACAACAGATGAACATAGGGGAAGGGAAGGAAAAATGAGATAAAAATAGAGAGGGAGGCAAACTAGAAGAGTCTCTTAAATCCAGAGAACAAAACTGAAGGCTGCTGGTGGAGAGGTAGGTGGGGGGTCGGTTAAACGTACATTAAGGAGGGCACAGGTTGGGATGAGCACTGGTTGTTATATGTAAGTGATGAATCACTGGCCTCTACCCTTGAAACCAATATTACATGGTATGTTAACCAACTTGAATTTAAATAAATAAATTTTTAAAAAAGTTCAGCTGTTATTACATCTTGATCTTTACTTCCTCAACATCTCTGAAAATCCTTTTGTTAATTCTCTCATCTCTTTATTTCAAACATAACTGAAACCATTATGGAAGGTAAAGACAAGTGAAAGCCTTGATTGAGAAGAATATTCTATCTTCAATGCCTATGTGGTTTTGTGAAATTAGGAATCCTTTTAAAACAGCTGTGTGACTATCTTCGGTCTTTCCAGCTTGATTTTCTCCACTCAACAAACATGACCTTCCAGTGGTTAGTAAGAGAGCTCATGAATTCATAAGGATCACAAAAGCGGCTAAGGAAAAAGAATATGAAGATGTCTTCACGGGCTTTCCGCCCCAGACCCAAACTCTGATGCCATTCATCTCCTCCCTTTAAGTTAAAAAGTTGTGGAGGCACTATTCTTACTTACTATTTCTGCCTATACTGTGGGTGAACTTGACTCAGTGACTATATTCAGAAACCATAAAATATCTGGGGGAAAAAAGGATCCAGAACAATAACCAATATTCCCAAATATCCGGATGTTTGATGCTGTGCAGATAAAGCAGGCAGGGGTTTTCTGAATTTCCACCAGATGTGTTCAAACTATGCACACTTCCCTCCTACCTTTGTTTTCAGATGCTCAGGGACATCATTCTTTGAAGTAGAGAAATTCAGAGTTGTAGTCCTGACATACTCTACTTCCCTTCATTTAGTTACCATTTCTTGGTTGACTAAAATATATATGCAATGTTTTGAAAGTATTTTCTCCCTAAATTATTATATCATTTACAAAATATGTGCAATATAAAAATGGTCTTGTGACTGACAAGCTAGAAAAGAATAAATAAGCCCAATCTTCTCTGGATTTTTTCCCTTCAATACTTCCAGTCCTGTCCTCATATTTACTCCAAACAAAGCAGGTATGTGAAGGCTAAGATCCTTGTGAGGATCTAAATGCGCACTGACGATACCTCGGGCTTACTTGTGAGCTATGTAGCTTGGTATGGGCTGTGTGATACAGGTGGAAAATTGCTGCATTATATCAAGCTGTTAACTTGGAGGCTTAGTGTTAATCCAGGACTCACTGAAATTTTTCATTTAACCTCCAGGTGCTAATCTTTTTGATACAGGATTGCTCTTTCCCCTCCGATGTTCAGGACCTGGCTACCCAGAGCAAGGTTCATCCACCACTCACAGACCCCTTTGGGTGATTACTTTCGTGTGTTAAACCTGCTAAATTCTAATGCTATAATTCCTTAGCTGTGTTCCCCAAACTATTATGTAATCAACCTAAGTACCAGCTGTCCAGGATTTTATGAAACCAAAGTTCAAACTGATGCTTTGAGCGAAAAATGGTAGAGGGCACTGATCTCTCAAATGATTAAAACTAGCTTGCTAGTGTTATTTTCTATCAGTCTTGTCTTCATTACTTCTGTCATGTTTTTATGGAAGATGAGAAGCATGAAAAGTGGAATATTCTTCATTCTATGCTTTACGGATTCACATGAATAGGGTGTTCATTTGAAGGAATGTAATCACAATGATAAAGGCAGTAGTACAAACAGAGGCACTTAGTTCTCTAGTTAAGAAAAAAGAAGGAAAAGGAAACGCTCATTTGGTGATGCCAACCCAAGATTTTTGAGAAGTAACAGATCTTTCTGGATCAGTTGGTGGCAGGGGAATGTTGGTGTTGTTTAAGTGCAACAGAAATGCTCTGTTTACCTTCTTTCTTTTATGAATTCATGGCAATGACCTTAGGGCAGAGATATCTGGAATCCATTGCCAGAGGACTGCTTGAGATAGGGTGATTGATCAGCACTCCATCAAGCCTCTATCTCTTCTCAGATCACATCTAACAGTGTGCTTCCTCCCTTTCTCCTGACTTTTCATTCTGCTCCGTTGCATTCCAAGCCTTATGGCTGAATGCATTTGTTCCTTCACTCGATGATTTCTTTTATAATTTTTTCCTATCCTCTTAACCAAACACACTTTCAATATCATTTAAAACAGAGCAGCTTTTGGGCACAACATGCACAGAATACTCAATGGTAAATAATGTCCTGATTAACTGATTATATCCAGGCTGTTAAACAGTGATGTTTGCTTAGCCATAGTCTGGATTCTTAACAGATAAGAGCATAGATAGCGCCTGACTACAAGCTTGGCGAAAGGCTTTGTACACTACAGTGCTCCCAAGAATCCACTGTAACTGTTATATTTTATGAATGACCTAGGTGTGCCAATGAGAGAGATACTGAGTCCATTCTAGGGCCTGAGAACCCAGCGATGGAAGCAGCGATCCCTAGTCATGATTAGACCACCGGGAGAATGTTTCTCTTCTCTACAGCAGCTACATACAGAGAATTAAGTAAAATTGCCCAGGAATATCTACACAACCCCTTTTTGGAAAAAGCTCTATCCCACCGCATTCCTTAATGCCCATTCTCACTCCCTACTCACCACCAGCTGTACCTTTTCAGTATTATTACTGGAGAGCCCATTCCTAAGGCTGGAGGTGGTGAAGAAGGAAGGCAGAAGGCAGAGCTCATATGCGCTGGGGCCCAACAGCA
This sequence comes from Crocuta crocuta, assembly GCF_008692635.1. NCBI lineage: Eukaryota > Metazoa > Chordata > Mammalia > Carnivora > Hyaenidae > Crocuta > Crocuta crocuta. The sequence goes on along the minus strand of NW_027532203.1, from coordinate 5,955,197 downwards.
CATACCTTGTCCTACCAGGTTCCTTTCCCCATGGAAGCAATATTAGGGCTGATCGGTATGTAGAATTTAAATAGCACTCCTAGTATAGTACCTCTGGTAAACTGTGAGTGACACAGATTTGTTGACAGATCTGCAATTCTAACCTCCAAGAATGTTATTGTTTTAAATAGGAAACTAGGTTGCCAGTACTGATAACTATCAAAATAAAGCTTTTGTTGGGGAAAGAAAGGAAAGAACATTTGCTGAGTGACTACATTTCTGGCACTATACTTAAGAAAGGAATTCAACATAGGTATTATAATCCTCATTTAATAAATGAGAAAATTGGAACTCAGAGAAATAAATTGTCCAATTTATTTCTCTAATAAATTCTGGAATAGAGACTCAACTACAGCAGTATTTGTCTACAAGCCACATGCTTTTCCAACTCTCCTGGCTGGTAATTTCAGAATACAACTTGTTCATGGATTGGAAATTGTCAATGTTGGAGGAAAAAAAAAGTGTGATCCTGGCTTTACTTTGCCATTAACAAAAAATAAAACAAAAATAACAAATCCATAGTGCAGCCAACAGAATAAATCATACTGTTTTCATTTTTCTGTATCTCCTTTCAGGCTTGTTTGTGTTCAAATGTTGACTCGGCAGCTTAAAATGTCCAAGACCTTTGGCAAATTATTTAATTTCTTGATACCTCAGTTTCTGCATCTGTGAAAATTAAGGCAGTAATCGTACTGAGCATTGTTCTTTGCAATCAATTAGGTAAAGCATGGGAAGTGCTTGGACGGTCCCTGGCATACATTGCAAAGTCAGTCAGTGTTGTGTTATTATTACTTGTGATCATAGCAGAGGTTCACACTGTGGAGCTACCTACTCTTACTCAATTTAATTGTACGATGGATCTATTTTCCTGTGAGCCTCCTCCAAATAAGGAGGAGGAAGAAAAATGTAAACTTGACAATTATGAGAAGTTTATGTCTAGTAAGTCAGTATCTTTCAGGTAAAAACTGAGTTTTAGGTTCCTCTCATGCACACCCTCATCTCCCCACCACTCCCCAATATGGCGGTTGGCGTTTCGGGGCACCCGAGGGCTCATGCGTCCACAGGGCACTCTGGATTTGGAGTCTACATGGTGCCTTATCCATCACTGCTGGTCTCCTCTGGAAGAAGGCTGGCCTGGTTTATTCTTTGGATCCTGTATTAATTTCCTATTGCTGCTCTAACAAATTACTACCAAGTTATTGGCTAAAACAATGCAATTATATTATTTTACAGTTCAGGAGGGCAAAAGTCCTAAAATCAAGGTTTTGGCAAGGCTGTATTCCTTCTGACTAGAGGAGAACTTGTCTCCTTGCCCATTCCAGGTTCTAGAAGCTACCCACACCTCCCTGGCTCATGACCACATCACATCTCTGACACTCCTATCTCCCTTTCTTACCTTCATTCAAGCCCTTGTGATTATACTGGCCTCACCACGATAATTTCCATCTCAAGACCTTTAACTGAGTCATAGCTGCAATGCCTTCCTTTGCCATCTAAGGTAGTGTATTTATAGGCTCCAGGGATTAAGACACGGACATGCTTAGGGGTGCCATTATTCTGCCTGCCAAATGCCCCTCACATTGATGTCCACTACACAAGTAGCGGTGCATCTGTGATTTGTTCTTTTACCTCAGACTGAGTATGGCAACCTTCTATTTTCAACACCACCTTAACTCACCCTTCTGGGTTTTAGTCACAACTTTTCAGTAGCTCCTGGATGAAGTGAACCTCCCACGGACTACGTGTCAAGATCATGTCCACCTCAAGGCAAACCTTTTCATGAAAGGCTCTCGTTTTAGCTAGTCCCTTATTCTCCCACAGTGCATACTCTACATTCTCTCACTCTGGGGCCCATTCCATGCCAATGGCAGCCAGTGGAGGCTCTAACTCACAAGTGTGCCTCTGTGCAAGCTTACTGTGTCACCATTCCCATCCTGCTGGGTCTGCCTCATGTTGCCACAAGGTTACCAGACATGGCAGTTTTCTCCTTTTCCCTCACCCCACGTTCCACATGGAAAGTAGGACAAAAAAAGGCTTTGCTTTTGGCTTCCTCGTTGCTGTATCTGGTAACACCCACTCCCTCCAAGATTTCAGCTTTGGGGGAAGTGGGAGACAATGATAGGGTGGCCTCATTACTTCACTTCTCTTAATTCTCTGTCTCCAACTTACCACACTCATAATACATGTCCTCACATTATTTCCTTTTCCTTCCTGAGGAGGAATTTGCTCTGCCCTGTACCCCAGGGCCAAAATAGGGGGACAGGGGAGCCTACTGATAATGAAAAATCAGAAAACACTGTCTTTATTACAGGGACCATTTTTTATTGCATTATTTGCTTCCTCATACTAATGTGGGCTTTTTTTTTTTTGCTAAATAATCATTATAATTATTATTTGTAATAACTTCGTAACAATTCTTCATGGAAAGAGCCATTTGTAAGCATTGGAGTCGTGTAAGAGATATGTACATTGTACACAGTTATTTTTTGTTTGTTTGTTTAATGTTTTATTTATTTCTGAGAGACAGCATGAGCAGGGGAGGGTCAGAGAGAGAGGGAGACACAGAATCTGAAACAGGCTCCAGGCTCTGAGCTAGCTGTCAGCACAGAGCCCGACATGGGGCTCGAACCCACGAACCGTGAAATCATGACCTGGGCTGAAGTCGGATGCTTAACCAACTGAGCCACCCAGGTGCCCCTGTACACAGTTATTTTTGAATTTCTCTGAATCTTTCTTCTTCCTTAGGATAAATAACCTTTCATTGGAATTACTGCATGAAGAGTATAAAAGTTTACAATTCTTAAACCGTATTCTCATATCGATTTACACTGCTAGCCGCATTATGAACATGTGCACTTTTCACAGTACATTCTTCAGTATATACTACCACCTTTTAAAATGTTGGGATACTGGGGTGCCTGGGTTGCTCAGTCGGTTAAGCATCCGACTTTGGCCTAGGTTATGATCTCGCTGTGCCTGAGTTTGAGCCCCACAATGGGGCTTTGTGCTGTCAGCTCAGAGCCTGGAGCCTGTTTCAGATGCTGTGCTCTCTCTCTGCCCTTCCCCTATTCATGCTCTGTCTCTATCTCAAAAATAAGTAAACATTAAAAAGTAATAATAAAATAAAATGTTGGGATAGTAACAATAACAACGAAGTGTATGGAGTCTTATTCTGAGCCAGGCAATGTTTCAGCAGTTGGCATGTATGCTTAATACATGCATAAAAATACACGAGATGCTCATAGTATCCTTCCTATCTTTACCCCATTTAATAGATGAAAAACCTGAAGCAGGGAGATTGAGTAATTTTTCCGAGTTTGCACAGCTAGAATATGACGTAATGTCATAGATGCCTTAAATTTAATTTCTTCATAGCTTAGCTGGATATTTTTCCATATGCATGCTAACTAATTATATCTCTGCTTAAGCAGGTCTTCGGGGAGTTTCACTGTTTTTTTTTTTTTGTTTTGTTTTAACCAAAGAAGTGTGAGCTTTCTATATAAATATGCTAACCTTTTGGCTGTTATTTTTGTGACAGATATTTTCACAGTCCATTATTAATAACTTTTTATATGTTTAGTCTACCTGCTATGCTAAAAATATGATTATTCATATAACCTTTTCCTGGTGGTTTTAAAAGAAGGAATATAAGGGGAAATCTTGTAGACTGATTTCTAAAAAATGTAGCCTACTGGGACTTCCTAATACTCAAAATTACACATAATATCTAAGAGGACATTTCATCACATATAACATTAACTTTAATTTATATCACCTGGCATGCAATGAGCCATATTTCTTTCAATGGCTAAGCTGTTGCCAGGTTCTAAATGAGGCCCCTTATGGAGGCTGCATTAACTCCTTCAGGATAGCACTGCAGCAGTGAGTAAAACAGACACTGTCTGAAGAATGGCAGGGAGGCGGTATTCGCTGGAGAGAGCACCATCTCTGCCCGGGAAAGCCACGGTGTGTGGCCATTGGGTGCCCGCCATCCTGACAGGCCGCCTCCCTCCTGGGCTGTACATGGGCGCTGTACATGGTTGCTGTTTTCAGCTCAGCTGTGACTGGCAGCGTGGCTGGCTGGCCAGTTGACTCATCAACACAGTGTATACCTAAGAGCTACACGTAGAGAAGCAGCTTGACAGGGTCCTGATCTGCTCCTGGCAGAATGATAAATAGTGTAAAGTCTGCTTATTCGACTCAAAGCTTCTCTGGATTTCTTTGTCTTCTTCTACACCATCAATTTCTCCATCTCTGCCACTGAGCTTCTAGGACGTCCATACTCCCGCCTAACGAATCAAATTCAGACTCCACAGCTGATTCTAGCAGCACCAGAATCACATTCAATCAAAGTATGTGGTAAGTGCCTATTATGTGCCAGCAGTTGAAACTCCAATAGTGATCTAAACACAGCCCTTGCCCTGAAGGAGCTTACATTTCACATCTTAGTGTGAATTTGGGCTACGTGCTTCCTCCTCAAGAGTATTTTGGAAGTAAGCCTTGTTTCTTGTAAATTAAATTTCATCTATGGGTAATTAAGATGCTGGAAATAGTTTCAGTGATAAAAGAGCCTTTTTGCTGCCCTCTCAAATCTCTTTCCTTCCCTCCTTTGCCTCCCTTGCTCTCTCTCAACTTATATCCCTAGACACATTCTCAATACCCATATTGAGACTTCACAACCCCCCAGTGTTTTCTAATTTGCTATGGAAGGAAAAGTATATTGAGTGTCAAATTCACCATACTATTTATCCAATGAAGAAATCAACAATAAAATGCTTTTCCAATGTAAAGTCTGTGTTGCATAAAAATGAGGAGTATCCAAGTGAAAACAGAGACAGAACAACGCTGTGGAAAATATATTTTCAAACTGTACATACACAGTGAATAACTTATGACGGCTCTAGACCATTCTAACCTTTATCTTCAGAAGGGAGCAATTACTCACAGCCACGTGGTATATATGAATCATCATTACTCACTTGTGAAAGCAAACGTGTAAATGTCAGTGTAGGCCTTAACAGGCATGCAATGCCACTCTACTTTAATAGAATATTTGTGTTGATACGGTTAGTAAATTTAAAAAGATATTATTTTTATGCCGTAAAACTGTTGTATTATAAGGGAAAGGCGAAAGAAAGAAAAAATAAAAATAAACATGGAAGAAGACAGGGAAAGAGATGAAAACTAGAAAAGAAACATAATAAAACTCACACTTAAGTGGCTGGGAATGCTAGATGTTTTTACATGAATCACCTCATCCAATATTTATTTTTGTATCCATAACCTAAGGATTATCAACCTCTGTGATAGTGTTTCCAGAGAAACAGAACCAACAGAATACATGTATGCGTGTGTGTATGTATGTATGTGTGTGTGTATACATACAGAGAGGGAGGCAGAGACAGAGATACAGAGCCAGGGAAATAGATTTATTTTAAGGAACTGATTCACTTGATTGGTAAATCTGAAATTTGAAGGGCAAGCCAGAAAGCTGGAAAATCCAGCAATTTGGTTGATTTTGTCTGTAATCTTGAGTTCAAAGGCCAGAAACTCAGGTAGAATTGCTATGTTGTGGGCTATAGCCAAAATTTCCTCTGTTTCTGAAGACATCAGTCTTTTCTCTTACGGTCTCCAGCTAACTGGATGAGACCCACCCACATTATGGAGGGTAATCTGCTTTACCCTCAGAGTATACTGATTGAGAAGTTCATCACATCTTAAAAATACTTTCACCTCAGCATCTGCACTGGTATTTGACCAAATAGCTGGGCGTCACAGCCTAGCCAATTTGACACAGAGAACTAACCATCACAGCCTCATTTTTAGAAATGGGAAAATGTAGGCTCAGAGATGTTGGTAACTTATTCAAGGGCACACAGGAATTTCAGGAAAGGAGCAGTGTACAAGCTTTGGGAAAAGGTCTCTGACCACATCTCGGTTGCAATAGTTACTAGCTGTGGGAGCTTGGGGAATGAACATGCCTGTACCCGGGTTCTTCCCCCTGTAAACAGGAGTATTTAGCATACTTCTCATGGTTCTTTTAAGGACTCATGAGATAAAGGGTGTAGATACTATGTGTGGAGTATCCAATAAGCATGTGCTTCTCCTTTACCATCCCTCACAGGGCAGAACCAGATTCAAATTCAAGGTTGGCTAGCTTCAAGCTAGTCTCTAATTAATAAAACTCATATCCCAATGTCAAGAATATAAAATGGTAATTTGTTTCACACAGAGTTATCACATGCTCTGTATTTATGCTTTCCCTTTAGTGGACCTTGGCATATATCACCTTAGAGGTACCTGACACCTTCTATCAGGTCTGAGAGGGGGACAGACGGCAGCACACAGAGTAAGAATCCAAAATAATCAGTACAACAAGGCTGTTACCCTCAGAGGAGCTTACAGTCTAGTCTGGAAGACAACCACGTTTGCGTCACATGAGGTCCAGAATTGGGCAGCTCAAGGGCACACCGGAACCCTGTTATCAAGGCACATGCCACATCTCAATATCCCCTCATCAAAATGATGGACACCAAAAAAATGAATAATGAGTCCACTATCATTTCCAATATTTTTGTGGAAATACCTTCTCTGCAGGGATATAAGGACCCAGTTCAGAAAGGCATGGTAAACACACCGCACACAGCAAATAAAACCGTTAGGCCTTTATGATATGGTCGTGATACAACAGTAACAGCCCTAAGAAATTACAGTGGTTAACGACCGGTTTGCTGTAGCATTAGTGCCCACTTTTCACATGCGTGTTAAATAACACACATTAACCTGCTAGTCATGATCTGTTCTGTTGGGATTATTATTTAGTAAAGCATACTTTTCGGTGTATATACGGGTAGGTACAAAGGTACAGCTCTGCAGCGAGCAATCTATTTCCTTCGTTCTTCAGTTTTAAATAATACATGCGAGAGGAACGCTGCTCAGTTTTATGTTTTAACCCATTACATGCACAAAAGAAGATAAAGGAACTAAAAGCAGTTAACGACAAATTTACGAAGCTCCCTTTTCAAAACCCCTTAAAAGGACAATTCACCGCTCTCCCCTATGTTGTGAACACCTCCCTACATCTCACAGGTGATCACCATATTAATAATCATAACACCCTGGTGTTTAACAACAAAGTGGAATTTCATTCACAAAGGCTTGTGTCCTCTTTGAGCCTAAAACTGTCATTTATTGTAAGTGACTGTTTTCGGCGCAATCTTCGGCTCCCCACTCTATCCTACCCCACACTATCCTTCTAGCAAACTTGTATTCAGAGAGATTATTGAGCTATTCCCTCCTCTCCTAACTTTTTTTTACATCCTTCCACCCCACCGTATCCAACCAAATGGTGGCCCTGATTTCTCCCCCGTGTGTTACCCCTAGTGCACTGTTCATATAAGAGTGTATCAAAAACACTTTATGGCACTCTTTTGTTACGTGGCTGATTCCTGGCAGACTGTATGTTTCTTGGGGCCAGAGACTGTATTTGATTCATCTCCTATTCCCCATGCCTCGAGTGTATCTGGAATACATTAAGTAACTAACAATATTTGATAAATAAATGAATGAGAGGGGATATCAGAGTTGCTCCCAAAAGTGCTTTGACTGCTTCCAGCTAGTAGCTTCTGCACTGGAGAATTCATCGTGATGGATGTGAGTCTTGTGAGTCACAATATTAGAGACAAAAAGAGACTTCAAGGACCATCCACTGTCTCATCTTGCAAATAAGGGAATCTTAGCCCTCAGAGATGACTTTCCTAAGCTGATCCAGATTGCAGGTACCAGGGCCAGGGCCAGAATTCACATCTCCCAACAATCTGTCAGATCCTGTTGACCCTCTACTATGTTGCCTCTCTTGGAAGCAAAGTAAAGTGCATTTCCTTTCAAACATGTTGTATATTGACGTACCTATTAATTCACAACAGCCTCCTCTCACTCACTCACAATCAGCAAGCTTGTTATTATAGCATTAATTCTGCTTTTCCCAAAGGTCCTCTCTTCTTAAAAAGATGTCATAAGACAGAGCTCCTTAAAGAGACACACTCGGACTTTTGGGTTCCTGTTTTATACATAAATATTGAGTAGATGCTGTCATTCTTCTAGGCAATATGTAACACATGTGTAAAATATACACAGTTTACGAATGCAGGCCATTTTAAAAAACAATAGCATGTAGCCTGCTGTGCTCACATTATATTGTGCACCGAGGGGCATCCTTTGTCACTAGTCTGTCAATACTTTGTCCTAGTCTGTGGTACTAGCCCCAACTGTAAAAATAACAGTTTCAGTGAAGTAAATTTATCTGCACAGTAGAGATTTGCCAACTTTTGAAAATTGAGTCCTTTATGATTTAATGGTTAACATAATCATTTCTAGGTCTGGTAATTCCACTCAGGACTTTGATGTCCATGTGCGCTGGGAAGACCCAAGAGTGGTGTGCAGGCTCCCCTGAGCAAGACAGAGATCTCAAGATGAGAGATGATAAAATGGCAGTGAGAGGATTCTTTTAAAGGGTTTAAGACACACTTCAAAATCTAAATTGTTAGGGTGTCTGGGTGGCTCAGTTGGTTAAGCATTGAATGTTGGCTCAGGTCATGATCTCGCAGTTCGTGAGTTTGAGCCCTGTATGGGGCTCTGTGCTGACAGCTCAGAGCCTGGAGCCTGCTTCGGATTCTGTGTCTCCCTCTCTCTCTGCCCCTCCTCCACTTGTGCTCTGTTTTTGTCTCTCTCAAAAATACAAAAACACTAAATCTGAATTGTCAATTTCAAAAGAGAACACTTTTATGATTTTTTATATTTATATTTTTATATTTGTTGAGGTTTAAAAGTTTATATCACGTCAGCTTTAAAATGACAAGGAACATTTGGCCTTCAAATAATAAACCAAGATGTAGGCTTGGAGTTGTTAGAATGTCAGTCATTTTGACTGACAAATTTCACTGCTGAATTTCTCTAAGCTTTAAATTCTCTATAAATTTGACTGCCAGTTGGGAGTGTGTGATGTAGTCCCCAATTCTTTGTAAAAATGCTCCCTTTCGAAAGGGGGTCACAAATGTTACGTGGTTAGTAATGGTGGTACATGCATATGTCCACTTTGACGCTGGACCACTGCCCACACGTCTTTTCATGGGACGAAGTGACCACCTTTTCACTGAACTCAATCGAACATTTTCATTCTGAACACCAGCACACTAGGAATGCACTGACATAAACTTGTACTGTGTAGCACAGAAGTTGAAAGACAAATTATTAAAATATCAAACACAACGCCCAACATACCACAGACAGAAGTCAACCAACACATCACTAGTCAAGTGCCACAACAGAATCAAAACCAGTTTTCCCAATTCTCTCCCCAATGCTCTCTCCTCGGACCTTCTTTCTCATGTCCATACCCTCCTATGACAATTTTTTCCTGAAAAAGTTTTAGGTATATCCCCTCTTTAATAATTTCATTCACTGTTTTAAAGTGAACGAAAATATCCAGACCATGTACCCAAACACAGAATTCAGAGATGTAATTCCAGGCCATGTTTTGTGAAAGATCTGAGTTGCAACACTTGATATCAGTCTTGAAAAACAAAATAAGAATAGATTTTGCTTGTTTCAATGCATTTGATGAAATATATTCGTTTGTCCCTCAACAGCGAGGGAGACTGTTGACATGGCATGACCTCTGGAAGAACTTGAACACAGGGTAGTAACCATGAAATGATTCCTGTCAAAGATGTATCTCAATGATCTAAAAATGAATGTACTTGTTTATAAAGCAACCAGACGGTAGCCTGTAAGAATAAACAGTAGGAAGAGAGGCAAAAGAGTCACAGGCTATGTCATCTGTGCTGTGTTTTGAGTTTCAGAGAAATACAAATTCTCAGTAGAAAGGTAGAATATATTTATATGTGTGTAAAGTTAATCTAAAATTATTTACTCGAGAAAAGGACAGCCCAAATGCAAATGCTCTGCACAGATAATTTAAGGGTACACACAACTGATCATAAACATAGGAAAAAATGCTCGACCTCACTACCAGTTGGGCAAAAGTCAAATAAGATACAATTTCTCACTGATTCTACTGCAAAAACTATAAAGATCAGCAATAATTATGACTCAATATATTATGGGGAATCAGGCATTAACATTTGGAGAGGGTGAACATAAAAAACAGACAGAGATTGTTAGAGAACAATTTAGTATCATCAATCCAGAGTTTCAAGTGTACACACCCTCTGACCAAGCAATTACATTTCTGAGGATCTTTTCTCCAGAAATGCTCACATATGTACAAAGCTATGTCTTTAAAAATGGTCATTACAGGGGCGCCTGAGTGGTTCAGTTGGTTAAACGTCCAACTTCAGCTCAGGTCACAATCCTGTAGTTCATGGTTTCAAGCCCCACGTTGGGCTCTGTGCTGACAGCTCAGAGCCTGGAGCCTGCTTCAGATTCTGTGTCTCCCTTTCTCTCTGCTCCCGTCCCCACTCATGCTCTGTCTCTCAAAAATACATTTAAAAAATTGTTTTAAATAGAAATAAAAATGGTCATTACAGTATTGTCTAAGTATGACTTTAAGAACATCCTAAATGGTTCTGATAAATACAGCATTGTGCATATATGTGGAATACTATTAGCCAGTGAGAGAAATGAGGAGACCATACATATGGAAATGTGGAAAGATCAAAAAGATCCATGAAACAAAAACAGCCACAATATAATTCCACTTACATATTTTAAAAACCGCACTCATATGCCCACATCTATCATTTAAAGCATATTTTCTATATACTTATGTTTATAGTGTCCCTATAAACATAAGTGTATAGAAAACATCCTAGAAGTTTATACAACCAAGTGTTAACAGTAATTGCTTCTGAGGAAGAAAATCGAAACTGAATAAAGACAAGAAACACATTCACTTTTACTATCATATAAAAATAAATTGCTCTAATTTTTTTACAACATGCATTCATTCATTACATGTTACATATGTTTATAAACATGTATATAAACATGTATACATAACATGTTTGGACACACACAGATTTAAGCTACATTAACCAAGTGCTGACTGATTTTTTCAATTCATACAAGTTATCAGTAATTAGCGCACAAATTATTCATATTTAACAAGCAGGGTGAAATTGTCAGAGGGTGCTTAAAACAAGTTTTCTAATGGGATTTTTAAATCTATAGGCTCTCTAAGAGTTTGTTTATGTAATTTAGACTCATTACCTGTGAAGTATATGGAAGTTTCTATTCAAATTGTCACCATTACTAAAAATTCCAAATTTCTAGAGCCAAGATTAATGGGAATTTACTGATATGATGTCATTTGCATTTGTGGATATTGGTGAAAAGAAGACTTCAACCTGCTTGTTAAAAATATATAAGGCTACTAAGTTTCCTCTAATATGGTTTTAGCTACCTTCTACTTTTAAAAATCATTTGATTCTCCTTTTTGGAATGTTTTTTATGTCCTAGGTAGCCAAACTCTTCACAGCTGACCTTTAATTATTAACCAAAAAAAGATTAAAAATAAAGACTAAAGACTACTCAACCTAATAGTATATATTAAAAAAAACCACTAAAATTGAAGAAAAGACATTATTCTAAAAGAAAGTCTAAAAGTTAAACCTAAGAAAGCACTGACATAAAACTGCACTATGTAGCATAGGAGTTGATCATTAAAATTATCAAGCACAACCTCAACCCAATTTTATTCATAATAGAACCAAAAATGGCTCTTTTTAAAGATTAAAAACACAGTGGAAGCAGCGTGATAAAGTAACAGACAAAAAGAAAGTATCTATAATAGATGAGAGAAAAGATAAACAGGAATCATATGTGAAATGAGTACAAAATTAGGAAGAGATGAATAACCTAATAATAGCTTTTAATCAGAATTGTGAATGTGAGTGTTGAAGCAACTCACTGCAACATCCCCTCACTCCCCATTGTTTTATAGGTGCCTGGTTCCTTTTTCAGCTACTTGGCCCCTGAAACAACTGAACTACGTAACCCTGGGCGAAATATATGAACAAGCAATTTACAGGAGAAAAATATAAAGGATGTAAATAAATTCCAGAAAACATATATTATCTCTCACTCAGCAACTTGGCAAAAATAGGATTATTGACATTAACCAACAAATACGTGCAGTTACGAGGAATAGAGAATTCTTTACTTTCTTATATCACTGCCATTTTTTGGAGGGCATCTGGTCAGTATTTATTAAAGATTTTCAATATATACTGCCTTTGAGTCAGAGATTTCACTTTTAGGTACTTACTCATAGAAATCATACAAATTCACAATGATATCAATTTACACATTTTTGATGATAGTAAAAAAATAAAAATAAATTTAATGTCCACCAAGAAGGGGTTGGTTGAATACGTGAAATGAAATAGTGAGTACTATTCAATCACTAAATAAAATTAAATAGATCTGTACTATTGTATGGGAAAAAGTTGCAGAAAATGTTCGTGCTACCGTCTAACTCTAAAGAAACTAAACGACACAACTCTGCTACAACACCAAATAAATGGGATACTGTAGGCAGCTCAGCTGGCCAATCACAGGACCCAATCCTGCTGGCCAAGTTCATTTGCCAAATATGATTAAATAACTTTCTGGCTGAGGCTATCAGGAAAAAGTAGCCCCCTCCGAGGATGCCCCTTTTATGCAAATAAAACCGCTCTTAACAAATTCTAACCAGTGTGCACAAATAGCCAATAAACATATGAAAAGGTGATTATTCCACTGGCCATGAGGGAAAAGAAAATTAAAACCATAATGCAATACTATTACACACATAAGAGAATGGCTAAACGGAAAACAGAAAACATTTGTAAATGTTGGTGAAGATATTAAGCAACCAGACTCTCATACATGATAGTGAAATATAGTTGATTTGATCACTTTAGAAAACTGTGTCTACCACAAGTGATCATTTGCATATATTTACATTTTGGACATAAGAGCATACAGCCAACCGAAATGTGTACTCTTCCCAAAACATACTCAGGAATATTTATAAGAGCACTATTGTAATAGCCCCAAACTGAAAACTATAGAAATGTCCATTTACCAAAGGTACATCATGTAATGTTCAATACGAAATCTGTTGTCAAGCTGAAGATTTTACATGTAAGTGATTTTGACGATAACCATGAAGAAGCAGAGTTAAAAGCAGAAGTGTTTATTTCATCCTGTGGTCCACTTATGTAAAGATAACCATGTAACAGATCCATATATCTTAAGGAAATCCAGAATTGTATTGATGCATAATAAATATTGGAGGACTTCAAGGGGAAAGCAATACAAAAATCATCACCCCCTTTCATTTTCTATGTCTCTGCTGTCTGTTCTACATATGATATGGCAGAGAAATTCTAAGAACTTTTTTGTCACTTAGTCAACAATATCATGCATCATTTGGCAGACATGAAGTTTTCCAGTGTCTGAAGGAAATAATACATATTAGGTAATCAGAGCAGTTCTTGGCACGTAGCGAACACTCACATTAAACATGAATTGCTCTTCTCTTTCCTATGCTAAGATATGGCTGAAATAATGATTTGGGGGATGGTTAGATTAGATTAGATGTTGTTATCTTGTCATCTAACTCCGTTTCATCAGTCCCTGCAAGATGCACTCAGCGAGCTCTCTGCTCTTCCTCTGGAGCTTTTTTGTCTCACTTTATTTCACAAAATTAGTCTCATCCATTGACTTCCAGTAACATCCAGAACACACCTGGGCTGTGTGGGATGTCTGCACTCCTAGATATCACTGGACACTGACAGCGAGCAGGGACTGGGGTAGGGAAGCGGCTTATGTGCAGTCTGCGTATTCTACTTTGTGACTGATTCCAAATAAAACAACCCATTTTATCTTATGCTGCATGATAATAACCACCTTTATTTTACAAGAAGAAATGAATATTGCATTAATTATTGTTACTTAATCATTTTAGAATACTATAAATGTTTCAATAAAAATTGCTATGCTAATCAAAATATTTCCTGTTTCATTAAGACTATGAACTGCCCCTCATGACTGCAAAATGAGCAATCAAGTTTGATAGCATGGCGCAGTCAAGATTGCCTACTGGATAAGGGTGATTTTTCTCAAAACGTGTTATGTGAATGCATTAAATATTTGATGCTTAATAAAAGCAAAATAACATCCCTTTCCACTAAGCTGCCTCAAATACCAATTATATAAGAAAGATTTGCTAAACTAATGATTTTCTAAGTAGCCGCAAACGCTTCTTTAATTCCTGATGTGTTCTTTGTTCCTCAGAATGAATGTGAGCTGCTGTTTTCAATATTTGGTGGCATCACTTTTTTAGAGCAAGGATTTACTTAGCAAGGCTTTTTATTCTGCCTTCGATTTCATACCGATGCTTCTAACAGTGCACTAGCAGGGAACCAACCCTACCTCAGACATGAAAGCATCAACACAAATCCAGGACGCCTGTATCTCTCCATTCTAATTATGTGACCTCCAGGCTGGTCTGCCTTTATCATATTTGAGGACATAACAAGATATGTAAAGGGTAGAGCTCCTAGTCTATTGCTGCCTGTGAACATCTCCCTTGCGCCCTTAATGACTCACGCCTCCTGGTGTCTACCTCCTTGCAGAATCCCCTCAGTGATTCTGGGATTGGGTAGGGAGGCTTCTAGCCAATGCAATGCAAGCAGAAGCTACAAAAGCGCTTATGCATTAGGGCTTACCTTTTGGGGGGACTCCCCTCCATGTGGAGCAATCACAGGCATGGGCATGAAGACAGGTTAACTGACAGCCACAAGCAACTGTCAGGGAGGGAAGTGGTTCAGCACAGGCCAGCCCCAGCCTACCTACCGAACAACCGTGCAAACGTGAGCCCACATCATGTGGAGCAGGGATGCAACCATCCTTGCCTCTGCCTTGCCCAAATTGCTGACCGGCACAACTGGGAGCAAAGAAGTGGTTCCTGTTTCAAATCATTCAAAATTGTAAGGCTTCCGCTCTGTCTTTCCCTATTTCTCTGAGCCAGAATAGGGACATGGGGCTTAATTGGAGAAACTTTTCAAGACAGAAATGAAGAGTGTTTTATCTGACTAGGACAGGTCAAATAATGGGTGACGGGCATCTCATCTGGGGCCATTGTGACTAATACCTGTCATCAGACCGGTGTACTAATATAACCACTGAACAGTCTGTCAATATGTCGGCCACCTGAAATTAAATCCAACTCAGTGAGTGACACCAAATTGTTCTAATTGTTTCTACCAGCTGGATCAGTACTCAAAATAGAAATCAGGCTAGGAAAGATAGTGGGGTTTTCGTATCCCTAGCTTATAGGATACTTATACAACTAAATGTATTTCAAGTGCCTGATTTCTCTCACTAAAAACACAGCTATTGGAGGACATATAATTCTTTGTGTTCCCCCACTGTACCAGCGTATAACTGATCAATTGTATATGACCATTATTGACTCACCTTGGCAGTGCTCTCTTCTTTGTTCATTATTCCAAACATTTAGCAATTATTTGCTGTGTGTCTTCCATGTGCCCAGCATTGAGCTAGGTATCAGTAGAGAAGCAAGGTCCTCATAGAACTTCCACCCTGGAGGACAAAAACAGACAATTACCCCAAACATGTTAGAAACAAGATTATTGGGGGTGCCTATGTGGCTCAGTTGGTTAAGCATCCAACTCTCGGTTTCGGCTGAGGTCACAATCTCATGGTTTCATGAGTTTGAGCCCCATGTCAGGCCCTGCGTTGATGGTGTGGAGCCTGCTTGGGATTCTCTCTCTCTCGTTCTCTCCCTCTCTCTCCCTCTGTCTCTCTGTGTGTCTCTCTCTCCCCCCTCTATCTCTGCCCCTCCCCTGCTCATGCTATCTCTGTCTCTCTCAAAATAAATACATTTTGAAAAATTAAAATAAAATAAAAACAAGACTATTAAATATCAGAAGTGTTCTTAAGGAATGAAATCAAGTGATTTTGAGAGAGAAAGTGCCTAGAGAGAAGGCTTCCTTAGAGGGGTATCAGCAAAGACCTGTCTGAAGACAAGACTTTTAAGATCTAAAGCATGAGAGGGCATCATCCAGGTACAGTCATCCCAGATCACTGTAGGTCTGAGAGTTGCTGTGATAATGACATGTCAGATGTGGCCTCAACTTTTACACACCGTCAGCCAACAGTGAACATGGCAGGGAGGGACAAGTCCCTCTTGCTGGAATCAGGGCAACTTGACAAGTTAGTTTTTAAAAATCTGATGTTAAGTAGATCAAATTACCTGGTTGGATTGGGTGGGGTTTTTGTTTTTCACTTTTCAACTAGTTGTGATGAAGTTTTATGAGAAGACAAGCCTATCTTTATGTTGCTATGTTAATTCTACTGAGTTGTCTATTTACAAATGTTACTTATGATAAAGCTAGAATCCTTCTCTAAATCAATTCATTTGCCTGAATCCTTCCCATGAGTTTGAGTTGATAATACTATAAATATAGATGTCTACTGTGCCATTTTGCCAGTTAAAAAATGAAGCAAATTATGAGATGCCTATTCAAGAATAAGAATTGGTTTGTTTTGAAGATGAAAGGAAGAGTCTAGAGCTCTTGACTTCTAACATTCAGCTCATCAACCTGAACCTTTCCCCCATATTCTTCTTAAAAGTATTAGTTTCACCCTAGAGAAGGATGTTATATTTATATTTTGGACATAAGAGAGAATTCTTATATAAATTTTTGGCTGAGCTAAGTCCATAGAAAAGAAACATCCCAAGTGTAAAAATAGAGTGTGGTGGTAGAAGCAAGTCGTGTACAGTAATAGCTATTTCACACTTCCAGAAAGTTGATTCCAGCATGGTTTGCAATTACAGGAACAGAGAGACATAAGCTAATTAGTTATTGAGTCTCTATGTTCTTCTTTAAAGAACGCCATCGATCTTTGCCCTCAGAAAGTTATTTTTACACAGTCACATGTGCAAGCTAGTGGGTGACAGACCTCCTGTGGGGTCCTACTTTCAGCTTTGGTCTTTGAAATGAAAATAATCATACTTTTATTTACAGAGCGTCTGAGTCTTCCAAATAGTCTGAAATATGGTTATAGTCAGCAAGTGAACCATATTTAATTACCTATGGCTAATTACTTGCATAGCACTCAAATGTATTTAATATTACCATTTCAAAGCCGTGTGGGAAGTCTTTCAACCGTACCCCTTTAAATCTGATAGCAAGAGTCCTGTGGCTACCGCTGTATTATTGCCACCAAAATGCTGATAAGAGAAGAAAATGAGATAAAAAGGTTTAAGAAGAAACCTACTTGGCCACTATGAGCTTAACAAGAGATTACATCTACTTTAACACTGAAAGATACTTTTGTTCTAATATAGTTCCCTTGAAACCTTGTGTGTTTCTCATCCAAGTGCGTGCTCATTATCTTAAAAATAAGACAGATTAACGCACTTATACATTCTGCGATCTGCAATTATATAAAAGTAAATTTTCTTACACAGAATATATTAATGCATTTTATTTCTAATCCTCTATTCTATTACATTACTAAAACTTCTGATTAATATTAAAGGTTTAGCAATCATTTATGAGAGGGTCCTTGCAGGTAGAAGGAGGCCTGGCTGGGCTCTTTAGCTACTACACCTAGACAGGAACGCAGGATTGCACAAGAGTCTGGTTCCCTACCCTGGTATCCAGCAGTAAGAGAAAGCCTAGAGAGAGGTCCCTTGAAGCCATCACTGGACTGAACTCCATCTGCTGGTGTCTCACTTCCACTGCCTGATGAGACTCCAATGGTGAGAGCAACATCTCCTGGTAGAAAGTGGCCCGAATCACTTTGCCATACCAACTGCACGAGACTTTAAGAGACTGCATCAACTGTCAAAAACACATGTCGTAGTGATCCCAGGGCTTGTACCATCTTTGTGATTCCCACAGAATGCTCCACTCTTTTGTGTTGTAGCCCACATCTGATTCTTCAGTGTTATTAGGGAAACGTGATGAAAGAGAAGGAGTCCTGGGCTCTCCTTCTCCTATAATTCGGACTGTGCGTTGACGCTCCTTCATTTTTGTTATTTTTTTTTTATTCAGCTGAATGGGCTTAAAATATAAGCAAGAGGTCTTCCTGTTCTCCTAAACGGAGGGGATGGGCGACACAGCCTCAAAGCCTTTTCAGCAGCGTACAAGGTATTTCTGGGCCCAAGAGATGGACAGGTCAGTCCCATGGATCTTTAGAAATGTCTCTTGAAATAAAATTTTTAATCTACTTTCCAGGCTCTCCCTAAGCTTACAGAGCCTCCACACCAAATTTCCTTTGTTTATTTCTATCTTAATTTTTAACCGAATCAAGTTTATTAAGCAAAGTTCCAGTGTGGCTGAGAGATAACACCTTAATCCAAGAGATATAACATCATCTCTATAAAATATACCAATTTTCCCCACCCCAGAATCTTCTCCTCTGAAAAGTCACCCCTTTGTTCCCTTTGTTCCACCAAGAAACTAGTGCTCAACAAAATAACACTTTGACCTGTTCACACAAGTAAGTGTGTGTCAAGGAAGTGTAAGAAATGGGTAAAAGCTTCTCACACTAGCATTTTCATTACTGCATCCCCAGCATTCTCCCTACTCCAAACCGGCTGCACCCACATCCTTCCCCACCTCAGGAGAGGGTCAATCCTTCCTTACAGTTGTTCACATCAACAAACCTCATTCCCATCTTCCTCTCACACTGCATATCATTCCATCAGCAAATCCTGCTACTCGGCCTTCAGTATAGACCCCCAACCCAGCCCCTCCTCCCTGCCACTGCTATCCACTCCACTGCTACCGCACTGGACAGAGCCTCTGCCTTCCCCCCTTGCTCCCTCACACACAAACGCTACAAACTCTGTAGTCGAATGATCAAATCCTGCCATCTCTTCCCTCGGCTCCCTCATGCATCTCCTCATTTCACTAAACTAAAATCCAGATTCCTTACAGCTACTGACAGCATTCCTCAATACCTCTCAGATCTCATTTCCTGCAACTCCCCCCCTCCCCGCCACGATGGCCTCCCACATTCCTCTAAGGCACCCACGCACCTTTGTCTGGAAGGCTCACCCTCTCCATGATACCTGCCCCAGAAAGTTAACCCCTCACTCATTCAAGTCATTGCTTCAATGTCATTTTCTAAATGAAACCTATACACAGTGCCCAGTTCAACACTGGAAACTGCACCCAGACCTTCACCCCTAGCATCCTAATCCCTCTTACCCTACTCATTTTTCCCCTAACACATATTTCTTTTTACCATATTTATTGTTTGTCACATTCCACTGGAGTGTAAGTTCTAGAAGTCGAGGATCTCGGCTATGACCACACAGAAGAGTGCCTGACACAAATATCTCCCCCAATATCTGTTGACTGCATTTTCTCTGATCTGGCTCCATCTCAGCTTGGAGAGAGTCTCATCCCAGTTCCTGAATGGGATCTGGGTCTCTTCTTGAGCAACGGCAGTCTGGGGCAATTGTAGCCCTCAACACTTCCACTGAAAGTTATGACGGACTCCTCCAAATTGAGCACAATCTGTTGAGAGTTCCCAGGAGCTGTCAAAATACATATAAATAAGACCCATAAGATTTGGAAACACACACACAATGTCAGAACTAAACATGATCAGTATGGCAGCCTGCAATTTTGGAGATGGTTCTATTATTTTAAAGTCTAGACCAAGAAATCTCACATTTATGTTTGGTGACAATGCTGGTGAGAGATGACTGTCACATATGCAGAGCACTTCCATCTGTGTGTGTGAGATTATGCACAATTCCTTGCCTGATGACACTGTGCCAGTAAGACTTCCGCCTCTGTCCTGGAACCCAACAGAGAAGTGAGAAGTCTCTATTCTGAACTCTCTGCTTTCCTGTGAGCAAGCCAAACCCCATTACAGCACGTGAGCTTCAAAACACCAGGCCCTGATGTACTCTGCGGTCCCTATCTTTGGCTCTTCTTTCAGAATCTCTCCATCAGAGGACAAAGTCAGACCACTTCTGTCATTCCTAGAACCATTAACTCTTCTTCAGAAATGTTTTCAGCTTGTAATTTCCAATTACCCAAGTAAAATCTCCACATTATGTCCACATTTGGGTCGAATCTGTCTCCAAAGCCTTCTGTACTGGACACACCACCCTTGCTTCTTGCTAAGAAGCCACGAGAAAAATGTATGATACTCCCCTCCCACTGCTCTCCCAAACTCTACTTTCCTCAGCTTCGAAATTCACTAGGACATGAACAACTTTTCCTGTTTTGATGGTCACATAAAAACTGCCTGGTTAGCCTCTTTTTCAGATACATATGGATCTGACCCCCTTCCCCGAGGTCCTAGGTTCACTGAGAGGTTCCCTTATCCCTTCTGCTGGGCTTTATAAACCTTAAACCAATAGAGTAGGAAGAGCCCCATCTTCTGAATCTGAATGTCTCCTGACTCTGCTTTTGCTGTCCCAGAGTTTCTGTATTGACTTCAATCATCATTTTTTTCATTGATCCTGTTTCTTCTTGAATTCCCAGAGATCTCCTTTCAAAATAAAAGCAACAATTTTCTGTTCACATGCAAATAACCATATTTTGTGGTCAAGAAAACTTTCACGGTTCCCTCTAGCTCTAGGAACTGGGTTTCCTCAGAAGCAAGAAGTCACAAATTCTGGTTCTCTTAAAAGTTCTCTTTGAATGAAGAATTAAAATAAGTAAATCATTGATAAAAAGTCAAGAAAATCCCCTTTATGACCAAAGTCCCGCATGGTGGCTATTCCGGACATCCAAATTTGTATTCCCTTAATGAACGTAGAAAAACACCCACTTCTCATCCCTGGCTAAAACTCAGGAAAACAGAAAAGATAGCACAGGGTAGTGAAGGCATCCCAGTCAGTAAATCCAAATAATATGCACAAGGAAAGTTTGCTAGTTCTGGTGTGAGCCCTCTCTGGAAAACAAATTGCTATCTCCTCCATCCCTTCCAAGACTAGATTCCTCCTAATCCCATGTGGGATGTTACCCAGCAGACATGCAGATGCTCTTGCAGAGGCCATTCTGGCACAGAAAATGAATTTTCACCCCTGCCAACATGAGTTTCTGCCTATTCTTTTTCCAGCACAAGAATCATGTTTCCTCCATGTGGAACATTATCTGTAAAATTTACAGCTGTTCCCGTGGTTTGTGGTTCCCACGAGGGTCTCCTTCCCAAATTCCAGACCTCTATGCATGTATTTCCTTTATTCTGCCAGTTTATGGCAGTCGTTAGAATCCCGAACTTCCCTGTCAACTAATCCTGCTGCAAATTCTCATTGGGGTTGTGCAGAGGGCACACGATCATACTGAAACTGTTAATATGATCCATGTGTTTGAGCCCTACCACTAATGTGTTTAGCAGGTTGAATTAGACTGGATGTGAACCACAGAACTTCTTGACTCATCAAGTTTAAAGCCCAAATAAGAGATAAGCCAGGTAGTTGCCTTGATCCTTTCCCTTAGGTCTCACTGATGTTCCTAGACTTCTGAATCCCATTATTCTGATAATGAGAAACATGGATACACTAGTATAAAAAGAGTCAAGTTTATCATAAAATATTAAATTAGGCACTTACTTGGAGCCTCACCTATGTAAGGTTAAGACTATACTTCAGCAATAGAGTAAGATAAGCATAAACATCCCCAAGAATGCAAATTACTGACCATGGAAATGTTTCCACTCCAATCCTCAAGTAATTCTCATGTTAATTATACATATGTACATGATATATTTCTGAGATGAAATACCTATCTATCTCTGAGTAGATACAGCAAAAATGGTACTGTTAGCTACACAGTTTGCACAGTGTATGGTGAAAACGTACAAGCTTAAGACTAGTGAGAAGAGACAAAGACATAGTACTATGGTAACTTTCCCAGCATCATGCTTACATCCTCTTAAGCAACCCATGTGGTATGGCTCTCCATCCTTTCCATGTGCTTTGGCTCCTCAAAACCCTTATTTGTTTGTTTATTCATCTTTATTACTCCTTTTCCCATTCTCCAAACCTGAATCTCAAGTGTATTATTATCATGTTTAATGGCATCTCTGTGTAAATACTCCATTGCCCACACTAGGAACGTCAAAATCTCAATTTCTCTTATCCACCAGTTTATGCATTGATCAGTTATTTTCTGAGCCCTATGTTAGATATGAAGATACACAGATGGAAGAGAACCAAGTCTCTGCCTTCTAGACCCACACAATCAATTATTATAACACAACTGAGAAGGGCACTATGGGAGCACAAAGGAATTGCTTGACTCTGCCAACAAGGACAGAAGAAGTCTTCCCAGAAGAGACAACATTTGAGGTGATTCCAGAATAAGTTCAACCTACAGATGAGAGGATACCTGCCATTACTGACAGAGGCAAGCATGTGCCAAGGACATAGAAACATAAGACAACAAGATGCTGGGAGAACTCTAAGTACACTGGCCTGACTTTCATACAAGTCTCAGTGGTGAAAAAGTGGTAGATGAGATAGAAAAGGCAAGCAGCAGAGAACGGCCTTAAGTATCATAGTGTGAAACCTGAATTTGATTTAAGGGGATTTAAGAAAGACATTTAATAAAATTTTATAACAGTAAAGTAATTGAAAAGATATGCTTTATAAAAGTCACTCTGGTCTCAGAATGGAAGGTAGAAGTAGGTTGGTGGAGACTTGAGGCAGGGCCTGAATGGAAAGCAGTATGCATGGGAAGCCATTGTGAAGTGCAGGAGGGGTATCATTAAAAGGCTTTTCATAGTTCATGTGAAACAGGGGCAACTACCTCCCCACTAGAATCCTTCACCATGGAAGGAAAGAACAGTTACCCTACCATCAAGCAAAGACTCCAGAACATCAATTGATCTGATGACCACTGTTTCTCTAAAATTCCACCATATTACTTCTTCCCCTCTTCCCAAATCTACTAACCTTCCTTATTCTATAGACTTCAAATCTGACTTCCCTCCCATATTGATGGAAGAACTGTCCCCAACTCCTCCAAAGAGAAAATCCCTCAACCTGTACTGTACTTCAAATACCACCCTCTCTCACTCATCCATGAACTTCTCTTCTATAGGTTTAACTTCCACAAGCCCAAGTCTTTCCCCATCTATGATCATTGTTTTCAGCCTACAGACTTGCTGTAAAAAATATCCTTTCTTTATATTTTTCCTCTAAATTCCCCTCCAGGTATGTCAATGCTCTACTTTTCTTCCCCCAAAGTCTTCCTTTCAAAAGCCGGTTACATTGTTATCTCTATCTTACATTTCCTTCTTAAAATTATGAAGTAGATGAATATATAACATGATCTTCTACCAGCACCTCTCAGGCCCTCAACCCTTGGATCTCACCTTCCCAATTGCTTACATGCATCACATACCCTAAAGCCTCCATGGTTTTGTTTTGTTACGCCAGCACAGAATGTCTTTGTCAACCTTCTCTTCCTATGAAAATGTCATTAATCATTCAAAGTATAGTTTAGAAACCAACTATTCCATAAAATCTTTCTCGGTTTCTTTAGTCAGATTAATAATTTTTCTCTTGCTGCTTTTACCTCTCTTGTTATGCCCATATCTATTCTGCCTGGAATTATGGTTTATAATTCAAGGCTGAAGGTCAGATTTCATAATTTATAATTCAAAGTCACAGGGCTGACACCCAAAATAAATTATGAGTTGTAAAAGGGGGACACTTATCTTCATTTCCCCCATAGTAGAATCTAGGACTATGCCCAGCTTGTAACAGATGCTTGTTTACTTACATGGTCGTTAATTAATTAAAAGTGAATGAAGAGAAGGATGAAGATACATAAATTACTAAATAAAACTGCTTTTGCTCAGCTTTTGGATTAAAAAACATTGGATTTTTCTATACTAGAACTGTTTCTTCAAATGGTTCTAGATATTTAATACTGTCAAAATAACCTGATAAAAAGTTACCAGGTCCTTACTTATTTAGTGTGCTATTGGGTTAATACTGAGCATAAAAAGAGAGAATGAGTGTGAAATGTTCTTCTATAGGGAAAAAGAGAGAGAAAAACAGATTGACTTCCAAATAACAAACTAATGTCCCATCTTCAAATTCTAAGTCTATATTTTTAAATCTAGAAAAGTACTAAGGTAGTAATTAATTCAATCATTTGAGTTCTATCTGATACATTTACTTTTTTAAGTTTATTTATTTTAAGAGAGAGAGAGAGAGAGCATGCACACACAAGCCGGGTAAGGGCACAGAGAGAGGGAGAGAGAGAATCCCAATCAGGCTCTGCACTGTCAGCACAGAGTCTAACACAGGGCTCAAGCTCACACACCATGAGATCACAACCTGAGCCGAAATCAAGACTCAGATGCTTAACCAACTGAGCTACCCAGGCACCCATGGTACATTTAAACATAATATTTATTTCTCAAAATTGATTTTGCATTACAAGTTTAAATAATGCATAAGTTAGCTTTGAACGCCTAATGAACCACCCAAAATCCTAGTGGTTTTAAAAAGTCAATAATTTATTTAGCTAATGATTCTGTGGGTTGGCAATTTGAGGTGGGCTCAGCTGGGTGGTCCATCAGTTTAGGTTGCACTTGCTCATGTGCCTACAATCAGTAACCAGGTGCAAGGAAGGTTGATTGGTCTAGGATGGCCTCAAGTGGGAACTTTCTTTTCTGATCTACTCTCCAGCTAGCTAGCCTAGACTTATTCACTGGGAAGCTGGGTAAGGATTACAGAGAGAGACTGGAGTTTGCAAAGTCTCCTGGGGCCTAGGTGCTGAGCTGACACATCACTTCTAATACAGTCTATTGGTCAAATAGTCACAAAAACAGCCCAATGTCAAAAAGAGAGGGAACAGACTATCTCCAACAGGAGATACTACAAAGTCACATCGCAAAGGGTCTGAATACAAGGAGGAGTAAAGCCATATCTACCACAAATAGTCAAAATTCCACAAATACACATTGAACACTTAATATGAGACTGTCCTTAACTTCAAGATATTATAGCTTAGTGTGGAAAATAGGTTTTTGCCAGGTAACAGTGTAAAAAGTAGTATATGGCCATTTCCTCTGCTTAGAACATTCTTTCTCCTCAGTTTTCATAGTGTCCCCGTAAGTTCTCAAATAAACATCACTTCTCCTGGAAAGCCATGCCAGAGAACAATCTGGTCCTAGCAGTCCAAATTCGGGTATTTGGCTATTTCCCACATGACAAAATTTTTCACACGAATCCATACAGAATTGTCACTTAGAAGGTATGGTACAGTGAAAGATAGGCCATTCTACTGCCAGAAATCCATTTTAGAAAGTCATAATAGAAAGAAAATGAAATCAAAATGTTCTTCATTCACTGTCATACATTATATCATGAGAATTTTGTATCTGTGCCACGGTAATACTACCTCTGTTAGACAACAGATGGAAAGCACAGAGGTTTTAAACAGCAGGGGGTGTTATTTAATCCGATTTGTACATTAGAAAAATCACTTGTCCTGGATTGTAGGCAGAGAACCATTTAGAAGCAAATATTACAATCTCAGTGAGAAATTATGGGGCTGTTTGAAGACAGAAAGAAATTGCAAATTTTGAGAGCTACGGCTGATGCTGAATCCACCCAACGTGACTGGCTGATTGGAGGTTGACAGTACTAAGGAAAAAACAACAATAATTAATTCTTCGTTTCCAATCAAACCCCTCATTGAATGGGAATTTTAAAACAGGTGTAACTTGAGAGAATACAATGAACTCTTTCAGAAAGGGCTAACTTCCTGATTTAGGCACTGGGTATGGGTTAATGAATTTATGAAGAAAATGTGGCTTATCACTGTTATCACCATGATCCTTTACTAGTGACGAGCAGAGGTCTTAAACATTTGGGATATCAGTTCTTTAGCAAACTTGATAAAAACAAAAGACTCTGTCACCAGAAAAAAAAATATCATGAACCACACAACTTAGGAAGTTCACCAGCCCCTCGACCCTGGACCAATGAATCCTATATCAAAATTCTCTGTTTGGGAAATCAGATGTGTTAACAACAATGCAAGCTGGATCCCCTCCCAAGAAGCGAACACGTGTGAGTAAAGCCTGAGTGAATTAACTCATTCAGCCTAGTAGTTTTATCATCCAGTAATATGAATTTTTTAGACACTAAAAATATCCAATCCTATACTTAATTTTTTAATTTATTTCCTTTTTGTTAACACCTTATTTATAATGAGATTTTCACTCAAAGATATTTGCCCAAATGCATCTGCAAAAGTGAGCACCTAGGTCTGTTTTCATGCGTGATCACCACCAGGCTCCCCTCCTCCCTGAAGAAAGCATTTTTGGAAGTCTTTGGAATGTCCATGCATTGAAGGGTTACACAGGGCTGAAGAAGGTGTTAGCAAACAGGCTAATTCATCCTCCTACGTGAATAAGAATGATAAGGTTAAAATCACTAGATTTAACCCTATAAATATGCAACACCTTATTTAATATACTAAATCCTATCAACTAATTGCTATATAAATAAAATAATTACTTTTCATGTTCATGACCTGGATTCCAATGGAAGCACAGTATTATCATTTTAAGTTGTACATCAAGAGCACAACAGTCTTGGAAGAATGATAACGTGGAGACCCACTCTCTAGCAAACAATTCTCCGTTTTTCATACAAAGTCAACAATACCCAGGTATGTTCAAGCAGAATTCACATGAAGCGGATGTTGATGGTCAGTCATTAAACAGGTAACCTGGACAGTGAGAATGTGGCTTTTATAGTGCCAGAGACATTGGGGGACAGCTCTGCTCAATATTTCCTAAACCAGCTCACAGACGGGAGCTTTAATGACTGAATCAATGTGTTGAAAGAAGAGCATCCAGTTTTTAAATTATTGCTTTACCCAACACATTTATAATGCTTTTCCTTTTCTGTATATAAACTATCATGATGACATATCACAATGATTTAGTCAGGAACAAAAAATGTTCAAATCCCTCCCTTGTGAATTTCTATGTAAGGAATAATGAAAATACAGCCATTTCTGTTTGCATAGCTATTTCATGTTCTGTTGGATGATCTATAAGAGAGCTACTATATTTATGCTTTTTTTCTTTTACAAAAGAAATTTCTCACCTATAATTACAGTTATATGGTAAAGGATTTTCTTATTGACTTTTCTTTTTTGACAGAATTGATTTCTTTATTGACTCCAGAAGTGAAAACTAGTAAGCAGACTTTGGCATAAAAGGAGTATTTGGCCATATGCTTGTATCATTTGCTATAATCTGATCTCAACTGGAATACTAATTGCTTTTGGCTTCCCATACAGATGTTAAGGGCACATTTACCAATGGAAAAGTCAGTGACTATTCCAAACAGGTATATAAATCCACCCCAAGAGTCACTTGAATCTTTAACTGAAGAAATTATGCAAAGGAAAACCAAACAAGAGATATGTGCTTGGCCCAGTTACCACCATTCTGGCTTGAAGAGAATTAGCACATAGTACAAGGAACTAGATACAACACTGTTCACGTCTGCTTTTGTTGTATGGCTGGCGAATGAAGACAATGAATGGCTATGGCTAGGACACTGGTTGGCTAGAAAAAAACCCAGGAAGTCCAAATAACTCTGTTCATTTCGGGATGCAGAAGGAGTGCCAAGGTTTCTAACAAAAATGCAAATTGAGTCATAAGAAAGGCTTGTTTAGAGACTGAAGATGTCTCAGTTTATCTCTATGATCACTATGAGGAAAAATAAAAGGCACTACTAGTACAGCATGGCATTTGGAGGGTTATTGTTGTGTCCAAGGGTTATGTTCCATCTGGTGAAAGCCAATTCCTCTCCTAGCTTGAAATGAGTCTGGTATCCTTGTCAATTTGGCACTACATCCTGTTTCCTGAGATTGGAGATGATAAGCTTATCTGTAATCATGTGAACTCCTTCCTGCCTTTTGACAGGCAAGCTTTGAGTTATTTGAGGTGATGAGGGTAATGATTTACCAGTAACATTCTACTGTCCGTTAAAGAAAAAAATGGCATAATTCTTACATGATGCAGACATGAAGAAGGTGCAGTCAGTTGAAGACTGTGACAGAATAGGTCTCCTAATACAACAGCAGACCACGATGCTCTGCATTTTGACTGGGTAAGTATTAGTATTGTTTTAACAATGGCATTTCTTTGTCTTTGAACTGTAACAGGCTCTTGTGTAATTCTGAGACACTTGAACCTGCAATGTCATATGTTTTTCTCATAATGACAGTTATCAGTAATAACAAAAGGTTCATTTACTGTTTCAACATGAAGCTATATAACACACTAATTTTGCTTCAAAAACCTGTGCTGTCAAAAAAAAAAAAATTAAAGCCATTTTTAGCAGGTATGCCCCTGCTTAAATACAGAGTTTTCTTTTAAAAAAATAAAAACAGTGGTAAAATTTCAGGGGAGGGGCAAGTTAGGTAAAAGAAAAATGGGAGAAAACACATTTTATTGAACCAAATAACAAAACATGTTTTTGTATTTCTTGGGTTATATTGTAGAACATTCTGTATCCACCCATAACTGTTCTTGTTGATTTAAATGGTGAGTCTGAAAATAGGCAAGAACATAACTTTGATGCTTATTCAACTGAAAGCATGAATAAATATCAATATTCCACAATCTCAGGTAAAATCAGTACTGAGAATTTACTCCCTCTGAAGGGCTGCTCCATGTCAAGGTTAATTCTGGGTAAAAGAATAGTTCAAAAGTGATAAAAACCCATACACTTCTCAAAAACACCTCTATGTAGATAGTACTAGGGCACTAAGATCCAATCATTCTCAATAACCTTGGTTCCTTACACTACCAGACAGCATAAAACTAATACAAATAATATTTGCCTTCCAGAAGCTTAGAAATCATGTGTCTACTTGAACTCCACTATACCACTGAAGCAATGTCTGGGTACAACCTGAAGTGAGAAAATTATACCTTCATTAAAAATTCATGATCTATATTATTACACGGACTTCTTTTTTTTTTAATTTTGTTTTAAGTTTATTTATTTATTCTGAGAGAGAAAGAGAGAGAGAGAGCAAGCACACAAGCACACAAGTAGGGATGGGGCAAAGAGAGAGGGAGGGGAGGGGGGGAGGGGGGAATTACACATGCTGACAGCACAGAACCCCACGCAGGCTCATTCCCATGAATCATAAGATCATGACCTGAGCCAAAACAAAGAGTCAGACGCTTGAACCCCCTGAGCCACCCAGGCATCCCTACACTGCCTTATATATTCTGCTTTCAATTAGTTACTTCTATAATCTAGGCTCTCAGAATACAAAAGGATCATGAGGTAAAAGGATCACATCTCCATGTCCATGTATCTTTTGATATCCCATGACTTCCAATATTAATATTATGCTTTATGGGCCCATGTTTTTGAAGTCACATACTAGTTAGTGATGCTAGATTAACATGTAAAAAATGTAGAAAAAATAGAAGTTACTTTTTAAAAATAAATTGTTGAGACAATAAATAATAAATAATATGGGCACTCTAGGTTATTTTACCTTAAATAGAAAATATCAAATGTTTAGCAAAGTAGGTACACGTTAGGGATTCATGTATTTTTTTCTTTCTGTGTTCACATTGTTCATTTAAAATATTAAATCTTCTTTTGATCTATGTATTAATAATACCTATACCACTTAATTAATATTTCTTCACATTTGTTGTGAACCTGGGCCATTCAACCAGGGGAAAGGAGGAAATCAAGAGGGAAAAGAAAGAAAAGTTCAGATCAGTGGCATATCTCCAACAGCACTAAATGCTATCAATTCTTTCAGGGGACTTTAGACCAAACAAATGGAGATTATAAGAGACAATCTACCCGAATATTCTACTGAGACCCAAAAACTGGCTAGAGGTTCTAAAGAAATAGTTAAAAGTGAGTGAGAGCAAAAGAAGGCCTAGCTAGCATGGATCATAGTGCATTCTAGTCATAATTTTCTTCCTTAATGATTTCCCAGGATAGAAAAAGCACAGATTTAGAGTCAGGTAACTGTCTTAGAGATCATCCAAATGGTTCAGAATACAGAAATCACCATCTTTATAAACTAGCTACATTATTATAGCTTAAAAAAATGGGAAACAGTTACTGCACAAAATCACTTAGGTATTGACATTCATGAACCAAATTTGGTAAACAGTATTGCAATTTCATTTGAATGTTGAGTTTGCCATTTAAAAACTGTCTCATGTCCCCAGATATTGCACTTCTCAATTCACAGTAATCCCATATCCAGTTTTTACTTTAAAGTTTGCCAGTAAAAACCTGTAAAGGCTCTTCCGAGAATCCTACTGGCTTCAAATGCCCTGAAACCAAATCAAGCCAACTCCTAAACTCTAGAAAAGAGCAAATGGTAACTTTTCATTGACAGCTAACAACAGTCAGGTTTCAGATACATGAAAACAGTCTTGAATCTTTCGCCTGGAAAAAAATCTGCATTAAGAAATGGATCCACAGAGAGTACTCTATGGCTCATTCGGAACATCTCTATCTTAAAACAATCTGGATCCTCTATCTTCCCCCCCACTACTGATTTGTACCAGCATCCAACAAGTTAGAGGAGCATGTAATACTCTATGGATCGAGGACATGGAAAAATGAAGACCAGAATCCACAGTCCCATCAAACGTTTTAGCCAACTTTTAATTCAGTCTTCAAACTGCACTTTTCATCATTTTGGAATTTTCAACCTTGCCCTCTAACTTTTAGAGTAACTCTAGAGCTTTCTTGATTGATTCCTTTTTTTTTTTTAATCGAAAAAAGTAGTTTCTTTCCTTCTAAAGCAATAATGTCTCTTTTTCCTTCTCCATTAAGACAGCTTTTTCTCAGTTTTTATAATCACAATGAGAACACTTCCTCCAGTGCTTACTTTAATTTCTCTCGTGATACAATTAGCTGCACTACCCTTTAGAGTAAAAACAGTTCAGAACAGGCCCGTCTCTTTTGATATGGAACTTTCTTTCACTTCTGTGTGATCTAGAGGCCTTGAAATAATGACTAAGCGGCATAAAAATCAGGACTTTCATTTGATCCAGTGCAAGACTCCCTGCCCACTTAAGTTTTCCAATTCTTAGTCTCAAATACCAACACTCATAAATAATATTATAAGGCATCCACTTCTGCAAATTCCCAAAGTTGCCACATTCTCTTGCAGTCGAAAATCCTCAGGATCTTGCATTCTTAAGCATTTTATCCATCCACATCAGACACAGTAAACACTCCCATCAAATAGGAAAAATCTTTTAAGGCCACTTTTCACAAATACAGTTAAGAACTACTGTTTTCATTTTCAAAAGGAGTCTTACTTCTCCTTCTTACCACCCACATATATACATATATATCATTTCAGACATTTCTTCAATAGAGCAGTAAGGATTTGATGTCTTTTTCCAGTTGATGGCTTCATAGATTAACTGCCTGTCCCAAATGTCTTGTTGAAAAGGTTAATATAACCTGCTCCATCATCATGTCCACACATGGAGTTTTTGCACCTCCGTCACTCCAGATCTAAGAAAGGAATCATACTATCTCTTTCTGTAATTCAATAACTTCAAACAAATATATAGGCTACTCTTTCTTCCTGCCAAGAGACAATTTTGGGTGACTGCAAAGATTTAGCCTCACACACTACATGAATCTAAATGTTACTGTATATCACAGTCAAGGGACAGTAAGAATCTAAAAGTCTATACCATGAGAAATGTTACAGAAATTGAGTCGAAAACTCACTACTAAAACCAAACGACTTGAATGACTTATCTTGTGTTAAAATTTGTGACTTGCTGAAAATCATAAAAATGATATTGTAAATCAGGAATGAATTAAAGGAATTTTCTGTTGAAGTACAAGCAGTGTTGATTTAAGTAAACACATTTAAGATTCATCAAGAGATTTTCATTTTATTTCGTGTAGTCCCCCGAGAAGTTAGACAGAAATTAATGGTGATAAAAGGAGAGATACATCTTGGGTCTGATTTCTTTTAATAAAAATTGTATATATTCTGGTGTACAATATGATAATTTCAAAAATAAATTTTTCAAAGTAATTCATGTATGAAATTTATGTTGTATTAAAAGGTTTATAATGAAAAATAGCAAACTCTGTCCCATCCCTCCCCACTCCGAATTTCCACAGCCTCAGACCAATGACTTTTAATTCTTATAGTGTTTCTTCCATTATTTTCCTCTGTATTTTCCCTCCAACTCTCTTTTATTTCTCTTACACAACCATCATCCCACTTGCACTTACCTATCTACCTGTACACTCTCAATTAATATGTATGTGTATGTTAATTTACTAGATAAAAGTCATGTATTATTTAATATGTAATTTAATAGAGTGGCATCCTACTGTTAATATATATTACATGAAAGCTAATATATATTACATAAAAGCATTATAATGTCTGGAAAAGTGCTATACAGAGCCATGAGTGAGATCTATGTATATATACAAATATATATAAAATCTCATCCATCATTTTGCTTTATTTCTCCTGCAGTTTTTCCTCCAGAGTCCCTCAAAAGTTTATTTCAATCTGGACTGTGTGCTTTTTGATCCTGCTGCACTGCAGGGGACCTTCCTAAGACTCTTTACTGGCATCCGTGGATGTCCCTGTGTTGGGGCCCCTCTTCATTATTCCTATGTCTTTCACTCTTTTAGTTTATTTCTTATTCTGCTGAAGTAGAGCCTTCAGTAATTTTTTTTAAGAAAGTAAGCATTAAAAGTTACAGGTCCTGAATGTTTGCATGCTTGAAAACATGTTTTCATTATCAATACTGTAACAATTATTTTATTGTCTGTTGCTTCCAATTTCAGTGTTAAGAGATCTTGTTCCATTCAGATCATTTGGATGTGGACTATCTTTCCCCTTTCTGGAAGCTTAAAAAAATCTTCTCTTTATTTCTAAGTTATTAAAATTTCATGATAATGTAGTTTAATGTTGATTTTTTTTTTATTGTGCCACACTTGTTATTTGGAGACTTATGTCCCTCAGTTTGGAAAGCGTTTCTTGTATCATTTCTGTCACAACTTCCTTCACTTTGCTTTCATTGTTCTTCATTTCTATAATCCAATTAGCAAGACCGAATATTCTAAACCTCCATTCTGGTTTTATTTCCCTCTGGTCTTCTTGGATTATTATTTAAAATATTTCTTTGACTTTATCATCCAATATTTCAATTTTTTTTCATTTTGACTAGTCTATTTTTTTTAATTTAGGAAGGCTTTTTGTCATCTCGATGTACCTATTTCATTTTCATTTTGTTGGCTAAATTAGTATGTTTTATTTATCCAACTTAGAATACCCCTTAAAGATGTATTTAGATGTTTTTCTTACTCTCTCATCCTCTGCTTACAGATTCATGCTTTTTTTTTTCTTTATTAGGCAGAAAGCTTTTCTCAAAAGTCTTCTGATTTTTGGTCATTCACTAATATTTAACCTGCAGCACAAATAAGTTAAGTGGATGTCGACAGGGAGGGAGGAGGGACTCCACCACAGTAAATGTAAAGGTATTTTTTTCTACTAAAAGGACATTCAAAGTACAGTATCTGGGGTATATTTTCAGGGATTGTCAGTCCTCTGAGAATAAAATCTCTAATTTTCTCCCTGCGGAGAATATATACCTAATATGAGAAGCCTGCAGGCAAGTATACCAAAACCTGTACCATTTGCTAATTCTTAGGTTCCAAGTTCTGCAAAGGAAATCACCTGAATTCTCATTAATATCTCCCTATAAAATCCATACTGCTGAGGGACGCCTGGATGGCTTAGTCAGTTAAGCGTGCGTCCGACTTTCGCTTAGTTCATGATCTCGCGGTTCGTGGGTTTGAGCCCCGCGTCGGGCTCTGTGCTGACTGCCAGCTCAGAGCCTGGAGCCTGTTTCAGAGTCTGTGACTCCCTCTCTCTCTGACCCTCCCCTGCTCACGCTGTCTCTCTCTCTCTCTCCTAGAAATAAATAAAACATTTAAAAAAAATCCATACTGCTGCTTCCTCCTCTTTGCTAATCAGCTATTACTTCTCCATGTGACTTCCATATGAAACAAAAACAAAAACAACTCTCATGATTGTTTCTCTGATTTTATCTTCACTCTCATTCTATTGGTCCTATTGCACTCCTTAAGTTTTTATACCTTTACTATCATTTAATCAATTGATCATACACACTTATCTTGAAGCATTAATATGATTTTAACATATGCAAAACAATTTTTAGAGTTATTCACATTACTTAACATTTTTAAACACAATTTCCAAGATCTCAGGTTTAAAAGGGAGGGAGGGAGAAAAAGAATGTCTTTTACTTTAGAAAAAAATTAAGTAAGATGATTTAGGTACTGTTTTTTTTTTTTTCTATGTCCCCAATGAAAAAATAAAATATAAAGAAGCCTACTGAGTTCAAAATACTTCATCTTTATCAGAAAAAAACAGGACAATCCTGACTCATTATAGCACTTTCCCAAGTAAGTAATAATTAACTCACAAAAGAGACGAAGACAAGAAGGAGCCAGTGTGATGATAGCAATAGTTTGTGGAAATTGAAAGTTCAATCATGAATATTATGGCATATTCCTATGGTGGAATACTGTATAGCCATTAAAATATGATTGAGGTCAAAATTTTTAAATGTTGTTCTTCAAAGACAACGTTAAGCAAATCAAAATTCAAGTCAAGCTACAGGGTGAGAGAAAATCATTGCAAACATGTATATGATAAAAGAGTTGTATGTAAAATAAAACAGCAACTATTCAGTTCATCCAGAAAATAAACAGCTCTATTCAAAAGAAGTAAACTATTTTAATAGATACTTCACCAAAGAAGATACACGAGTAGAAAATAAGCACAAGTAGAGATATCTAACATCAGTAGTTCCTAGGAAAACCACATACCACTATTTACCTACTAAAAGGAACAAATTATGAAGACCCACAATACTAAGTAATGGCAGGGATGTGAAGCCACTGAACTTATAAACTGGTAGGAATGCAAAATGGTCCAGACACTTTGGAAAACAGTGGCAGTTTCTAATAATTGTAGACATATCATTACTATAAGACCCAAAGATCCCCGTCTTAACTAGTTGCCCAAAATAAATGAAACACATGTCTACAAAAGACTTGTACTTTAACATTCACAGAAGCTTTATTGATAGTAGAGCAAAAAACTGGAAATAAGCCAAACAGCCTACAACTGGTGAATGAAAAGCAAACTGCAATCTATTTATGCAATGAAATATCACTCATCAATTAAAAGGAATACGAGTGATACACACAACACCACAGATGAATCTCAGAATCATTAAGCAAAATGAAAGAAGTCGAGCACAAAAGACAACATCTTGTATGATTCCATTTACACGGAATCATTTCTAGAAAAGCAAAACCATAATGATGGAAAGGTCAGTAGTTGCAAGAGGCTGGAACAGGGAGAAAGAGTTGACTGCACAAGACCACAAGGGGATTTGGAGGGTACCGGAAATGTTTACCTCCTAAGTGGTGGCGGTTGCCAATCTGTATCTGTCTGTCAAAACTCATCAAGTTGTACACTTAAAACTGGCGAATGTTACTGTATGTAAATTATTCCTCAATAAAGATGATAAAAAAAAATGCAATGTAGGTCTTACAACATATGCCCATGGAAAAACATATACAATATATTAATAAAGTAAGTGGGTTTATTAGAAGACTGCCAAGAAATGCGTACCTTTGTCAGGCTATTTAATAGAAGAATTTCATTAGAGGGCACTAATTAATTAAGGTATTGGAAGAACAGAAAGGACACCTAGAGAAAAATAATCAAACATCACGAAGTTACTACCGCACCTAAGGCCAAAAGAAATTTAAGAAAAAAAAAAAAAAAGATGTTATCAGGTCTCAGGAGCAGGGCTCTTCCAGAGGATCTAGAATAAAAGCAGGGGGTTCCTTGCGAGAACACCACAGAGGACAGGGCTCTCTGCCAGACACACTGACACTCAGAGAGAATGACCTACAAGTAGCCTGTTTCTCCTTCCTCCCACCTGCCCACTGGGGCCTTCCTTTGGCTGAAACTAGAAGAAACCATTTGGCAAGGCAATCACTGGAGGACTTTGTGGGGTTCAGTCGCCTGTGACACACAGCAGAACAGAGCAGGGAAAGGATAGTTTCGAGATGCACAGAAAAAAATGCAAAAACGTGGTCACAACCATAGGTACCTATGGTAGAATTATGGGTAGTTCTTAACTCCTTTCTTCTACTTTATCTTTTTTTTACCATACAATTCTTCTACAATGAATTAATGAATAAATTCATAAAAATTCATTCAGGTAAATCTGAAGAATTTTCTGTATTTTGATGAAACCAAAAGGATGGCAGCAAAGAGTCCAAAGTTTTCCATAAAATTTTGTTTTCTCCTCTTTAAAAATACAAAGAGGAAGCTTCTAGGCTCAACTTCCAGATCTGACTCTAGCTAGCAAAAGGCATGAAGTCTTCAGTCCTCCCTACTTAATTATGTTATATGCAATGTTGTTTTAAAATGTTCCAGCAGAGTTTGGCATGGTGCTGCTCTCCTACCCCAGCCAGCTGGAAAGACCTCCATTCCAGAACAGAGCCAGAGAAAGCTGCAAGCACGAGCAGGGAATCACATGGGCAATCCACTCTGTGGCCAGCTGCCTTTCACAATTTAACCAAAGATGCTAGGTAAAGAGGATAAATTAGGGGCCAACCAGGCCTCGTGAAGTATATTTGGGTGATTTCTGCCTAGGTTGATAAATATCTTCCTAATTTCACAAGCAATGATAATTGTTCTCAGCATAAAACACATGTAACGTGGGGTTACAGGATTATTTTAAAACCTCAGTGTATCCGTCAAAGGCCAACGACGTCAACAGAACACATACGTACGTATATACATATAGAAACAGAGAGGGGAGAAAGGGAGATTTATTTTAAGGAACTGGCTTACACAATTGTAGAGGCTGGCTAAGCTTTTCCGAGGTCTGTGGGCAGGCAGGAGATGAAGAGCATGGGCAAGCTAGTATAGACCAGAGCTGCCGCCAGAGGCAGGCGGGAAGGGCAGATCCAGGAAAGGTAAAGCAACTGTAGACTCAGTGCTGTGGGGAATCTCTTTTTCTAGGAAGAGTCCAGTCCCTTTTAAGGGCTTATCTGATGAGGTCTGTCCTACACAAGGATAATCTCCATAGTTTAAGGTCAACTCTTTTTTTTTTAATTTTTTTATGTTTTATTTATTTCTGAGAGAGAGAGAGAGAGACAGCATGAGCTGGGGAAGGTCAGAGAGACAGGGAGACACAGAATCTGAAACAGGCTCCAGGCTCCGAGCTGGCTGTCAGCACAGAGCTTGACGCGGCTTGAACTCACAAACCGGAAGATCATGACGTGAGCCGAAGTCGGATGCTTAACCATCTGAGCCACCCAGGCGCCCCTAAGGTCAACTCTTGAGGAACTTTCCTTACATCTGCAATGCCTCTTCACAGAAACACCTAGTGTTTCATCGAGTAACTGGAAGAAGGTCTGTGTATGCTACAAAGCGCTGCTGCCCTCTCTGCTGTCCCCATAGTTTAGCCTAGCTAATAAGTAAGCTGACACATCAAAAAACTGGCACACTCAGAAACATATATATAGGAATACATGTAAACATCCATTATCATCCATCATTGTTTTAAGAACCAAAATATCTCCTATTACCAAACGGTATCTATCTACCAGTGGTGCATGGTAGGCGCTCGATAAATACTGAATAGATGTATGAATGACGTTTTCCTCTATAGGTGTTGCAACATCAAAATGCACGCTATGCCCCCTAGTTTAAATCCATTTTATTTTGAAAACAAAATAAAAATTAAACTATACAAGATATAGAAAGAAATAGTGGCATGAAAAATGACATTCTCCTAACCAAGAAGAGTGCTTTAGGCCTTTCCTTCTCACCTCATTCACTTCTGCTCAGTTCCTGAAGTGCTACCTGCACTTCTTCTAGAATCACTGATCCAGGACAGGTGCGCTGTGTGGGCTACAGAGAGTCTGTTTCACAGAGGGGTTTCATAGTCGGACGAATCAGTTAGGAGGCTTCTTTGGCTCTGTCTGTATTCCTTTTCATAACACGAAGTCTTTCCTTACACACGGAGCTTGATGGCCCTAAACCTATCCTCACTGTGACGTGTATCAAACTCCATTAGAATAGGCCACTGTCTTGTGTATCTCACCCCTTCTGCTGTTAGCTCCGTGTCAACAGGGGCCATCTTGTTCACATGAAAGCCAAAAAGCCAAGCTCCTGGAACATACCAGGAGCTCACTGAAGGAGTGAGACAATGAATGCCCTTGCCTTAAAGTTCTAAAGAACCCTTGCTTCTTTAAATTAGTAAGTTCCTGGGTAAACCCTTTCCTTCTTACCTCAATCCTATCCATAATCCTAAAACAGGGACAAAAATAAAACCCAACTGTCAGTGGATGTGTTATTGGCCAAGAACAGATCTGCGATTTCTCCAAGGATTATGTATGTACCTGGGAATTTTTTTTTAATTTTTTAAATTAAAAGTTTCTCATCTTGATGAGCTCTGCAGACTCAGTGTGGAAAAACTCAGTATTGATTCATGGAGGCATTTAAGTCTGGGAGAACGTGGTCAAATAAATAAACTCCAGGAAAGACTCAATTAGTAGCCTCATATATCAAAGATAATCTCTTGAGAACACAAGTCTGGATTATGAAAGGTTTCATGCTTGTCTTCCCTGTCATACACTCAATTTTCTCTCAGGATAGCAATTGAAAAAAAAAAAAGAAAAAAGAAAAAAAAACCCTCCAGGATAGAAAGGACAACCTATAATCTATTTCAGGCTTCCTAGTGAAAAGCGCTAGCTAGCAAGCTTCATTCCACTAACAAACTAATGCCACTATAAAGCCAGAAAACTACCACATTTGGCATTCAAGTTCCCTGCATTTTCCCTTAGAAACATTTTGAGGCTAACCAGGTGAATATTTAATTAGAATTCCCAAATAAGATAATTTGCTACCAATTTATTATGAAAGCTGAAGTTCTCGGTTACTAATTTATGAATAAGCCTATCTTTGAGTTTTGGGGTGTCTCATAGATATGTATGTCGTAAAAGATGCTACGGTCACAGGCAGGACATTTTAAGAGACAGACATCTTATTAATTTCATAATTAAGGGATCAGTATGTTTTCTTCTGCTAACTGTTGGCAAGGAGAAACTTGCCTTAATGCTCAGATCTTAAAGCTAAGATCCCCTAGGCTCCCCTGCCCCAAACGCAGTGCTATTCCAGACTTTAGCCTCAGTCACTGGAGGTGGAATGCTGAAAACACAAAGCTAAAACATATAGAATAGGGATGTCTAATATGGCCTCCCGCTCTTTGGAAAGTGGCGTTAGGACCTCGGTTGGCCCTTTTATCCTCTAAGAACAGTGATTGTGATGGGGCCCAGTACAGCATGCAAATAAACCAAAAGAGTAGCTACCAATCCATTCAAAACTGATCCCAAGAAGAAAATTAGGGATCTGCTGCTGTGTAACAAAAAACCACAATCATTCAGGTCATACATTTTCTCTGCAATCTACCTGAATCATCTCCTTACCCCTCCTTGAAGCCTTCCCAGGCTTCCAACAGTGTTTTCTATGTCATCTTGGATTATTGCTTAATTGTTTTCCCACAGATTGCTCATTTGTCAAAGTTAATTATAAGCTTCCTGAGGATAGGGTATATAGCATCGAATCCTTCTGTGTCTCCCAAGCCCAGGAAAGACAGTATCTTCTTAGAGCATAAGCTGCAGTACAGCAGTCTCAGAAGTCAGTTTAAAACTGATGGCTGGAATATGCATAGAATTAGAACCATGAGATTCTATGAGACAGATAACTAAGAAAAATAAGTAAAG
Source organism: Crocuta crocuta (assembly GCF_008692635.1). NCBI lineage: Eukaryota > Metazoa > Chordata > Mammalia > Carnivora > Hyaenidae > Crocuta > Crocuta crocuta. Next base: position 5,915,209 of record NW_027532203.1, on the reverse strand, counting down.
GAATTTCATGGAGAAATAAATGGCCAATAGAAATGGATTCATATGGATTTCTTGTCTTACCCAACTTATCAGTTCAGAAAATGTCAAACGTGGTATGGCATGGTACTGAAATCTCCAAAAAAAACCAAAAAACAAAACGAGAGAGTCTTCTGGGCATCACCTCCTTTGGTACCTGGAGGGAGAAACAATTTTTAAGGAAGTTTGAGGTCTAGTTTCTAGTCGTTAATTTGTTTTGTGGCTTTGTTCAGATCCTTCCATCGTTAAGGCCTTATGCCTTCTGCAGCTGAAATGAGAAGGGCTGACCTGGATAGTTTTACTGTCCTGTACAACTGTGTATTTCCATACTAAGGATTTCTAACCTCACTCACAGTTTAGAAACGTGTACAGTGTGGTACTTAAAAGGCAACAAGGGTACGGGCTCAGATCACTGATGAGCGTTCCACCTTATACTCTCCGTTAAGCTGGCCATTGTGTTTTGAGTGATTGCCCACAAAGGCAATGAGATGCCTTTAATTAGCTTGCTATGCACCCTAAGGTCTGCACTGAGACTGCAAAAGCTTTCCTTCCGTTTCAATGGCTTAGTTTGTTGTTGTTTTGCTTTCTATCCTAAGTGCTTCTGCAGAGGAAATTTTTAATATTTAAATGGGTGTGTGCCTTCCTAAGCCCACCTTTCCACTGACTTAGAAAATCAAGCAAATCATAAGAAAATGCCAGGAAATAGTGAAGTTTTTGAAATGACTGAGAAACAATACAAGATAGAAAGAGATTAAAGACTTTATGTACGAGTTCATATTGGATCTTACCATCGCCCTGCTTTATTAAAATTTTCAGAGAGATTCTTATGCCCATGTTCCTTGCTTGCTTCCAATCTTAGAGAAGTTCATGTGGCATCAGGTGGTGTTATAAGGTGTCACAATCTGACTGACAAATCTCTGTGTCACACAGAAAGCTCTTCAACCATCACTTGGAAGTGAGAACTTTCGGGGGGGGAGGGTAGAAAGTGCTAGAGAAAACCAAGTAAGTCTAGAGAAGGCATGAGGTACAGCCAGTCCCCACACTTGAAGCAGGACATCAAGGAACATTTTATTATGCCTGTGCACTTTCAAACTCCTAAATGGAGATTAGCGACAAAGTAAATACACATCAAGCTATCTTTACCATCCAGGATACAACTGTTGCAGGGGACAAGTTCTTAAAGTTTCATTACGACACAGAGTAGCTTTGAAGTTGCCTCTGGTCGGCATCAGGCAGCTCTTGGTGTAAAAAGCCAAAACAGGACTTGCAGGGCAGCCTGCTACCAGCCTAAAAGAAAGGCACATCTTCTGTCGGGAAAACAAACGCTTGATAAGTAGAATGTTGACTGGGTGCTGCTGACAGCCTCCAGCTTCATCTATTTATAAAAGAGAGGCTATTTTAGAGCAAGTCATATACATACGCTAGTTGCAGGGAAGCAGGGTGGAGATGGAAAAGGACAATCTCCCTGAACATCTGTCATGATTACACATAAAACCTTACTACAAAGTCAAATGCGATCTGTTGGGTACTTTGGACTGTTAAGCCTCAGCTCTGTGAACGGGTGTTTGCGGTCCCGGCTACGTGTTTTATCTGTTTTTATGACGCCTGTCACTAGAGTCCCAGGCAATCAAGGGAGGCATAACCAACATAATCAACAGGTCAAAAGAGAAGATGCATTTGACCGCTTAAGACAGAGAAACGAGGCACACATTATCATATTCTCTTGTTCATTTCCAAAAGGAGCCAGGCGGAGAAGTAAACATTCTCGCCATTATAGTAGCTGCCAATTTACGACGCCTCTCTCAATTGAGGAAGCCGCAGGGCACCGTCACTCTGAATCTTGTCAGTAAAGATGGCAGTGGAGGGACGGCAGCGGCCGCCTTCCCGTCCCCACCAGGGCGGAGGAGGGAAGGCAGTTCTCCCACAGAGACAGCACATGTGGTGCTAACTCAGGCCCCAGCATGGCCCCTCCAGGTCTGGCTGTCTGCTGCATGGTAAGGGCCTCTGTAATTCATTCAGAGGCATATTGACCGTATTTTCTTGGCACTGTCATAGGAGAATATGTTCTTTTGAAGGATCTGGGGAATGGAGGTGGGGGTGCGCGGCACACCGTCTGGCTTCGTCCTCTCCACCCAGTGCACCAGTACAGAGCAGCTGGCTGTCCTTCCCCCCTCCACTCCTCTCAGAGCATCGCCATCTATGCTGGAGACGGTATTTTCAAGGCTTCCATTTATATCAGAACTTTAAAACACGAGGTGACACCAAACAGAATATTTGGGCGTCATTTATTATGCTTTAGACACAAAAACCAATGGCTTTATTTTTTTCAAAGTATTTTCTGGCCAGGTTTTTTGTTGTTTTCTTTTTTTTTTCCCACAAAGGAACAAATGTTCCTGATTACCAAATAATTCTCCAAAACCAGAAAACTATGGGTATTTGAAATGAAATGACATTGTGATTCTTTCCTGACAGATACCCCATAAGAATGAGTTTTAAAGGGCCCTCCCCTGCATGCCTGATAAACAGACATCCCTTTAAGAATCATAACAGAAGCTGCCATGGCTTTAGAGTCACTGTATCACCCTTTCTTAATCCACTGAAAAACACACAACAAATATCTTTTAAAAGGAGTTACTTCCCTTATGACTCTTATTCTTTCATCACATGCCATAGCTTATAATCTACAGGTAGTGTTTAAATTCAATAACCCTTCTCACCCTGTATTTTTATATATTCAAAATGATAATCATTTATATTTAAAGCACGGGGATTATTTTAGTTTGTCACAAATTGACAATGTCTGTATTTTCAAAAGACTTCTGGACTAGGACATGAAAGAAAGACACATGTATACCATTTACGCTTGACACCAAAATAGTCTGAATAGCTACAATGCTATGATCCAGTGGGAACAGAGTTAGAAAGGACCCAGAGTTTAGTTCCTATTCTTTCAGTTCTTCCATGAGACATAGAAAAAAATAAACAGGCCAAAATTACAAAATTAGTCTTCTGAATTTGGCCAGTATTTTCCATAATACCAGCAGGCATGGCAGAGCCAGAACTAAATGTACATGTTGTATTAAGTCCTAATTGGAAATTTTTAATCTTAGCTCATTATCTCTCCCTCATCTCCACTGTTGCTCTCAAACTTCCCACTGTTTTATTTTCCTCCACTGTTCTTACCAGGATGGAAAAGGATATTGCGTATGTACGCAGCTGCTTGCTCATTGTCCAGCTTCCCCTCTGGAACAGAAGAGCTATGGTGGCACAAATCATGACCCCCTTCCTTCCTGAGATAGCCCCACCAGTGAGAACAATGCCTTGCACATAACAGGCACTCAGTAAACACTTGAAAAATTCATCGACTCACAGTTGAGATTTTAGAAGGCCAGCTTGGACTTCCCTGACCCCAGAAATCATGCAGCAGCTCCTTAGGAGGAAGCCTGGATTGAAACCTAGCTTTCCATCCACATCAACCTCAATGCAAAGTGCAACCAAGCTCCCGCCCCTGCTGCTCCACTGAAACCATGTTATCGTGAGTTCCTGCAAACATTGTGATTCCAATACTCCATGGCCTTTTCTCCTCCTTGTTCTCTTTTGCTCTCTCACAGCATTAGCCTTGTTGGAACATATCTTCTCCTTTATGAGTGGCTTCTGCTCCGATTTCCTGATAATCAGTTACCACCAATTCCCACTGTTCCTCTCCCTTCTGTGCCTATCACCCCCAATCTCAGTTTCCAGCCCTGTCTTCCCCTAGAAGATCTAGAGCTTTATCTCTGAACTTTTGCAAGATATCCCTCTGACGTATACAGCCATCACCTCAAACTCACCATATCTAAATCTACCTATCCTGGACATTTATTTTTGTAGGAATACATCTCTTCCTCCCAACCAGATTAAAGGAAGAGTATATTTTACTTTTTTGGATTCCTATATCAGCAAGCAAGCCCAGTGCTGTGGGCTTTCTAAGTACTTTGTAAATATCTGTGTTTGACAACAATCAAATATGGTGACTGTTACGGTAGAACTGTGTCCACCAAAAGAGAGATACTTAAGCCCTAATCCCCTCAAAGGACCTCAGAATGAGACCTTATTTCAAAATATTGTTATTGCAAATGTGATTAGTTAAGATGAGGTCATGCTGACATAAGGTGGGCCCTTAATCCAATATGACTGGGGTCCATAAGAAGAGGAGAGAGACAACACAGAGTAAAGAACACCAAGGATGGTGGATGCAGAGATTGGAGGAATGCATCCCCTTCATCTACTGTAAGCCAAGAATGCCAAGGACTCCAACAGACACCAGAAGCTAGATGACACAAGGAAGGACCTTCCTCTATATGTTTCAGATGGAGCACTACCCTTGATTTCAAATTTCCAGCCCCCAGAACCATGAAAGAACACAATTCTGTTGTTTTAAGCCGCGACAACAGTTTGTGGCTCTTTGTCCAGCAGCCCTAGGAAACTAATGCCTGAGTAAGAGAGAAAGCTTTGGGATCAGACAACTCTGAGGTCAATCCCAACTCTGCCATGTAACTATGTGAGCTTGGGAAACATGAACTTCCTTCCTTTTATGTCTCAGTTTTCTTATCTGTAAAATGAAAATAATCCCTTATTTTTCACAGGATTTTTCTAAAAGTTAATCTGTAATATATATTACAAACTTCACATAGAACCTAGCACAGAGCATATGCTCAAAATTGACATTTTATTTGCCCTCTGAATTTCTAATAGAGATTTCACTTACAGTAACTAGTGCATTCATTCACCCAATATTTATTGAAAGTCTTCTTGGGGTAGGCGTTGCTCTGGGCAATTGGTATAGACAAGTAAACTACAAAGAAAGACACTTTCTCAGGGGGCTTACGTATGAATAATAAGCCTGTGGGTTTTTTTTTCTTTCAATGAATGGATGAATGAACTAAAACTGTCATTACATCTGTCTTAAACTGTTTCAAGGAATTATGTATTATAATAAGAAAGAAATGAGTGAATTTGACTATAAAGGTACAGTATATCCTTTTCAAGGTATCAAAATACTGAGCCATCATCATATAACATCATGCTTGCCATGGCAAAAAACAACATAAACTAAGATTATCTTTTCATAAGAAACAAAGGGAGGAAAACAACATTTATCACTTCTCTTAACTGCAACTCCACATTTCAAGGAGATGCTATGAGAAACCAATTGAATTTAGCATATAAAAGAAACAATTAAAAGGTTAAACTCTTTTGTAAAGATACCATCAAGTAAATCTTCACCATTGGAAAAGAAGAAATATTGCCCTCAATGTATTTTTTGATTGGAAAAAGAAACTCTCATGTAGTTGCGATCATTTTTATAATTTTCCAAAATGCATTTAGTGACACCAGCTTAATAGAGAAAAATATAAGTTAAATACTGCCAAAAATATAAACGCTGTATAAGTAACAAAACATCAACACAAAGGTCTTAATCTTTGGAACAGTGAGAAAGAACAGAAAGAGAGTCAACATTTTTCAATCCAAAGGTAAGGAATTACTTGATAGACATCTGCTACAATACATTTATCAACAGGAAGAATGTCAGAAAATGTAAATATCCGGTTTGAGCGTCTTGCAAAGCATCCCCAGTGTGGATTATCTCCCTGTCACACATCCCCTTTGGCTGTCCACTGTGGTAGCATCACTGTGCCCCACACGTGGCTGCTGAGCTTCTAAAATGTAACTCATCTAGACTGAGATGTGCTACAAGAGTAAAATGCACACCAAGATTTGAAAACAGTATGAAAAAAGGAATGTACCATATATATTAATTACATTTTATATTGATTGCAATTTGAAATAAATTTTTGTTATACTGGGTTAAATATACCATTCAAATTAAATTCACCTGTGTCTTTATGCTTTTTTAATATGTCCACTAGGAAATGTCACATCTGCGGCTCACATTATATTACTATTGGGCAGTGCTGCTCCCGCTATGGTGACACAGTTGTGGGGAGTGGCAAGGGCTTGTTGTGTTAAAAACCAGTAATCAAGTGATCAATTAGTCTCCATCACTAACGGATCGGTCTGTGCTTTTCTGTGTATCAGCTTTATTCAAAGTATAAACCAACTATGGGCCAACTTCCTCCACATAGCAGGAAACACAGAAACACATTTCCATTTGACATTTTGATAAACGCACCATCACTGAGCAACTAAAATGCCCTCATTAGGTCCATGTACAGAAACCTAGTTAAGATCTCTGGCCCGATTTTAAGTCCGGTGTTAAGCATGAGACCAATCAATTACAGCCAAGTGGGTGGAATCTGTAGAAAAATATAGCTCTCCGCTAACTAAAAGGTTGGAGCCAGGGAGGAGGAGTTCCCTAAGAACGACGATGCTTCTAGAAGAAGCAAAGATGGAGGGCAAACAATTTAACAGATATCCATTAATCAGTATGAATGTGTTGATAATATTGCAGAGAAATCCTTGTATTGTGTTTCTATTTCTGAGAAGCACATATTGTTGCTTTGACGCAATATTGCTTCCTTTGCAGAACAGAGTTGTTCTATTTGGAATATTATATATCCTATTCTGAGTTGTTTTAATGAGCGGTCACAGTTCACACCCCCATCCCCCGCACTGGACAGTGGGGAAGTGCACTGGGCGCCAACAGAGGACCTAGTCAAGCATGGGGCTACCTTCCCCTGGAAACAACCATTATTCTAAACTTAGCACATGACTACGGGAAACCAAATCACACTCCCTCTAGAATCGAATCACAAAACTAGAAGGTCAAAGTTTTCCTTCCACTGTGACTGATAAAGGGAAAGGATGGGAATCTAGGACTATGAAGGGACATCTTCTCTGGGTGCACAAAGGAGAACCGTCCTCAACAGGACAGAACAAAGACAACACAGAGGAAGGAAAGCTGATAGAGAAACATCAAACAAAAGAAAGAGAAAGAACTGCTGGAAAAGAAAACTGGGAAAGCCCTAGGAACTAGCTATGCCTGAAGTCTGAGCCATCTTAGACTTACAAGTTCTGTGAACCTGTACACTCCCTATTTTGCTTGAGCTCTCTTTGAGTCTAGATTAGATCTTTTGCATTGGAAAGATTCTATTCTGATTATCTTAATGATCCAAGTGATTAAACCTTTGACTTTCAATCTGAGTGTCAGTGCTACGTTGTCCTGAAAATGACAGAATGCTTAAAATAAGCCAGGAGTCATGAAATATAGATAAATTCTATACACGGAAGGCAAATATAAGTGTAACATCCCTTACCTTGAGATAAGTGAATTGCTTGCAACCCAAAGTACTTCGTGCGTGGCAACGCTCATGTGTCTATCACCGCACTCTAAAATCTGGTGGCAGGTACTTATTTGCTTGTCTATCTCCACTACTGGACTTTAAGCCTCTTGAAGGCAAGACACTTTATTTATCTTTATATACAATGACAGCCTAGCATGGTGCGAGGCAATGAATGCTTATAGAAGGTGAGAGGAAAGGAATTAAAATGGAGAGAGAAAAGATACTACAGTTGAGGTAGGTGCTTCTTTCAACTATGCTTTCATAGTTATAAGATAATTTCTTGTCATCTTTTTGTTTAACTATTGGGCTGTACACTAATGGAGGGACAGTCTGCTCCTAATGAAAGGGTACTGTAATAATCATCATTATCATACCACCTAACATTGTGTGTGTGTTTTCTGTATCCCAGAAGCTCTGCTAATTGCTTATATCTTTTCTGCTTAGAATGCTGAATTTGGCACTAAGAAGATGAAAATACTTTAGAATACTTTATAACATAGCGCTTTACAGTACTTCACAGTTTGCAGAATACTTCCACGTGTATCTTCTTGCTTGCAATTGTTTGCAATCCAGTGCGGTAGATGGGAAAATATTAATATCTCATAATTCATCTGGAAAAAGAACCCTGAGAACTTAAGAGACTTTCCTTAAGTAACAATATTAGTAAATACGAATAAGATTCCAAGTCTCATGACTCTACACCAGTACTTGCTCCACTACAGAAACAGCATCTAACATCTATACAAATCAACCTATGAAAGTCAGGCACCTGGAGAGTCTGTGAATCGTACTGGTAATGGTTTCACTGGTGCCCCAGACTTCCCATTTTCCAGGCATTTTCAAGCTTCATTTCTGCATTGAAATTCCTCTCCTCCAACTCCCTCCCATCCTCTTTTCTCTTAATGAGTCCACTTACCGGAATGAAAGCAAATGCCATGACTGTAACTACTAGAAGGTTCCACCAGCAAAAAAGCTACAGACCTTTCCCTAAAAGTAATGCCTGCTTCTTCTAAGTAAAAGACAATGAACCATGACAGGGAAAACCCTTCCCCCATAATTAAAACAAAACAAAACAAACAAACAAAAAAACACACCTTCTTCTTGATATGTCTGCTAAGGTAGCTGGTTCTGATTACAAGAAACAACGTCGAGGTCCACCCTTGCCTCAGTACACTGCATAGAAGGTGCAGTTGAAGAGGGACAGATTTTGCCTTTTCCTTAATGCCCTCATATAATTCCCTACATTAAGTACATTTTTAGCTACATGGTGGGCACACCATAAAATCTCACATATATGTACATTGTGTGTGCGTGCACACATATACACACATGCACTTAGGTAAATAGAAGGATATGTTATTTGTTTGCTTTATATTGACACCAAAATCCTATGAAACAGTAGGTGAATAGATTTCATTTGTCATGATTTTTTTCACTTTTTAGTGATAACTGTTAGAGTTTGTATAGCCGCAATGATCTGCCAGTCTAAATATTTCACTGAGGCCAGAAAAAGGAGCGATGGCACTTGAAGAGCACTCCAATAATTTCATAAGAACTATATTCATTTTTTTTTCAAAAGACTAAAAGAGTGGGAATCCCATTTTAGCCTTCCAGGAAAAGAAAGCTTAAGAGCAAATTCTGGGAAAAACTAAAATTGTTTTTATCCTTCTGTAAAGAGCATTTGGACTGCTGGTACCTTCAACCAAGAGATAGGATCAAGAGTCCTACTATGTACCCTGTGTCTGGGGCTAGAATTATCTTGGTGGATACAACGCATCTCCATGCCTCCTGATACATAGCATTTAGCTATTCATTCAACAAATACTTGAGCATTTGGATGTTCCGGGTATTAAATGCCAAAAAAGCAACTAAACTCTACCCCTTCATGGAACTGACATCCCAGTGGGGAAAAGAGAGAAGAAACTAATAAGTTTTAAAACAGACTATTTAGATTCAGAAACTGATAAGGGTTCTGAATGGAAAACAAAAATCCAGAGTGCCCTTCGGAGGGAATTCTAGCTTGGTTGCTTAGAAAAAATGGTTAGCAGAAACCCATCAATGGACAATACCTGAGTGGGCCTCCAACAATGTAAAGCATCGCATTATGTGCAGATCTAGAAAAAGAGCAGTGGGCGCAGAGGCTGCTGCACAGAGGGCTGTCTGGCTGAAGCGTACTGAACAAGGGAAACAGCAATGATGGAAACCCTGGAGAGACAGACAGGGGCTGAAGGGGCAGGCGAGCTAATATGAACTCTACACTCTATTCTAAGTCCAGTATGACTATTTGGGCATTGTGTTAAAAAAAAAAAAAAAACGATGAGCTTGAGAAAACTCACTCTAGACAGTGTGTAAAGAAACATCCGAAGGTTTAGAAAATGGAGGCAGAAAGAGCAATTTGAGGCTCTGCAGTAACCTAAGTGAGGGTTAATGGTGGCTTTGATTAGTGTGCAGTGATACAGATAGTGAGCATAATACTAATACAAATACCACAGCGGTGTCATGTATTGTTCTACTAAATTTACATTTATTAATTTATTTGGATTCTCATATTCACTCTTTGAGCCATTTAATAACAATCCTATAAGGTACTGTAATTAAACCCACTTTGCAGCTATTAAGAAAGCAGAGTGAATTTACATAGCATACTTAAGGCTACACAAATAATAAATGGTTGGGGGGGGTGCGAAAGTTTAGCCAACTGAAAAGTTAGAAGGGAGAGCCCACACATAAGACTGCCTTCACTTCTGATGCCAATTGCAAGTTCAGGGGACCCCAAGTCCACCTTATGGTTCCATAATTCACTAGAAGGACTCACAGAACTCGTTGAAGGCCGTTATGCTCATAGTTATGGTTGATCAGAGGGAAGGGACACAGATCAAAAGTAGTCAAAGGAAAACTTAGACGGGGTGAAGTCCATGAAAGGACCAAACTTGGAGCTACCAGGTATCATCTCTTGAGGAGTCAAAACAGCATTAATTTGTCAGCACCCATGTGTGGAAATATACAGAGCATTGCCAACCAGAGAAGTTCACTTGAGCCCGATGTTTAGACTTTTAATTGAAGCTCCATCTTGTAGGCATGACTGATTGCCCAGGTGGAGGATCTCAGTCCCTAGTCTTTCCAGAGGTCTATTGGTGCTGCATGACCCACCCACCCCCATATTACACTGTTCATCCTTCTGCTGTGGCCAGCCCCCACCCTAATCATATTATTAGACTATCCTGACACAAGGTCCATAAGTCAAGACCCTCCTATATTCTAATCAGGGTATGACATGCCAGGGACTTGGAGATAACCTCGCAGAAACTGAGGGCAAAGGCCAAATCTCTCCTTGGGCAATTGTTAGATTCTTTGCTGGACAGGGGAAGACATGGATAAGAGGGAAACAAATAGTTTGTTTGCACTTAAGCGAAATTTGAGATGCCCATCTCATATAAAAATATAGATGTTGAGTAATAGTTAAAGAAACATATCTAGGGTTCAAGAATGAGAATACTGGACTGGAAATTCAAATTTTGAAGCCTACAGATGGTATTTAAATCTCACAGCAGAGTTGCTGAATCACTATGTTGCATACCTGAAACCAATGTACACTTTGGGTCAACTATATGTCAGCATAAACAAACAAATAACACACACAGACAGACAAATGTATGTCACAGGATGGAGTAAGATGAACTAAAAAATAATTTTTAAGGAATGAATAGCATCAGGCCTGAGCCTTGGAGGATAGCCATATACAGAGGTCAGGAAAAGGAAGAAAATCTAGCAAAGGAGATGGAGAAGGAATGGCCACTGATGCAAGAGAAAAATGAAGAAAATATGGGAAATGTTTATCAAAAGAGTGAGCATTATGTAGAGAAATGACCTGACATTTTGGAAATGCACTGTTAAGTATTTCTAGATAAAATAACAATATCTGCTAACTTTCAAATGGTTCAGTAAAAACTAAAGAATAGATACGTATTTGTGGGGTGGTGTTTGGATGGCTCAGTCACTTAAAGGTCCAACTTTTGATTTCAGCTCAGGTCACAATCTCACAGCTCGTGAGACTGAGCCCCATTTTGGGTCACAATGATAGCATGGAGCCTACTTAGGATTCTCTCTCTCCCCCTCCCTTGAGTGTGCTCTATCTCTCTGTCTCAAAATTAATAAACAGTTAAAAAATATTTATATATATTTGCAAACATAAGTACAATACAACAAAATGTGCTAAAAATTATTGAAACTAAGTACAGTGTATAGGGGGGTTCATTATATTATTTGTTCCATTTTTTTATTTTTAAAATTTTTCATAATGAAATATCAGATGTGGAAAGAGAGGGTACTAATGACCAGTGCCATAATGCTCCTGAGAAATTGGACGGTAAGGCAGATGATGAACTCTTGGGATTTGGACTTCAGGATCTGGGATTTGATAAAGTTAGGGAAATACAGAATGGGAGATGAGGAACAGGCAGGGAGATTTTCTCTAATGGACAAACTGATCAAAGGCTACAATAATGTAGCAAGCACTCAAGTAGAGTGGAGACAACTAGCAGGGATAAAAGGGTGAAGGCTTTAAAAGGAGCACACATTTGAGCTGTGTCTGCAAGAATCCGGAGGCTCTCACCAGGGTGAACAAAAGGAAAAGGAATTCCCGGCAAGAAGAACAACATATGTAAAGGCATGGAAGTGTGAAAAAGGTATGATACAACATTGAGTCCGGTACCTACAGTTTGGCTAGCACTGAAGCTAAAAGATGAGTACAGGTTACCTCAAAAAACAGCCGGAGTTCTTCCTCTGAAGTTCCCAAAAGGGAGAATACCCTGAGACACTGGTGAAAATGCAGGGTCCACCAAAGAACCATTGAATCAGAATCCCTGGGGACGGAACTCAAGCTGGAAGGGGGCCAGGAGGACTTGTGAGGCCAGAGAGCATAGGTGTGTGTGGGTCCTCTCCACATCACATGGCCCTTCCGCTCTGCCATCCCCATTGATAGCTTTTCTCCATATTTCTTACCCCTTCCCTCTACCTGAGCACTCACAGCTTCTGCTCCCCAGAACTCGGGTTTGCTCATGGCTTCCCCTTACATGATACTGACTTCAACTAACACCTTTCAGCACAAACACTAATCACAAACAGACATCTGCATCTAGATGTGTCTACACCTTTTAGTTCCTATTACAGAGAGAAACAGAAGGGAAAAGAGTGAGAAAAAAAGGAAGAAAAAAGACTGGTGGTTGCGTAGATGGAGTCACAAGTCCACGCCAGCTTCAATAAGCAGTGACTAGGGGTATATCGCATGTACAAAAGGACAGACTCTCAATAGCAGTGCTCCTCAAAATGCCAGTCCACAGTGAGAAAAGAGCTTGCTCTAGAATGTAAACTACTACACTGCTTCCTTCATCAATAAACTCTTACTATGGAAAAACAAACAAAAACTCAGCAGAACCAAATGCAGTGCTTAATGACACAATTAATTTATACTCTAGCCCAAGCTCCTTATCTTACTCAGGACTGGTAACAAACAGTGCAAAGACCAACAGTCAGTCCACGGACCACCCTTGGAAGAAAATGGCTCTCAGCAGAACTGTGGATGAAACAGGCATTTAAAATAATGCCAGATACAATGCATAGTGATGTCAGTGATCAAAAATTAGCAAAACTGTCCTCACAAACCCATGAAGAGAGGATTGGTAAAAAACACAAAAGCGTAAGACAGGCTTCATCCCCAAGCATGACACCATATTTCTAAAAATAATGAGAAATTAGTTTCAAGTTTAGTTCCCCACTGAAAATAACTCAGAATACCAGCCAGTAAGATGTGTGTTTTTATAAGAAAAAAATTGAACCCCAAGAGCACCAGAGGTATGCCTTTATAGCTTATTTTTATTCCTCTCCACCAGGTACAGTCACCAGAGTGACCTGGGGAGCATAAAAGTCAGAGAACATTTTTTTAAACTCTCTTCAAGGCTGTTAGGAGGTATAAAATACACACCTTGAGCAAAATAAATGTATGCACCTCAAGAAGGTAATAAATCACTTGTAGCGTTATTGTTGTCAGTCATCGGTTCTTGAAGGGCAAACTGTACTTGATTCTTGACTTGTTTTTTGCTTCACTGATCAGCAACCTTCCTTAGAAGTTACAAAGTTTTCACTGTTGACAACTCTGGGATTTTTTAAAAGTCACACCATGTTTTCTAAATATTATTCTGTGGCCATACTGGTGTGCAGTTCAATTGCACAACCTTCAGTCAAAGGCCTACTGTGTGCTGGGCACTGCTTCCTCTCTGCTCTGGAGGAAATGCAGAAAAAAATAAAATGTCATGTCATTGAGGAACTCATACAATCCCTTGGGGAGACCCACATGTGAACATATAACTAGAAATTAATGTAGGCTGCAACTACTGCTGTAATTGGGCAAAAAACAGGAATGATTAATTCTGACAATGGGAACACAAGAAGACTTCACAGAAGTCCTAGAAGGATACATAGAATTCAAGAGGCAAGAAAGGAAAGAAGTAAAGAACATCCCAGATAGAGGAGAGAATTGAACTCAGTCTTGGAAGAGTGTGGTTCATTCAGGAAACCTCAGGTCACCTTCTAATAGCCCGTAAGATGTGTTGAGGGAAGGGTGTACAGAGTAAGAGCACACAGGCTTATACATGCAAGTTGTGTTCATGGTAGGTGAGCAGTCCCAGGTAATAAGATCAAGCTTGTAGAGAAGAGGGGTAGACTCAGACTAGGGGCTGATTAGGCTACAGTATGAAAGACTTTGAATGTCATTCTGAGAAACACAGTGTGAGGAAGAAATGGCACTATAGGATAATGGTCTTTGTAGCAGACTGTAATATTTGAATTTTTCGTTCCCTCCTTATAGCAATTTTCTCTGCACCATTGCCTTTGGCCGCCATCATGTGATTTGCTTTGCTCTGTGATTTTCTAACAGAGTAGAATGTGAGCAGACATGCCCTATATCACCCTCAAGTGGAAACTTATAGAAGCAATGAAGATTTCTGCCACACTGGTTGCTCTTGTAGCTGTGCCATGGAGTCTGCTTCTTGAACTTGGTCTTAGAGTGGAAAGAATCACGGAACAGAACTCAGCTTCTATTACCACACAGTGGGTAAGACCCATGCTAGCTGACTGGAGGTCACCAACAAAGGTAAGGGAAAACACAAGTATCTGCTGTTGAAATTTAATGAGATTTCAAGACTTTTTGTTACCCAGTATAATGTAGTGAAGGTGACTAATTTACCCTTTTAAAATTATAAAATTAGGGGATGCCTGGGTGGCTCAGTCAGTTAAGCATACAACTTCAGCTCAGATCATGATCTCGCAGTTGGTGGGTTTGAGCCATGTGTCAGGCTCTGTGCTGACAGCTCAGAGCCTGGAGCCTGCTTCAGGTTCTGTGTCTCCCTCTCTGTCCCTCCCCCACTCATTCTCTCTCTCTCTCTCAAAAATAAACATTAAAAATATTTTAAAAATTAAATTATATGGGCACCTGGGTGGCTCAGTCAGTTAAGCATCCGACTTCAGCTCAGGTCATGATCTCACAGTTTGTGGGTTTGAGCCCCACGTCGGGCTCTGTACTGACAGCCAGCTCAGAGCCTGGAGCTGGTTTCAGATTCTGTGTCTCCCTCTGTCTCTGACCCTCCCCTGCTCACGCTGTCTCTCTCTCTCTCTCTCTCTCTCTCAGAAATAAATATAAAACATTAAATTAAAAAAAATAAATTATAAAATTAATATATTTTCACTGTAAAACATAGTGAAAATTTTAAAGAAAAATAAAATTATCTATACTCACAATCCCCAAAGATAATCACAGGTATCATTTTGACCATACCTTGTACTACATATCAATCCAGACGAACCATAAATCTAAAGAGGAAAAGTAAAGCAATGAAGTTTTTAAAATCAAACATAGGAAAATATTTTAATTATCTGGGGGTAGGCAAAGATTTCTTAAACAGGACACAAAACAGTATAAAGCAAAAGACTGTGATACAGGACTACACTAAAATAAAAGATGCCTATTAACAAAAGACATCAGGAAAAGTGTGAAAAAGCAAGCCACAGAATGGTACAAAACATGTATCAGCTCTATGTCCAACCTAAGGGATTATGCTCTGGATGTGTAAAGAAGAAAGCAAACACGTCACTAGAAAAATGTTCAAAACACTTGAATTGGCCCTTCAACCAATAATGTTATTTCCTGTTCTGGTGCCGATTACACTGGTGAGTTAACGTTATAAAAAGCAGTGAAGCTGTATGCTTATTATAATCTGTGTGTGTGTGTGTGTGTGTGTATGATGTTATACCTCAATACAAATATACATTAAAAATGACAGTATCCAAATTATTAGGTGTAGATGTAAAATCTTAACAAGCAACTTCTCGAAAGGTTAAGGATCCTTTCTTCCAGAGGTTTTTAGTACACACAGCTACAAACTATTAGAGATTTCTGTATAACTTTGTAACTGGCAACATAATATTGGTTGTCAAGGATCTTGATATCTTACCCAGAGGATTTTAATGAATATAATTTGGAGATATACATCAGGCTTCACTAACGCTGCGCAATCCTCTGGTCAGGTATCAACAAATGTGCAAGATAAATTTCCTTTCCATTCACCTCATTCTTTAAGTACTACAGAAATAATATTTCAATCAATACATCTGGTCTTTTCAAATTATATTATCTTCTTTTACAGAGCCCAAATAAAAGATGTTTTGAATAGATGAAGCAATTTGGTTTCTTTTACACTTTTGTAATAAATTCTATTTAAATGCAATCCCTTTACCAATTAAATTATGTCACTAGTTGCTGTTGTTATTCTATTTAAAAAAAACTAAACTAAAATTCAAAGTGATATTCCAAGATTTTATGAGTTAATAGTTAAAAAAACTCATAAAATAAAACTTTTTAAATTTAATTTAGGCTGTTACAAATTAATTCTTAGGATAGTTCACTCATCTGTTACTGTCTTCTTTTACATCACTGGAGATATAATGTAGATAATGATAATAAACTGATTTATTTATTCAGGGGCTCCTAGGTGGCTCACTCCGTTAAGCGTCTGACTTTGGCTCAGGTCATGATCTCGCAATTTGTGAGCTCAAGCCCCATGTCAGTCTCTGTGCTGACAGCTCAGAGCCTGGATTTGGATTCTGCATCTCCTTTGCTCTCTGCCCCTCCCTCACTCATTTTCATTGTCATTCTCTCTCTCTCTCTCTCTCTCTCTCAAAAACTAAACATTTAATTTTTTTTAAAATTTATTTAGTGCCTACTGTATACCAGCGTTGGGAGGCTGGGGATAAACAGAGAGACAAGGTCCATTTTCAAAGAGCTTATCTTTCACAGGAGGGCAATAATCAGGATATGTAGAAAGAAGAAAACTGAAGTGCGAGAGGGGCTGGCATGGGGGCAGGGGGGCCACCCCAGCTGCACAGACAGAGGTCCCCTGAGAAACTGGGATCTGGATCACAGAAGAACCTGTATTCATTTGCTTGGACTGCCAGGTGAAGTCCCACAAGCCAAGTAGCTAAAACCAAAGTGCATCGTCTCGCAGCTCTAGAGGCTAGAAATCAGAGATCAAGGTATTGGCAGGTTTGGTTCCTTCAGAGATTTGTGAGGGAGAATCCTTCCATGTCTTTCCCCTTGCTTCTGGTGGCCTGCGGACACTATTTGGCTTTTCTTGGCTAGTAGAGGCAACACCCAGAGGTCTGCCTTCATCTTCACAGGACCTCCTCCCTATATGTACATCTCTCTCTGTGTGTCCAGGTTTTCTCCTGCCAATGCCTTGATCTTGAATTTCCGGACTCCAGAATGGGGAGCCAATGGATTCCTGTGGCTCAAGCCTCCCAATTGGTGGTGTTTTGTTAAAGCAGCCCTAGAGAATTAATACATGCATAATAATATTCAACAGTTTGTCCTTCTTAACTCCTAGTTCAGGGGATTCTAATGAAAACTTTAAAGAAAGTCCAAAAGTTACTTATCTAGAAGCAAATTCTCTGAAGGGCAAATAAATTCTTTTGAAGAAATAGCCTCTGTGTTTTGGACTATTCAAATCAATGAATACTTGTCATTACATCAATGGTCAGATCATCTATTTTCTTTTTATTCGGATATTTTGATACCAATGTAGACGCATTCTAATTGCACATTTCATAATTAGAATAAGTCAGTGGAATCATTAGAGTTCATGTATTTGTCAATAGCAATTTAGATATTGAATAAAGCTGTTACTCTTTATTTAAAGCTTTCTATACTACATTGGCAGTTCCTGCTGACCACATGAAAGATGTTAAAAAAGTGACAATAGGCCCAAAATGGAGTCGCTTGTATTAAACCCACATCACCAAACCAAGGTTTAATACCTAACCTTCAATACAACCTTCTCCAGAAATGTAGTCTTAACCAGTCAGTCTGGAATTTTCTGGTCGGCACCAATGAGGTAATCTGTTACACAGACCCTTTCCATCCCCCAAAGGAAGATGACTTAGTCCTCTTTCCTTAGTCCTTCCTCCTTCTGCCTATAAAAACCTTCCACTTTGTACAGCTTCTTCTGGGTCCTTTCTACTTGCTAGATGGGATGTTGTCCAATTCGTGAGTTGTTGAAAAGAGCCAAGTGGATCTGTAAATTGATTCAGTTGAGTTTTGTTATTTGACAAAGCTGTGGACAATTTTTGATTGTTGCCAAAAAAAAAAAAAACCCAATAACTAGTGAAAGAAGCCTCCACCATCATTTGCCAATAAAAAAGACAAATTCTCTTCCTTATCTCTGAAACCAAAGCCTACCTATCCCCACAGAAAGTTTAGGAACATGGTTGAAGTAAGAGTTCAGCTCTCGCTCTTTCGCTCTTTTCCTTGTGGGTGGCCACAGCTGAAATGCAGGGCAGAATTGTGACCACCCTTCAGCCCCTAGCCGGGAGATCCTGTATCTGATCCATTAATAACAAAGTGAGTGTTCTTTCCAACAAGCTACATGAAGTTCAGAGTCAGCCAAGGCGGAGCTTTCCCTCAGAGACTGCCCTTAGGGCTCGCCGAAGCTGGGTGAAAAACTTACGACAGCAGAAAAAAGCTCCAGAGAGTTTCCCTTTTAAAATGCCAGGATCAATATGTCTGCCATCTGACTTATTCTAAAAAATGAAAGCTCATGAATCTCAAGGAGCACAATCACCCTCTTACACCATTCCACTGCCCCAAAGTAGCTACTAGTTAATTGCCTTTAGGTTGGAACATCAGTATCCATAAATGGAAGGAGTAGATCTCTCTCTTAATTTCTGACCAAAATTCTATTGTCTTTCCCTGCTCTATGTGACAAAGGCTCTATAGTTCTTCTGAGATGAATAGCAGAAGACACTGCAACAAATTAATACAAATGAAGTCATTCCTGAGTGACTCCATCTGCTTTAGAAATAAGACTCGGACAATAATGTGGCCAAGATCCAGATAATTAGGCCTGACTCCAAATGAAGGCACACAGGTAACTTATAGCTTCATTAACTCTCTTCAAGAAGGCAGACATCCAAAAACTAACCTTAATAGAGGCAGCATATGATCCATTGACAATCTGTTTGATATTAAAAAATGAACTTTGTTTTTGCAACGTTGCATGAACAGTAGGCAAATAACATATGCAAGTCAAAATACCATGGACCAAGGCATGGTTTAGTGTTCTAGATGCCAGGCTCAAAATTCAGAGAACAAAGACCTTAATTTTTGTTTACGGAATTTAATCAAAAGGCATTAATAATCTAGCAACTAAGAAAGGCACATAAGGTGTCTGCAAGTGTCTTTTCTCTGTAATCAACAGGAAGATTATTAGGTAATAACAAATGTTATTCATCTTCATAATGGCTAAATGACAGCCTGTTTAAAAATAACAAATGACTACTCCTCATTGACTATTACAGGGTGAGCATGACCTTCACGTATTTTAAGCAAACAAGTCCTCTTTTCAAAGGCTTCAGGAGTCCTTTAATTGATAATGATGAGATGTTTTATCTTTACCAAGGGATGCTAAACCTTTTAAGATGCTATTTAAATTGAGATAATTTTATACAGCCTCCTGAGTTAGAAAAGACCCTGAAGGTCTCCCACTGATTTTTTTTCATAAACAAGATATTAATGAACCACAAACGTAATTAGCTAACTGCATATAGAAACTTTATGCAGAAATGTTTCTTCTTTGTCCTTCCTGATGTTTCTATTGTGAAACAGTTGCATTTGGATTCACAGGTCAAAAAAATAAGTAGAAGACTTTAAAAATAGATTCTTAAAGATTATATTTATCTCCCTTGAAGTAGGAGCATATCTAGTTACCGATGATATCAGGGCTTCAGCTGAAAGCCCTCTATAGCTTCTGAATGGCTGTGACAATCACACAGCGCCTAAGTCAAAAACACCTCTTCCACTACCTTGTTTTGAGCTTTCCACATCTCCCAACATGCACTTTTGAGACATACCACACGGTCACTGACACAGCAGCCGTGACGTGCAGAATCCAGTTAGGGAAACCTTCGAGGAGAACCCACTGGCCTTCCTGGCACATAATGGAGTTAAACAGAGCAGCTAAAGACACTGCTGTCACAGTTTTAACATGCAGTCAAAACCGCCTAAGCTACTGGAGTCCCCAGTCCTTTCCCAGGGCCTTACATGGTAAGGAGAGTTAACAGTCCCCCAAAGATGTCCACACCCCAAACCCTGATGCCTACGAAAAGGTTACCATAATGAAAAAGGCCACTTTGCAGATGCATCTAAGTTAATGACTCTAAGACGAAAGGAAGATGAAATGAGGGGCTTTGAAGACAGAGGATGGGGCCACAAGCCAGAGGATGCAGGCGGCCTCTAGGAGCTGGTAAAGCAAGGAAACAGATCTTCCCTTCGGCCTCCAGAAGGGGCACAGCCCTGCTGCTGCCTTAATTTTAGAGCCACTGTAACTGATTTGGGACTTCTGACCTACAGGAATGGAAGATAATAAATCTGCGCTGTTTTAAGCCACTATGTTTGTGGTGATGTGTGCCTTGGAAACCAACACACCTTCACGTCTTTGGACTCAAAACCTAAAAACTTGCCAGTAGCCTGGGCTCCTAATTGGTAAGGTGTTCTTCCCTCTTGGTAACAAAAGCATCACCATATATAAAATGGTGGCAGAATTCCACAGCAGATTTTTTTAAGCCCAAAATTAAGCTACTTTTTCTTGTCTATCTCAGATGCAAACTTTAAAGTGTCACCAAATTTTCTTGATGCTGGAACCCCTTAAACATATTATCAAAAAGAAGTGAGTCTTTGATGATGATGATGGAAAGCATACTTCACATTTTAAGACTGCACGTTCTCCTCTGTAACAGGGTTCGACCAAAGGTTCTCCAAGTTTATTCCTGAGGTTCAAGGTTACACTAGTGTCTTTGACTAATTCCTATAATGCGCAAATATATATTACTTTTACCCAACAAAGAGGCAAGCTTTCCTTTGTGCTTCATTTGATGACCATCTTGATTATTTCACCTCAGGTCCCATTTCCTCCAGAGGGAAATTTTTTGCTACAAATCAGCAAAGGTTATTTATCATCGACCTGCCTTTTCTCAGGGATGAGTATACATATTGATTTTGTAACATGGTTATCAAATTATCTTCATAAATCAGCTAACAGCCAAACAAATAATGTCACAAACAAAAGTAAAAGATACCTTGGTCTTCACAGGAAAGAGTGAGCCTTGACTTCCAAAAAGCCACATGATGTCCACCAGCCACTATAACTAAAAGCATCTTTAAAAGTCCTTGACCTGTACTCAGGACAAATTGGGAGACTGTCATCCTCAAGCCTGTGGCTTTTCTAAATGAATGTATCTAAAGTAGCATGCCAGCTGGGAGATAGGGAAGGGGCTGTTTTCTGATACAGCTTTAGGCACACAGTTTAAGTTAACGAGACATGGCAAGAGCAGGTGGGTAATTCGATGTTCACACACTGTAATGGGCCAAAGGCTAATTACTATTCACTGTAAAATGAACATAAAAGTAGCAATTATGCCTTCATCCTAGTGGATGTGATGTATTAAAAGCTATCAGCTTCACCTTCTGTAATAACAACTTTTGTCTGTTTGTACCAGGATGTTGGAAAATAAGATGGATGTGGCAAGGGGGAGCTCTGTGGCTTCACACAAGAGCAAACATTGGATCCTCACTGTCCCTCCTTCTGTGCTGGAGACACAAAGGATACATGAAGCCTTTGGCTTAGAAGTCATTTGCATGTATGATGCTTTTCTTCCCTGGCTGTGAAGTGCTGCCAAATTAACGGTTCACATAAAGATTTTCCTATGCCACCTCCTCCAGTCACCTATGAACCGCAGATAAATGTTGAGTTCACAAGGGGAAAGTCTCAACCACCAAGTTCAAATTGTCTGAGTTAGGAACACATGTGAGTAGCGCTGGCAGGCAGAGCCGAGTGTCCATCATCTTCATCTTTGCCAAAAGCATCCAACCAACAGGACTAACCCATCCTCTCATTTTATAACAGTGAAAAATCTAAAATCTGTAAAGAGTACGCATAGGAGAAACAGAAACAAAAGATAAACAGTAAGGTTCAGAGATGCCAATACCACAGAATAAATCGTCTTTGGTACTAGAATGAAAATCTGAAGTGTTCTGACAGAAAAGAAAACCATGATCTCCCAAGTAGAGAAAAAAGAATGTTGGATAAGCTGAACATGAATCAAGAAGGAAATTCTTATTTACAGATCGGGGAAAATGGCAATCAGCTTAGGCCTTGTCCGTCAAGACCCTACTGCATGACTGCTTCTTAGATATACCTGTTTTGTGAATTTCTAACCAGACAGGCAAGGACTACTCTGTGCAGCCTGGACCCTACTTCCATGCTTTACTCTGTCTCAGCTTGTTCTGTGATGAACCCTCAAATTTCACCAGAGGCTATCACTGGTTTATAGACAATCTCCTCTGTCACATACCTGCATCGCTAAGAGGAACCACCAGCTCTCTGTTGGCTCTGCCTTGACCTCAGGCTCAAGAGTTGCCCCTCGAGCAGTCCTGGAAAATGTGGCCAGGTGATTCCAGCACCTCCCCATGTACTCGGCAGACATCAGAAAACTGCACATTGAAACGCCAACTTGTTTATGAACCACGAACTGTAACATATTTTGGTGATATACTAGTTTACCTATGTACACAGTGAATGCAGTGCTTTTCACTTAGTCCAAGATATAATTCTATAAACAATGTGAAGATAACTTTGTGGGGAAAAAGCC
Source organism: Crocuta crocuta (assembly GCF_008692635.1). Lineage (NCBI taxonomy): Eukaryota > Metazoa > Chordata > Mammalia > Carnivora > Hyaenidae > Crocuta > Crocuta crocuta. Next base: position 5,892,662 of record NW_027532203.1, on the reverse strand, counting down.
TTAAATTTGGTACTAAAAGACATCAGTCTAGAGTTAGGATTCTGCCTAACTTCTTTCTTTAGTAAGAGAAGGGAGGGAGGGAGAGAGAGAGAGAGAGAAAGAGAGAGAGAGAGAGAATATCCCAAGCAGGTTCCACACTCAGATCTCATAACCCTGGGATCATGACCTATGCTGAAATCAAGAGCTGGACGCTCAACTGACTGAGCCACTCAGGGGCTTCCCCCAATTTATTTTTATCTTTGCTTCAATCTAGACATCTCTTGGACTCTTATTTTTATTACTAAATTTTAAAAGAAAAGTCCACATGAAATTTACTGAGGGAAACGCTGTTTGACGTGTCTTACTTTCAAAAGCTTCAGGGGCTTTCAAGATAGCTCCTTGGAACTTTGGGATTGGCTTAAAGTGTCCGATGCTGAGATAACAGGGGCAGAGCCCTGAGCAAGCTTTGACCTGCTCAAGGAAACCATCAGTGCCTGTGACAGCTGAGCCACCAGGAACCCCATGGGCTCTCTGCCCAGCGGGTTCCTTGCCAAGGGATGTCCCAAACCATCACGCGGCTGCCAACGCGGCTGCCAGTGTGCCCATGTCCCAAATCTACCCTTAGGATAAAGAAAGTTAGGCAATGTCATCACACGCCCTACAAGCTTCTCAGAGATACATGCAAACCCCACGATTTTCATTTTGTCACTTGCAAGACGAGAGGGCTGTGAATATGTCTCCAGTACAAATCATATCCCAATGTTCTAAACGCATTCTACTCTGTGGGTGTTGCAATCCAATACTGATTTTATTTAGAGCAAAAAGAATTATTTGATGACAAAATTTAAATTTACACTACATAAAAATTCAATTTTTTAGAAAAGCTTTACTTCCAGATATATTACAACTACTCTGCAGCTGGAGATTGCGACTTCCTTAACTCCTTCTCGGCGATGATCTGAATCTCAAATGCAGTTAATGACTTCTTTTCATTCTTTAAACGGTGATTTCCCTCATCAAGATAAAGCTGGAGCCCACCCAGTGTCTCCTGACCTCCCTGATCTAATTATGGTTGCATGGTTTTCTTTAATCTTCCCGCTTTAAGATTTGTCTGAAACAGGCTTTACAAGCATTTACCTTCCCATCCTTCTTAGCTTGCTTCCTGATTTTATGTACCCTTGTCTCCCTTGTCTGCTCAAGGAGATTACTAAGGTTACTGATGTGTTTTTAATGTAAATATTCTCCCTTTGTCATGAAAAGGGAAAATTACAAAGATGTCAAGTAATATTGAATGTAAATAAGCCTTTCTCACCTCAGCTAATGCTGAATTTCTGTCACTTAGTAAATAAACTGGTATCAGAGTAGGATTAATGTCAACAATCCACTGAAGGTTGCTAGTTTGAGGCAAAACAATAAAGCGAGACTACAAAATACTAATGACTCTTCTGGGTGTCGGCACTGCTGGCTTTCCCCAGCATTCATAGATCTAAATTCTGTCTTTCTGATATGAGCATGGCTGTGGACCATTAAACTACGAACACTGGTAACTTAAAAAGGAACAGCTATCTGGAGATTAGGCACACGACCCAGGTGTTAGCAGTAATGCCGAGCCTCACATCTTCACTTTATTCCCAGAAATTTAAAGACACTGAAAGGTAAAGCAGTCATTCTGGGCCATTCATCATTAGCAACTAAACGCTAGAGAGGGGCAGGCACACATTAGTATAAAAACACACAGGTGAGTCAGAAGTAAAGGCAAATGGAACTATGTCCTAAACCAGGGGTCAGCAAAACGTCAGAGACTTGTATCCTGCAAAGCCCAAAATATTTAGTGTCTGAACCCTGCCTAGTCTAATACATTCAAACCTAAATGTGCAAACCAGTTTAGGTTGTGACCTTTGAGCTGCAGGGGATGGGGGACATTCTGCAGAGTCCAAGCCCAGGTATGTGTATGTGCCTAACTAAGGAACCCCGAAAGCAGACATTGAGATGAGAGTTTGTGTGCAAATGTTTTCTCCCAGGAAAAGCCAGATAGGGAGGAGGAAGCAAGACAGAGCAGGGAAAGAAACAAAGCAAATGTGAAATTTCAGGCCAAGCCCCAGCCTTAGCCTGATCCTATAGAGAATTCAGGAGTGTAAATTATACCTCAGAGTGGCTCCCACCCCCAGGCAAAAGAGATGGGCTTCCACACTCATGCACCAATCACTGGCTGAGGGAGAAAGTTGAACATAAAACCTCCTCGACACTTTCTTCTAGCTGGGCATATAGGCAAAGCGATGCCATCACATCAAGGGCAGGGCTCCGAAGAAAGTCACAGGTGTGTCATTGGAAGCAAAGCATATGGAAGCTGGATGATGGGCACCGGAGCCACAGGACAGTAGAAGGGGACTGAGGGGGTCTAGGTGGAGCACAGACCCAGTCCCTACTAGATGTGTGTGCCCTTGCACACAGCAGGGATGTGGCAGAGAAGACTGAGTGTTGAGTGGCAAATGATTATCTTGATGAATGTCCTTATCACACTCATGGAGGGGCCTCAACTTCACCCTGGTCATAGTGAAATACCTCTGTCGCAGGCTTGAAGCACAGTGATAATAATAACAATGGTTAATATTTATTGAGTATTGTCAGAATGTACTAAACTCTTTGGATATATTATTTGATGCAATCCTCATAACAACTCTTCGAAGTTGGTATCATTTCTTCTTGTTTAGAGATACATAGGACTCAAAACGGTTATTTAAATAACCCAAAGAGGGGCAACGGGGTGGACCACTGGGCTAAGCATCTGACTCTTGATTTCCGCTCAGGTCATGATTTCACAGTTCATGAGATAGAGCCCTGTGTCAGGCTCTGTGCTAACAGCACGGAGCTTGGTTGGGATTCTCTCTCTCCCTCTCTCTGCCCCTTCGCACACGGCACATGCAGGCACTCACTCGCGTTCTCTCTCAAAATAAATAAACATATAAAACAAAACAAAACAAAACAAAATAAAATACCCAAAGACACTCAGAAGGGAAACCGGAAAGATGAAATGTGGAGCTACATCTGTCTTACTCTAAAACCCTTAGTCTTCCTATTCTCCCACCTCTTGAGCTGCTAAAAACAGAGAATATGCCATTCTCTAGAATAGATGTAAACAAATCTCAACAAATAACTGTGTGTGTGCCACAGTACATGTGAAAATATCAGAGAGGGAAAGCACAGAGAGAGAAAGGAAAGAGAGAGGAAGAGAAAGAGCTGCTTTACCCATCTCATTCAAAGGGGTGCCTGGGCTAGAAGGGCAACTTGAATGGAATGACCCTACTGAGGTTTAGGTTTTTCAAACTATTTTTTATAAACAGAATCTATTTCTTACATAATTCAGTCTGCAGATTTATACCAGATACTAAGGGAAAGGGCCTGTGTGTGTTCTAGAGCAGTGGTTTAATGTACTCCTGAATTACTTGAGGAGTACATTTAAATGAGCATTCCCAGACCATGCTCTCCAGGTTCCTGTCTCAGTGTGTCTAGGGGAGGCACAGGCATCTGAATTTCTTACAGGAAACTCAAAGCAGATGGCGCACAGATTGCACTTTGAGAAACACTGCTTCCAAGGAATGGGCAAGAATACACTAAGAACCCGCTCTCCCCAGGATGCTTTGCCTGACCTGATATTATGGAGATTTTACAGATAATCTCTTTTCACAGGATTCGTTGCCTGACCTGATATTATGGTAATTTCACAAATAATCTCTCCGGACTGACCAGCCAGGTATGGTAAGAGTTCTCACTTACAGATGAGTTAGCCATAGGTGACCTCTCCATATGCAATCTAATTACTAAGCTAGAGTTGAAAATTAAAGTTGTTAACTTCTGATATCGAATGCAATAGAATAGAGCCAGGTATATGTATGAATATAAATATGTGCACCAACTCAGGGATGGCTGTGGGTTGTTGGGTTTTTGTTTTTCTGGGTTTTGTTGTTGTTGTTTTGGTTTGGTTTGTTTTTTGGGTTTTTTTTTCCCCCCCCAGAAATCCCAAAATGAGTTGGAGGAAGAGCAATTTGACATGGGGACCAAGTTCTATTCTGGGGTAATTAAAATCTGTCTACTTAAAATTCTTTTTGTAAATTTCAGTAGCTGCAGGCTTCTTCCTCCCTTCCTGCTCTCAAAGCCCATAAAGTGGTGCCAATGTTAGCGGATTCCTCCCACCCCCACCCCAGGGACACTCTCTGTAGCAAATGCAGGGGTGTCCATGTGTAAATCCAAATGTGAAGCAGATAAGCTGCTAGTATCAACAACTTATTTAGAAACATGTGCAGTTAACATGTCCATATTTGGCTTTGATTCCAGAACCTCAAAAAGTAGATTTCTAATGTTATTATATTTGGATCTTGTAAGGATAGCTTGATAGAGTCAAGTAAATTCATACTAAATTAATATACATGATTTATTGAGAGTGCATCTCATTATCTAGATAAATAGCAACTTGTCATAGAAAGGGCAATCTTGTGCTGTTTTTTCTTCCCTCCCAAATGATTCCAGTGTGGCCTTGGAATGTTTATTCAGAATAAGAGGCTTATGTCCCTTCTCTTTATAAGGACTTTCAAATACTTTGCACACAGTAGTGATTGACTCTGACAATGTCCTTAATAAGACTTAAGTGGACAGAGTGGCGGGCAAAATGAATAGAGAGAGAGAGAGAGAGAGAAAGATAAACTACCACGTGGCCCCTAAGTGAAAAGGAAAGAAAAACACGCCACCAGATGGTATGGGGGCCAGCAGCCGCTTGCAGCCATTAGAAGCAAAAGCATTCACTCTAATTTCTGATATTGTATTTCTGTCTACATATGGCAATAAAGCCTCCTTTGACTGGCTTTAGCTTTTGTGATGCAGCAAGAAAATTTGTTTGGCAGAAGGGGAACCCGCAGAAGAAACAGAAGGCAAGATCCCACAGGGACACCACAGGTCTGCCAGCACAGAAATCAAACAAAGGCAATAGATTTAGATGGCTGATCAGGAAACACTGCAGAGGACCATCTTGCATTATAGAATGAAAATTCACAAAATCATCAAGACAGAAACAGACTTTGCTTCCACTAGTTCAAGTTACTCTACCTTGTATCAACAGGCTTATTTCAGCCAACACTAACTCTCAGAGGTGGTTCTCAAGAAAACAGCCTATTATTGTTCTTCTGAGATCTTATGTAAACTTGAGTTTTTCAGACACCTGACCAAGGCTATTTTTTAGCAACTGTGACATTTGGAAACCTAAGTAGACTTCATATCAAAACAGAGTATTCTAATCTAGATGTAGATGAACAGAAGACCAAAAGGGAGGTAAGCTTAAAAATCAAAGGACACAAAATTAAAATAACGTTAAAAATACAAAAGACTCGAAAATACCTTAAACCTTAAACATCTCATTTTGTTGATATCTGTAGAGTTTTGCATTGTAGAGGAAGTAATATTTTTATATGAAATGATAGCACCCAATTCTAACAAACCAAAAGTGTTTAAAACATAAAAAGGTTGAACAGAGGACTTCTGGTTGAGAAATATGCAGCTTTTTATTTGAAAATGCTCAGTAATGTCTTGGTTGATTGAAATTGCTAATCAAGGTAAAAGATGTATGATTCAAGCAATTACAGAGCAAATATAGTTTCTTATTTGCAAGACACACAGTGGATGCCTAAACAGGATTTTAATAAACAATCTGCAATACTTCACACCTTAGATGTTTTCAATTATTTACTATTTATTCTTTCCTCCTTTCTTTTTCCCCTCTTTTCCCCCTTTCTCTCTACTATATGACTAGCTAGCTAATCCTAAAACAACATGTCCCAAATCTTCCATTACTCCTGACACATATCAGAATACCAGTAAGTCTTTGGTACATGAATAAATAAATGGTGAATGAATGGATGGTGGGTAACTAGAGATAAGTAAACAGATGAACAAATAGGCAAAGGGATGAGTGCTGTCTTCGGTCAGGTGTCATAGGGTACAGACTAAGATGGGGGTTTGTGTGTGGGAGGCTGATGTGTGCTGTCACTCATAAAGGAGTGAGGGAAGTGGATAAGAAGAGGGAGGAGCTAAGCTGTGACGTAGTTTCAACAGAGGTCTCCTTGTAGGTCCCAAAAGAAGTTCTGGAGCAGGGACAGCCCTGCAGAGTTGTCTCATGTTGAGGCACAAGGCATGGGCCTTTACATCCCACATCAACCAAGACGAAGGGGTCATAACTTTGGACACGGCTGTTCTTTCAATGAGGGATAAGCCCCAGAGAAGAACTCAGCTGAGAGGCACAGTTAGGCAACCCTGCCAGAAACTGAAGAATGAACGCCTTGGTTCTAACAGGGTGGTGTCCAGCAGCACCCACAAGAGTACCTTCACATGAATCTCCACCAGCGGACCTTAAAAGGGACTGATGGAAACACTAGAGTTAGCAGCAAGTTCAGTTTTCCAAAAGCAACGAAATGTTGGCTTTTGGATTAGACGACTTCCAAGCCACCCTAGCAAGGACAGCACAAACTCAGGCAACAGACTGAGAGACTCAGGTTTTAATCCCAGCTCTGTAACTTACCATTTACGTGATCTTGGGAAGTTATGAAAACTCTGAGTCACAGTTTCCATGATATATAAATAAGATAACTTAGGAAGGTTTTTGAGAACTAAAGAGGACAATTTATGTAAAATACCTACGACAATGCTTACATAGAGCAGGAGCCCCATAAATGTTATTCCCCTGTTTAAACTACCTATCAAAATGCCACTGCTTAGTAGACATAAATCCACTGATTAACTATCATCACAGATAGACCCTCCTAGTTAACTGAGATTTTATTATACAGTTAGAATTCATTGTATTCTTGTATCCAAGGACAGGATAGGATAGTAAAGATGAATAGATGGATGAATGGATAGACGGATGGATGGACAGATAGATATTGTATCAGGTGGATACAAGAATACATTCTCTGTTTTTAAAAGCATTACTAGAAAAGTGTGTTATTTAGTTACACTTCAATACTACAAAGGCTTTGGTGTGGTCTTTAGGAAATCCATTCCATAATACATAAATACATGTATACGTTCCTGCAAGCACACATACATATAAAGGGACCAGATAACATATAAATTAGGATGGGAAACAGAGAAAAAAATAACACTAATAGCAGACCACAAAGTCTTTTGGCAGAGCCGTAAATACATATAATTTTACAGACTACAAAATCAAGGCATAAAGTAAAGTGACTTGCCCAAGATCTAGCAATAAAAGGATTCACAATTCTTTAAATTTATCTTAAATAATTGTAAGGGGAGGGGACATTTACTATCCAATTGAACTTACTGGGTAGCCGAAAGGCCAGGTGGAGCCAAGGCTTCACACCACATCATCTGGATCTAATATTTCTCCATCTTTTATTTTTATACCCACCACTACCACCACCACCACCACCACCACCCCACTTTGGCTATAGTGGTAGGACCTTCATTCACAGTGATATATGTGAATGTCATAACTTCACTCTAAATTTAAAAACAGCCAGTGCCTCTTGTTTTCTTGAAGTACTGAAACTAGCTTTAATCAAGTCACATCCCCATCCTTGAACCAAATATTATGGTAAGGTACATGAGACACTCTGATTGGCCAGAACCCTCCTCACATGGGAAAGGAGAATCCGCTCCACTCAGCCACTAAACTAAGGGCAGAACTGCTCAATGGATACTTGATTAGATATGATTCATATTGGCATGGTTATGATTTCCAGAAGTAGGAGGAATAGGTATGCAAAAACTCTAAGTCTTCACTTTTTTAAAAGAGTATTAAGTGCTGGAGCTGGGTCCCTAGATCATATTTATCTGATTTCAAATCTTACAATCAGGACTAATAACAGCCCTATGGCAAACTCAATAGCAGTTTCAATAGTCAGGCTTTTCAGCAGTTTCCTGAAAACGCAGACAGAATACAAAATGGAAGTCAGTTAAAGCAACTGTGTGACTATACATGAAACTTTCTGAAATCATTTTGAGTTTAAGTCAAGGATGTACTAAATGCATGCCCTTTACAAAAAAATCCTGTAAAGGCAGTTACTCTATATCATGAAAAAAGGATCACAACCCAACTCTGCACACCTGAGAGCAAATGAATATAAAACAAGTATCATTATCACTCTCCACTTGACTTTGATAAAGGCTTGGCAATTTAAGATTATATCTTTGCCAACAGCCTGGGTAAAGCATTTCTATGCTAGTGACTGAGGACAGATCCATGCACTGTAGACAAACAATAAAAGAGTAACATAAAAGTTCATGGATGAACAAGGAATCTCATCAACCTTCCCACTGGCATGGATGGACAAGGACAGGCAAAACCAGGATTCTGTCTTCAGATATAGTTCTAAGTCCACTCTGCTTCTTGAGTGAATAATCAATTAGGCCCTCAAAATTTGGAAGACAGCCAGATGATTTTAGTCTGGAAAGGAAACTGCACCTTGTAACCCCAAATAATTCTGAGAACAATGATGAAAGCACAAATTAAAATCAGATTATTAGCTTTCTTCCCTACATCATGGGTTGCTGTCGATGATTTGAAAACATGACTCTTTAGTGTTTCCAGATTCTAAAGATTATACACGACCACAAAGCAAGCAGCCTTATTGCAGATCATTTAAACCATATATCTATAATGTTTCAGTAACAAATCAAGATATGTGTAATTTCAGTTTTTAAACTGTGTTTTACAATATATAATCATACTTGTAAACCATAACCATTATTAGTTTTAAGTAATCAAACAGTACTAAAAATCCACGAATGGCTTTGAAGCTTATCTACCTCACTCTAACCCCCATGTTCAGATAGACTCTCAGAAACTACTGCAGGTTTTAGGTGCCCGAGGCTCAATGATTTGAACCCTAGGTTTAGTTCACTCCAGGATGAAGCCATGCCTCTCCCAAACAGGCAATGGTCAGATATTTTATAACCTCTATTGCTAAAGAAGGTCAAGCTCCCCCTGTACCTCCCAAGGTAATCTACACCGTTAAAGAAAGGAGTGGGGGGCCAGGGGAGGGCAGAAGGTTAAATTCCACAGATCCATGTATAGGTTAGACCTCGTACCAATCACCTCATTATAACTACACTATTCCCAGAGACACCCCTATTGACAGGAGTTTGTATTAATACAAAAGCCTTCCCAACACCTGATATACAAAATCCACCATTCACTCTTTGTGAGCAGATTAATTCTGCCCAGGTATAAGCCTGCATGAACTATACTTACAGTTCTCATTAGGAACGTTTTTACAGAGAGTAACATTTCAGCATATATAACTTCATGGAAAAATGAAAGCATATGGAATTATTTGGAATGCAGAGTTGACCTTAACCTTCTGTCATGAAGGGATAATTTGTGGGTAACACTTCTGACATTCCAATTCTCCTAATCGCTACAAATTCTAAAGGAGCCTAAAATGACTTAAGTCTAGATTTTCAGCCCAACACTATCTTGGTCTATTCATCAACCAATAACTGCAATTATTACATGTGGGAAATATTATCCCTAAATGGTTTCCATGTTCCTGTGTTATCTAAGTGATAAATCCAATAACTACCTTCTTGCCTTTTCAGGTGATATTTGTGTGGCATAAAATTCAAATGTAGAAGTGATGCCTTTGCAGAAATAATGTCACTTTTAGGACATGTTTTCATTTTTATTGACACTAATTTCAATCCTGGACTTTTATGTGAAAATCTAAGATATAATAAAAGATGTACCTTAAAAAGAATGTCACTTAAAAAAGAAGAAAATTTAATAAAATAAACTTAGCAAATGCCAACAATTTTGCTTCAATTTCCAAGCTATCAGAAATGCTTTTTGGTTTATAAAAGTTCCTATTTTATAACATTCACATAAAGATAGATAATTCACACTGGACTACAATAAAATTCTGAAAATACTTTTGGAATCCAATGTCACCTCAAATAAGTTACTGAAGATTAATGTTACCACTGTGAATTCTAAAATAAATTACTGCAAAAAATCAAATTAGTGTAAATGTCTTTTATCCTTAAGATGGTCTAGGCAACCACATAATTTTTTTTCCTGGTTTAAAATGCAACAATAATTAAAGCTTGGGAGAGTTCCCCAGTTTCTGAAATTGATCCTTCAAAGACTGTCAGAAAGGTTTAATATTACTTGCAGTAGAGAGAGCAACTGATGGCATTATTTTTTATTAGTTCCTTTATCAAATAAGTCAGATATAGATATTCTATATAGGTTTATGAGTTCAATTTATCCCTGGGCTTGTTGACTACCTGGTAGACGGTGCTCAATTATTGCTTGTGTCAAACAGCCAAAGTAAACAGTTGTTCAATTATTTGCTTAATGTAGAAGCACCTAACTTACAAACAGAGGGATTATATTTCAAAAGAACAAATTGTAAATTCCTAATTCCAAGGATGATGTTGCATTATTTGGCCACAGAAAGTGCAGGATAGAACAATGGTCATGAGGGGCACCTGGGTGGCTCAGTCAGTTAAGCATCTGACTTCAGGTCAGGTCATGATCTTGCAGTTTGTGGGTTCAAGCCCTGCGTCGGGTTCTATGCTAACAGCTCAGAGCCTGGAGTATGTTTCAGATTCTGTGTCTCCTTCTTTCTCTGCACTGCCTCCCCCCAACCCACCCCACTCAGGCTCTGTCTCTCTCTATATCTCAACAATAAATAAGCATTAAAAAAAAAAAAGGACAGTGGTCACAAGAGCAGACCAAGGAGCCAGACTTGTTGTTTCTGAATTCCACTGTGGCCACTGATAACCTTTTAAAACCTTTGAAAAAGGTATTGAACCTCTCTTGGCCTCAGTTTCCATTGTACATTGGGATGAAAACAGAATCTGCTTCATAGAGTTGCAAGGATTAAATAATGAACACATGTAATATTCTTAGTACTGCACCCTGTGATCTATAGATACATAGGCTTTTTAAAATACAAAATATATTTCTTTTCTACTTTAATGCATCTGACTCGAAAACTTAGAAGAGAAGCCATTTCACATATGAAATCACTGACTTTATTTTAAATGTATACATCACTCTGTCTAATATTTGGCAGAAACCAGGCAAGAAAGATTCAATTCTGAACCTACTCTGAGGCTGTTCCCTGGGTCCAGTAACCAGAATCCTACCTATTATACTATTTGTAGGATTCAGTCTTGTTCCCTATTTTAGTAACTGTGCCTCTATTGTACTCCTCCAAATCTGAAATCTTGTCTTCATTTAGATCCAGGAAAAAACCCTATCCCTGCAGACATCACACAATGAGAGCCTTATTGCTAACTGAACCTTAGCTCAGTTTTAACTTCCTCCTGACACTCTCTGCTTATTTCTCCTAGCATTAATTCATGGCTTCAACTATCAAATATTTATTTAGCATTTATTATGTTAAAGGGACTGGTTTAGACTCAGTGGTATGGAGGGGCGCTTGGGTGGCTCAGTCAGTTAAGCATCCGACGTCGGCTCAGGTCATGATCTCACGGTTCGTGGGTTCGGGCCCCGTGTCGGGCTTTGTGCTGACAGCTAGCTCAGAGCCTAGAGTCGGCTTCGAATTCTGTGTCTCCCTCTCTCTCTGACCCTCCCCTGCTCACGCTGTCTCTCTGTCTCTCTCTCAGAAATAAATTTAAATAAAAATTAGACGCAGTGGGTATGGAAAGGAAAAGGCCAACACACGGAGTCAGTCTCTTCCTGTAGGCTTTACCCTCCTAGTTAGACAGCTACCAGGCACCAACCCAGATCCTCCTACTCCGACTGCCTGTCCAGAACCCCTTCCTTGCTTGTTTCTGCAATCTGTCTTAATTAATTGTCAAACTAATTTGTTGCAATTCCTCCAAGAAGTCAAAGCCTCCTTGGATCACCTCAAAGACACATAATACTCCATCAGAAATCAAGGTACATGAGGTTGGACAAATGTGGCTTTCTACTCTGCACTGAGGCTCCTCAGACTTCCTAGAGTTTGGGACCAGGGCACTGCCTGCTTAAACATGAATGTAATCTACCCACTGGCCTGCTGGCACCCAATCACTCCAAACCTCTGAATGTATCCATTGTTTCTCCCCTGCTGAGAAGCACTGGATATGGCTCACGATGGCACCTTTGCCCCCCTGCCTTGCCCTGAATCCCAAGCCCAATGAGCCACCTTGATTCAAAGGTCATCACTATCATCTAGGACCATGTGTACCCACAAAGATGAGTCTGGACGTTGGTGACCCCTTAGCCCAACTCTTCAGTAACACAGGGATTCAGAAGAAGAGGTCCACATAGAACACAATTGCTTTGTTGCAGTCCCTCCAAAGAATGAGCCTTTCCTTTCAGGAGCTCTTGTTGCCTAAGACACATACAATTCAGCAGAGAAACACTGTGTGTCATAGAGAGCGAACATGTGAGAGGAGGTGCAGCAGGAGGGAACCAGCTTCTTCTGGAGACATCCCAATGGGCAGGGCAATGTAATTGATGCAATTCATATTTAACCCCCCTTAATCCTCATAATACCTTGAATTCCATACAACAAGTCACATTTTATTGACGAAATAGACTTAGGGACATAAGCAGTTTGGTCAAGGCTACATGGATCCTGAGTAGCACGGCTGGGACTCTCCTTCCACCATATAAGACAACCTCCTAGGAAGAGCACAACCTCTGCAAGGCAATGTTTTATTGCAGAGATGAACCAGTGATTAACTTCAGGTGCCGACCAGCGGGAGCTCTGATAGCTTGCATTATAAAATCAACTAGGAGCTTCTGGGTAACAGAGACGTTATCAGCTTCTGCCTGAGTCTGCCAGTAAGCATGACCCAGATTGGTCCTATCTGATCAGAAAGAACAGGAATAATAGGAGCTGGGTAACTCCCAGGCTCCATTCTGTTCCTCAATGAACACACACAACTCTTAGAACTAGTTCCCCTCCATCTTATGAGCAGCACTGGCCCTCAATTCATGTTTCAAATAGTGTGTCTCTTCAACTTTATTTGACACTGCATTTATCAATTAAACAGCCAGCAATTGTTTTAAGCCATGATAGAGGTTCTTGGGCTCTAGAGATGAAATAAACAAGACTACAACATGCCCCCCCTCCCTGCAAATGTTGATGATCCAGTGCTGGACACAAGCAACTGAACAGCTAAACTCACCATCATTTGAAAGGTGTTACAGAAGAGACATGAGCTGTGGGTTCCATGGAATCAGAGGGTTGGGTTGAGGAAGGTGTGCATCCAAACCCTCTTCAGAGAACGAGTGAGGTGTGCAAACATTAATCTGGGTCTTTGGGTGGGGATTACAATCCTGAGGATCAGAGATAAATTCCAGGCAAAGTGGCAAAGTTTTCTTTAGGACAGTGTATAACATACTTCTTATCTTGAATTGAATGGAGCTGCGAGTACTCAATCCATTTTTATCCCAAATTCTTCAATATATTCTCCAAACCCTGTAACTCTGGCTAAGGTAGCACTTGTAATATCAGCCTCAATAGCCCACACAATGTTAATCTAGGCCCCAGCCTGACACACTACTCCTTAAATCAGGAGTTTATTTATTTTCACAGAGTTTCCAACTTAAAAAAAAAAAAACAAACTAGTTAGGACACTTTTATGTAACACTCAAATAAAAATTTGTCTCTTATCTTGGTTTGAAACTTTAAAACAGACTGGCAAATATTTCCTGGCTAAAAGATAAATATTTCAAGTGTTAGCACAACAAATGCAAAAGCTTTAACGCTAACACCTGTCAGATTAATGCTGAGAATTTAAGAGGTTCTTGGTATGGGAGCTGTAGGCCATGCACTATCTGTAGGTCCTGGGGGTAGAAGCCAGACCTCAGCATTCTAAAGACTGAAAGATAACATTTTCAAGTCACCATGGAGCCTTCCTGGAAGGCAAGGTAAATTCTCCCATGAAAAGAATATATGCAGATTTAGCAAGTTTCCAAATGGAAAGATGAACTGCAGAGTTTTATACCATTTAGAGGTTATATTTGCCCACTGGGAAGACCAGTTAAAGGAGAATTACAGGAGTTTAAGCTTGAAAAAAGGAAAAAAAAAAAAAAAGGAAAGCAATGAATCAACACTCTTAGATTTTGAGCAGTGCTTTTAGGCTTAATGCTACAGTACATTATCTCTCCCCTAGAGGAAAAGAAATATTTTAAATTATATTATTATTGTCATTAATAAATAAGAATATGGCACTGAGATATTTTAATCCAACACTGATGTGACCAGAGACTACTATTTATCACTGCAACAGCAGGTGCTACTACTATAATAGGTAGAAAAAAAAAAAAAAAAAAAAAAGGAAGCACTCATGAATAGTGTCAATTTATTAGTATTTTGATTAAGTCTATTTTAAAAAGGAATGAATGAAAAAATAAATCTAGTCATTAATGATTCTGATGTTCTGAGTAACGTTCTGTCTAACAGTATGGTCTTGATTCTGTGTTGGCATTGGGTCTGCTTGTTTGTTACTTCTGTTTTTATTTGACAGCATTTATCTGTAAGGGAGCTTAAAATAAAAAAAAATAACTTGATAGTCTCAACAAAGTTCAAAGTTAGTACCTTTAGGGTCTTATTTGAGGTTGGGGACAAAGGTTCTAATCAGCCCAGAGACTTCCAAGTAAGGCCAAATTCAGTTCAGTTCTTCACATTTTAAGAACTGTTCTTGTGCCTTTGTGCAGCATCCTAGTTGCCTGATTATAAAACGGATAACCCATTTTTAAAGCCACTGTAGATGCTGATGTAAAACCAAACTGAACTCCTGAAATCTATTCCACATGGATCAGGTAGTTTGCTTTCAGGGTTTGTACAAAGTTAACATCGTAGGGTATTTAAGTATCCTCTGTAACTATCCTGTTCAAAATCCAGAAACTCCCATATCTGGATCTCTAAACGTGCCCTTGTGAGTTATTTTTAGCAATTCTCCAAAGAACTAAATACTATTAGTTATCAGTGGGTGATTCATCATCCATAATATAAATCTGATCAACATATGAATCTATTTCAATAATTGGAACTTAAGATTAAATATAGATAGTTCTTCACTTTCCTATATGGTAGATTCTATTCCAAGGAAGAGGGGTAATAAAGGAGGCATGCCCATATTCACTCCTATCAGAGGAGAGTGAGAAGAGAGGAAAGTATTCAAAATCAGAGTAGAAGACTTTACTCTCATGGTAACTAACTATTGTTGGTGTTGCTACAGAAGAAGTAGGATTATCCAGATGCCTATGTGTCACTAAAAAGAAATATCTTTGTCCAAACAGGGCCCCCGTTGAGTGCATGCTCTATGGATGAAATAAAACTCTTTACACAAAGAAGGTTGTAGGAAATTCTGTTCTGAAAACATGGGGTTTGGAACTAAAATATCTGTCCTTGGTCTCAAATGTACTACATCCTTGCTCTATCAAGCTGTAAGTCCCCAGCTTCTAGCCCTGCTCTAGGAGACATAAAATAACTGTTTACAAATAAACAAATGAACTACTGAAATAGGCCAAATGAGTCTGATTATCTAAAAGCAAATAAGAGGGGCACCTGGGTCGCTCAGTGAGTTAAGCATCTAACTCTTGATTGGGGCTCAGGTCATGATCTCATGGTTAATGAAACTGAGCCCCAAGTCAGGCTCTATGTTGACAACACAGATCCTGCTTGGGATTCTCACTCTCCCTCTCCCTCTTCCCCTCCCTCATTCTCTCTCTCTCTCTCAAATAATAAATAAATAAACTTTATAAATAAATAAATGCAAATAAGAGTTACACAATTAGGAAACAACTTTAAAAACCCTGGATATTTTTATCCCCAGTTATTCTATAGCTTTTCTTTTAGGTTTGAACAGTTCCAGTCTATAATTTCTTATTGAAAACAGGGCAAATTCACTGTATCAGAGATGTCTGTGACCAAAAAAAAGACAAAACAAAATAAGAAACAAACCCACATAGGTTCTGCTTCCAACTAAAGACCACATCCAGGACCCTGGGAAAGGCATTCCAGAAGACAGACATCACAACTGAAAATAAGGCTGGATACTAAAATACTAAGCCCTAAAAGAACTTTGTTCTTTTCTAAAAGAAAAAGTCTTTAATTTCACAATATATTTAACATACATATTTGGTTTATTTTATTTCCTTCCACAAGCCCTAAGCACGGGATCCCACAAAGAGCAGATCCAATGTCTTTGAAGATGCTAATATCTCCACATGCTCACTTCCTAGACATAGGAGACAGTCTTTTCCCCTGAGATCTTGCTGCTCCCTCACAGCCCAATTCTACTCTAAGGACTCACGGATATTTTGCATTTGCCCATTTCAGGGGAATTTCACCCTTCTGATCTCACTGGCCGTCTCCCAAAATGCCTTCTTTAGGTGCCCTCTCTACGATATACAGCATCATTTCTTCAAAGAGTTTTGGCTTAAATATACATAATATACATGTGTGTATATATATATGTATACATACATATATATGTATGTATATACATATGTATATGTATATGTATGTATATGTATATATATATGTATGTATGTATGTATGTATGTGTATGTATGATTAGCCCTTGGTTTCAAGTAGTTCCTTCTTTCTGCCCCTTTACTTTAAACTTTGCCTGAGGGAAGAAATTGCAAGGTCTGGATACCTACTTAAAAAAGCAGGAGGGAGAAATGTAATAAGAAATCAAATAAACACACCAACAAGTATCTCAGGTAGAGTCACAGCTTGTCTACTTCTTTAATATCCAAGACAATGCCCATGCCACTGGTCACCAAAATCACCCCTCTATTCATTCATTCATTCATTCAATAAGAATGGATTAAGCACTTCCTGTGTACCCGGCACTGCATCAGTCCAACATGGTTCCTGCTCTCTCAGATTTCACTGTCTAGTGAGAGGGAGACAAGTCAATAAGAGACGGAAGACATTTAAAAGTGCTCTGACAGGAAATATATGGAGTCATGGAAGGAAGGTGAAGTGCCAGCATGGCGAAGGGGGCCCAGTAAGGTCTTCCAGAGGAAGCGACATCTAAGACAGCCCTGGAGGAAGAACAAGGGTCTTGAAAAGGAGGGAAGGAAGAGACAAAAAGGAATGGAAGGAAAATGAAGAAAGAAGGTTCTCAGGCTTTAAAAATAGCCTATGCACAAATTTGAAAGGAAAGGAAAAGGAGCCAAAGATTTAGAAATCAGTTCAACGTGCCTGGAGAAGGGAAACCAGGAGACAGGACCAGTGAGGAAGCAGGTGTAAAATCAAGGAGCCTTCAGCCAAGCAAAAAAGTGTGGGCTTCCTACTGAGGGCAGTGGGAAATCTTAAGCAAGAGAAGGACGGCAGCCTAGTCACATGTATGGAGAACGCCCTATTTTGCAGAGGCAAAAACAGAATCAGGGAGTCCAGCATGGAAGAAGTTACAGCTGTCCGGGTGAGAGATGATGGAGCACGAACTAGAGCACCGATGGTGCAGACGCAGGGAGGGGAGAGATTCGAGAGAGGCAGCAGACAGAACTGACAGAACTGGGAGCTCGGAAGTTTCATTGAAGGGGTGAGGGGGCTATGATTAATCCACCCACTTAAGAAGTATCTACTGAGCACCCACTATGTGCCAAGGACGGGTCTAGCTGCCAAGAAGACAATGGCAGAGTCATACGTCCTCACTAAGGTAAAAGTATTAAGAGAGTCACATACTAAACCCATGACCACAAGTAAATTTATCATTAAAACTCATGTCACAAGCTATGAAGGAAAAACTAAAGAATATGACAAGAGATCTCAGCAAGGAACTGGTATAGACTAGCCGGTTAGAGAAGACTTGTCTGCAGGGGTAACCTCAAGGACTGCACCAAGTAACAAAGAAGAAGAAAAAGGGACATCTTCTGCCCGGGGCAGAAGAAACAATGTGGAGAGAAGCAACAGTATTGAGATTTATTCAAAAGGAGAGTCACTATGGCTGGTGACAGGCTGGATGTGGAACTGACGGAGGAGTAGGGATGACGCCCACCTTCCAGCTATGAACTATAGTCAGATGGTGAGTAGCTCTCCCCACACACTCTTTGTTCACAACAAACACCCGAAAGCCAGTCACCAGGCAATGCTTCCTCTCGAGGCCATTCTCTGCCCTGTGCTACAGCCCCAGGTCTTCAGGTGGGTTGGCCAAACCAAGAATCAGGGAAAAAATGGACACAGGATCCTTTTCTCCTTAAATGGGGAACTCATCCCTGTCTTTTCAGCTTTCCTCCTGACTTTAACCACATCACCTTCCTTCAGTCTCTACACACACAAGAACCAAGGCCTTCAACCCAGCTCTAGACACTTTCAAGCCCTACTTGGAAAGGATCTAATTGGTAATGGCCAATAAGGTATTAGCTCTTTCGGATCAATGATTTACACTTTAAAGGGAATATTCCATGCCTTAACCTATTGACTTTTACACATTTTAAACAACAGAATCCTTTTATCAAATGCACAAACTTATTCTTAGAGAGATGCCCAACCTAGAGAACAAACAGAAAGGGAAGTATTCTGGTCATAGCTGCAGTGAATGGTCCAGAGCCTTACCCGCTGTGATCTTTACTCCCCACCCCTCCAAAGTAATCCCACTGGAATGTTGAGGTTTTGCCTCAATTCACAATTAGGTTGGGAAAACCAGCAGGAAAAGTCTGGGATTGAGTAAGAAACAGAGTTTCTCAAATCTTAACATGAAAGTTAGAAAGAAACAAAAGAGAAGGAAACCAATGACCTTATGATCCTTTTCTCATTATGAAAATAACAATTTAAATATGCATTATATTTTTTGTGCTAAATGACAAAACAGGGTATCAACCAGAGTCTTGGAACGAAGCAAAGGGGAGTCAGACAAGGTAATCTGAGGGAAGTTTAATAAATGTGTACAAAAATGTGAGAGGCCACAAGAGATAACAGGGAATCCCATTAGGGGTTCTTGGGTGGCTTAGTCGGTTAAGCGTCTGACTTCGGCTCAGATCATGTGAGTTCAGTTTGTGGGTTCAAGCCCTACGTCAGAATCGGTGCTAAAGGCTCAGAGCCTGGAGCCTGCTTCTGATTCTGTATCTCCCTCTCTCTCTGTCCCTCTCCTGCTCTCTCTCTCGCTCGCTCTCTCAAATAAAAAGATAAATTTAAAAAAATTAGAACAGGCAGAAGGTACCATCTCTAGGCTGTGAGGAGAGGCCCTACAGTAACTAGGTCCTCAGCTGGGGAAGAGCCAGCATGGGGAGGCCCTCAGTGAGGAAGCTGAGGAAAAAGACAGCAATCCCACTCAGATCCCGCTCTGCTCTCCTGTAACGGAAGCCAGAAGACAAGGAACCCTGAAACAGACACTCATGGAGGAGTGAGGAAAAGCAGAAAGCAGATCTGGAGCAACAAACAGGAAGAACGCAACACAGACAGTTTGCCTGATTTGTAGTGAATATTTTAGTATAATTTTCATCCTTGGATTACAATAAGATACAAGCTCATTTAGCATGTGACATAATATAAGATGGCAATTTATTTGGTATAAAGTTCAAGAAAATGATGTAAGCTCCTAAGTGCTCCAAGTAATATCTTTGACATCAGAGGACAATGATGTGGGTTTTTAAATATTTCCCCCTGGGGTGTCTAGAAAATTCTGTTTGACCTTTAGCTAAAGACTGTCTCAGGCAGACAATTGATTATATCTGCCCTGAAAGGTGATCCTAGACACAGTTTTGTGGCCCAATTGATAAAGAGGCTTTTTCACCAGGTTTTTCTCCAAGTGATTTGGTTAAAAATGCAGATGAGGGCAACATCACCAGATGCCTCCAAAAATCCCCCCTCCAAATTTTGAGGGCCTTAGGACTTAAGCTGCTCTGCGGATATCTTTGCGTAGCCAATATCTCCAGGGACCAGCATGTACATATGTATGTAACAGGCATGCTGACGAGGCACATGGTGGATGCAATTAAAATACAATTTATTTTTTCTTTCCCAGAGCTCCTTTGGATTTGCCACGTGGGGTGATCGTCCCCAGCCGTGATTAAAAACTCCAGGGGACCAGGCCTCCTGATGCCTTCTCGCGTAGTAGCCAGGCCTATGGGGGCTGTGGTCCACTGCTGCACTCTCTCTCTCGGCTCATCTTCCCCCCACTCACGGGGTTGAGACCAGGAATGGGGGAAACAAGGAGGGAATGAGCACAAAAGCCTCGCTGGCTGAGAACCGCTACAGCGGTAAACAGACTTGGCCCCCGGAACCGTGGGAGGCTCACTCTTCCTCCATGGGAGCTTCGAGGGATCCTTGCGAGGGTCCCTGCTAGACCCCTCTGACCAAGGCCCTTCTGTCTTGGCGTCTGGTCCACAGTGCTAACATGGCATCTGGTCCACTGGCATCCCCCAACTCATAGTGCTCTTGCTTAGGCGTCTACAGGCTGGCTCTCCTCCCTCACCCCCACATGGAGTCTTCAGGGAACTCTTCCTGTCCCACGGGAGGTAGTTAAGCCCCAGTACAGCTTCCTCCCCCCACCTCACTCTCTCTCTCTCTCCCTCTCTTTCCCCTTCTCCCCTCCACCCGTTTCCTCCTCTCATTTCCCGCCCCCTCCACACACATGCCACACTCCATGTTGCTTTTGCTTTGTCACATCTCAGTCGAGCACCAGGCCCATAGTCCCAGCTCCAGGAAACTGGGCTTTTCAAGCGTCCCCTCCCAGCTCTGCACTTGCAAGAGGAGGAGGCACTGTCACAAGATAGTCACAGAGCTCTCCAAAGAGATCTAGCCAGGAACCCTGTTCCCCACCCTCTCCACCCATCTCGGCAGCTCTGAGTCACGGACACGGAAATTCCCGCTTAGAGTCTGGCATTCCATTTTCAAATTTCACATCTATCTATTCTGGTGCCTGGAACAAAACTTAAAGATACATTCACATGTACATTCATGCGTACATCTATATTCCATTTTATACTTTATACTTGTCAGCCTTAGGGTTTAAATAGTTCAACTCTTGGACTCCTCAAACTACTAAAACTCACCAGAAGAGGCTTTTGTAAAGTAAACTGGAGCAAGACTAAAACCTCTGCCCACCTATTTATCCATCACGTCCTGCCAAAGAAATTTACAGAGGGCTGCAAATAATGCAATAGTATGTTTTTCATGGGTGAAATTAGGAGAAAGTAAGCACTAATTGATTTCATATAATCCTCTGAGTTTGGGTTGCATTATATTTAATGACTTGAACAGAAATAAATAGGTGATTATTCTGTACCATCGGTTCTTTTGCATGTATAAGAATCACATGGAGGCCATTAAAGTTAAGATTCCAGGATATCTGTCCAAATATCAAGATTTTAATAGGTGATTCTGTTGCATGAGTTCAAAGAACACATTTGAGAAGGTCTGCTACCTACTCTGGTGAAGGACAAAAATAGAATTGTAGGTACCTGTGGGCATGACATGTGAACACCATGTCTCCATATACCTAAAAGAAACCCTCTTACCTGCCCCGATCAGTATCCTGACTATTTATTCAGTCATGAAAATTATTTAAAGCTTAAATCACAAAAATCATTTAAAAATCTATACTTTAATTTGAAATATCGTATTTGTTTATGTATCAGTCTTTTTTATGGTGTTAAGCCTCTTTTTCCAGTATGGTTCTTCTAAAGATGTTCTAAAACAAAAACAAAAACAAAAAACCATTCCCCTAATGCAGTCTCTGAAATTCCCAGCTCTGGCTTCTTTAAAGGAGAGTCTAAATCTAAATACAAAGTGAATGCAAAAATTTTTCTGCATTTTTAATATTTCCTTCTCGTACTTTATGGTCATATTGTACATACCTACTTTCACATCAGTATGTTCTAGCTACTCACTCCACAACTCGACAAAACATTCAACTTAATATTCATGAATACAAAATTCCAAATCCCTCTTTCTTTATATGACATTGGTTGACAATTCAGCTAAATGACTGCAATAAGAGGGGAAGGAGGAANAACAGAGTTGGACTAGAGCAAGGTTAGCAAACCACTGCTTAAAGGGCTACACAGTAAATATTTTAGACAGTCTCAACTACTCAACTCTGCCTGTGGCACAAAAGCAGCTACAAGCTGTAAGTAAACAAACAAGTGAGGCTCTGTTTCAATAAAACTGTATCCACAAAACCAAGCAGCTGGCCTGCAGACAACAGTTTGCCAACCGGTGGACCAGAGAGCCCTGATTCTCAAACATAAGCATGCATCAAAATCAACTAGAATTTTTGACTCAGTATGTACAGCAAGGCTTTTAAAGCCTAAGAGTTCACCTTTCTAACAAATCTCTAGATGATGCTGATACTGTTGATCCAAGGACCATACTTTGAGAAGCACCAGACTGTATAGTTTAGCTTAGCGGCTTGGAGTGTCCAGTGTGCCATAAAGCAATTAAGCAGTGTGCTTAATGAGGTGTTTTATCCCAGGTTCCCCTAAAAGTTAAGCTCTAGGAAAAACTTATTAGCTAATGCTTTGGGGAATGAAGAGGGGAGACCCAGGGGAGCAAAAATAAGGGAAAAAGAGAAGTGAAAGAAGAAATGAGAGAGAGCAAAAGCATGGGGATGTGTTACTGCACTGGCCAGGTTCACAGCAAACAAAGCTGGTTGCTCAATCTTGCCACTATTTCTTGAACTAGTCCCTGCTGGAAAGGAAGGACAAGAAATAGATCTGCTGGCTTCCCTCCTCCTCTATCTCTTATCAGTCAAAGTCCACAGCAGGTCTAGCTTGTGTTGGATCTCCGTGCAGCTGCAGAGGTAGCTCGAGTCCCCCATGTGCTCTCCCACCACTGTTCGGGGACAGCAGACGCCTCTATCACATCACCCTAGCCTATACCTTAACACCTCTGTCTCTTCTCACGCATTAAAAGTAGGGATTCCCAAGAAGCTATGTACACATTTTAAATTTAATTTTCCAGTGATGTTATCCATTCTCGTGACATGGCTCTGTGAATTATTCCAATGACCGTCTATAGCCCTGATAACTTTCCCAAGTACGTTAGCCAGAGCAAGCCTCAGCATTGTGTCAGGGCCATAGCAATTCTAAAGGAAACTGTTCTTAATGTTTAGGAGGTTCTATTTTATACCACATGATCCTGCCACCTCTAATCATAGCTCATCAGACAAAACGATGGCATCTGACCCAAAGCAATCAGTCTGTAGGCCAGCAGTGGCCTATGCCTTGTCCCGATAAGAAGAGAGAGGATGACCAAGAAGATTCCTCTGGGGAATGTGATTTTTCGGTGCCCAAGGGCCAAGCAGTTGGCATCAGTTGTTGAAGCTCACAGGACCCAAAGAGGGAAAGCCAAGATCCGGAAGCCCAAAAAGCAAGCTGAACTGAGGAAGGGAAACAAAATGGTGAGCAAGAAGAAAACGCCTGGTAATGCAGAAAGGGAAAGACAGCAGAGCACAGAGAAGGGGAGAGAAGTCTGGAGCGCTCGCTCCCGCTGGTTTCTGCACCCAGTACCCAGGTAGGCTGGTCATACCCTACTCCACATGCCTTCCCCATTCGCCACCTTCCAGGACGACGCTATCAGAATGCGCCATTCCCTTAATAAAACTTGCCTCCTGCTTTTGCCTACACGGCTGCCTCCACCCCTGGTGTCGTCCACCAAAATCCAAATGCCATCGACTAAGATTCTCCCCATCCTGCTTATGCTGCTTGCCTCATTATACGAGCCTGAAGAAACCCCTCACCCCCTCCTCCATGCAGTTCTCATCAGGTAGAAGAATCTTAAACATACTTATCGCTTGTATTTCTTACAAATGGTAACGTCTCAGGAAACAGAAAAAACAAACATTTTTGATCCACTAGATGGCTTACCCATAATAGATTTTCTATCAATCCTGGCTAAATACTTTTTGAATAATCATTCTAATTCTTTTATATATTAATTATGTTCCTCCACACACCCCTAATATTAGTCCATTTGATCACAAGCCTTATAAGTTGACGTGATACATGCCAGCACTGCTCCTTAGCACTTGGTGTTATCTTATGTAGACCTCACGGCAGCCCTGCTAGGCACTAGTACTGTACAGCTCTCATTTTGTTGGCAAGGAAAGTGAGAGGCTAAAAGTTTAAATAACCTGCATGAGGTCACATGGGGCCCTGGGATTTGAGCCCCAGCGGTCAGGTGTCTGCATCTCTACCTGTGGTCATGATGTCATCCTGCTAGATACAGACTAAGGCCGCAGTGAACGAAGTATGGTCACTTGATGATCAGCACTGGAGAGAAACGAGACTGACTACTAACAGAGAGAAGATGCACAAGCCTAAATCAGATAAAACTGTCCCCATTCCAGCCCAGGTGCCAATAACCTGGGTGATACATACATGATAGAGAAAGCAAAGACACAGATAATGGGCCCGGAGTCAAAACTCTCCCCTTCCGTACTCCAAGCCTAGGGAAGCCCCACTGACCAGCTGCCTTAAAACTCAATTCATTTGGAGCTAAAGCAGCAGGAAATGATGTCTGAGCAGAGTAGATAACTCCGAAGTGTTTACTATTTTCCTTGTCAATAAGGATCAGAATATTCTATCCAAATTCCCAACATGTTTGCACGTTTCCTTGGAAACACTGCAGCAGGTCAGGTGGAAGGGGAGGGCAGGGAGGGACTGGGGAGCAGCTGCTGACAGTAAATCACCTGGCAGAGCTTTGGATGCACATAAATCCTCCCACGCACCCGCTATGACCACTTCATCTTGGAGGAAGGAGGGATATCCAGACTTCTGGCCTATGAGCTCTTGCTTCATTTTCTCCAAGCGCCCTACTGACAACGCAAGAAGCATCATCTGACTGTTCAGCGTGGCGTCAAAGAGCTCAGGTTCTGGAGCTGCCATTCATTCTTGGAGTGAATCATAACTCTGCCCCTTGTCGGCTGTTGAATCTTATGCACATCATTTATCCTTTCTGACGCTCAGTTTACTCACTTATAAAATGGGGGTAATAATCATATATCTCTTGGAAGGGGTGGACTTACACTAGTTAAAGGATGCATTTTTGTAGAGCTCACTCTGAGATTGAAGAAGCTTAATACATGATAGCTTTTAACTAAGCATCTAAAACGTTCTAGCTAATTCTGGCTGTGTACATTTGAGAAAACGTGATTAACCTCTCAAACTTAGATTATTTACCTATAAAATAGAAATAATATCCACTGCTTATGGCATAGGAAAAATTAAATGAAATAACATAAGTAAAACTGTATTACTTGTTACTTGGTAGGCACTAAAGTGATGGTAACTAATCCTAAACACTTTCATGTTTGGGTTCATAGATAAGACCTCAGAGAAATGAATCTACTCCTACCAATCCTTACATAAATTCTCCAGGTTCTTATGAAAAAAAAAAAAAAACACTTGGAATGAATTTTCTTATTCTTGAGAAACATGCTAAAACCATTATTGTAATTTATGCAATAGACTAGTTAAAAAATCTATCAGCCACTAATTCTTTATAAATGTTTCAACTCATCTTCTGAATAACTCAGCTATCACAACTTTTTTAATATCAGCAAATCAAATCAGCATTTGATTAGATATTTACTCATATGTATTAATTTAGAACAAAGAACTTAGAACAAAAGCTTTGAAACAAAAGACATTGAACAAACAGCTAACAAACAACCAGTGACTTAAAAACTGAGAGGAAAAGCATCAGTGTTTGCTAACCAGGCAATACATCATTCTGCACAAAACTTCAGTTTGGTCTCAGAATATAAGGAAAAGAATTATCACAGTATTAGATTTGTAGACTTTGTTCATATTTAAACAAGCCCCATAATGCCCATTGATCTGCATTTAGACAAGTTCTGAATTTAGACAAGGGCCAGCATCTGGGCGGAAATGAAGAATCGTGAGACAGTAAATTATATCCCCAAATTGCATAACCTCTGTTCTTTGGGGCTTCAGATGAAGACAATGAGCAATTACATGCCTATCAGATGCTCAAGATAATGGGAGATTACCAGAAATCAGGGAGATTAACTATTTTCTTCAGTAACATCAGACATAGAAATTTATAAATGAAGGAGGATAAAGAGCAAGGCTTCAAATGAATAAAAGAATACCATAAAAATCCCAAACCATTCAAAATATTTACTAATTTTTAGCTGTCTCTACAGGCACTTCAAGGTCATTCAAACAAGAACAAAAATAATGAAACTACACCTGCAGTCTAGGAGCTTTCTAGTATAAAGCAAGATTTTAAAACACTGATACCAAGATAGGAGGGTAAATAAAAATCCTACAAAGGGACAGCAAAAAAGTTATGAGAGGAGAAATGGGCACTGTGTGTGGCAATTAAGAGCTATACTTCTTCTCAGACCCAAATACTCTCTCCTCAAGGTTAAATTATTTAGCAGATATAAAAATATTTTTTCTGGGGGATCCTAGGAGGTTCCATCAGTTGAGCATCTGACTCTTGGTTTTGACTCAGGTCATAATCTCGTGGTCTTGGGATCAAGCCCCACATCAGGCTCCATGCAAAGCATAGAGCGTGCTTGAGATTCTCTCCCTTTCCCTCTTCCTTTCTCCTACTCATTCTCTCTCCCCCCCCCAAATAAAATTAGGGGCACCTTGATGGCTTAGTTGGTTGACAGTCCAACTTCAACTCTGGTCATGATCCCACAGTTCATAGGTCTGAGCCCCACATTGGGCTCTCTGTTGTCAGGGCAGAGCTCACTTCAAATTCTCTGTCCCTCTTTCTCTTTCCATCTCCCCCTGCCCCCTCTCAAAAATAGATGTTTAAAAAATTAAATTAAATTAAAATTTCAAAAAGAAAAATGATTTCTCTGTGTGCATAACATAGGGAGATGAGATTAAAACCTTCCATGGCTCAGAAACAAAATCATTACAAACTCAATTTTTGGACCATGGTGACCCCTATCTTCCCAGCATAGAACCTCCTGACTCTGCCCATGCCACTGGACACTACTTTAAAGTTCCCTTCAGGTGGTGTGCTCTCTTTTTCACCTTGGCCTCTGTGTATGAGCAGGAAGTTGTGTCAAAACTCAAACCCAAGGGCAATTTTTGCATTGGCAGATAGACAAGAAGCCACAACTGCATTGATCAAAATGGCCTTAGCGTTCCCCTTTGTTCCCCTTGACAAACTGCAGAAAGGCCTCTACCTACCTACAGGCCCTGACCTCCTTTTCTCAGAACATTTATTGTAGAAAACTTGTAATTGCAAATTCTTTCTCTGCTCCTTTGAAATGCAGATAAACCTTGTCTGGCCTCTTCCATGTTATAAACCAGGAATTTCTTAAGGACCAGGGAGCAATCCCTTTGAAATCTAATCATCAAGAAAGACAGCGCCCCTGGGTTCCTGGGTGGCTCAGTCTGTTAGGCATCTGATTTTGGCTCAGGTTGTGATCCCAGGTTTGTGGATTTGAGCCCCACATCAGGCTCTGTGTTGACAGTTCAGATTCTTTTTTTTATCAATTTTTTTTAAAAGTAGTTTATTTTTTTAATAGTTTATTGTCAAGTTGTTTTCCATATAATACCCAGGGCTCCCTCCTCCATGTCCATAACCCCCCTTCTCCTCTCCCCCATACCCATCAAGTCCTCAGTTTGTTCTCAACATTCAAGAGTCTCTCATGGTTTGCCTCCCTCCCTCTTCCCCCCATTTCCCATCTTCTTCTCCCCTAAGTCCTCTGTTAAGTTCCTCCTAATCCTCCTATATGTGCAAACATATGGTAGCTGTCTTTCTCTGCCTGGCTTATTTCGCTCAGCATAACACCCTCAAGTTCCATCCATGTTGCTACACGTGGCCAGATTTCATTCTTTCTCATTGCCATGTAGTAGTCCATTGTATAGATAAACCATATCTTCTTCATCTGCTGATGGACACTTAGGCTCTTTCCATGTTTTGGCTATTGTTGAGAGTGCTGCTATGAACATTGGGGTACATGTACCCCTATGCATCAGCACTCCTATATCCCTCGGGTAAATTCCTAGCAGTGCTATTGCTGGGTCATAGGGGAGTTCTATTATTAATTTTTTGAAGAACCTCCATACTGTTTTCCAGAGGCGCTGCACCAGTTTACATTCCCACCAACAGTGTAGGAGGGTGCCCATTTCTCCACATCCTCGCCAGCATCTAGAGTCCTCTGATTTGTTCATTTTAGCCACTGTGGCTGGTGTGAGGTGGTATCTCAGTGTGGTTTTGATTTGTATTTCCCTGATGAGGAGGGATGCTGAGCATCGTTTCATGTGTCTGTTGGCCATCTGGATGTCCTCTTTGGAGAAGTGACAGCTCAGATTCTGTCTCTTCCTCTCTCTCTAACCCTCCCCCACTTGTGCTTGCTCATATGTGCACTCTCTCTCAAAAATAAAAATCTTAAATGAATGAATGCTGAATGAATGAATTTTAAAAAAGAACCCCAATCTCTGTAGGAGAGGAGAAAGCTAACAAGAGACAATTTGCTAATATGAATGGACCAACTGCATTAAACAACGCCCCCCACTAACATCATCCAGAACTTTCCATCTGCTCAGGACAGAACTTGCAAACCATCCCACCTTTTGTTTCCTCCCACTTCAGTTCAATCTCTCTCCTTTATCGCAACATTCTTGAAACAAGTCTTCCTTTTCCTGTTTAACTCTGTCCAGTGGAAATTGTCTCTGACAGCATAAAGGATTTCTAATGAATCACTTTGAGGTATTTTGCCCTGCTCAAAGATCCCATAATTGAGTCCAAAAAAAAAATTTAAAATATATATGCATAATACATTTCATGCCATGATTTTAACAGACAAAAATGATTACTTCTATATATTGAGAAAACTTGCAAGCAAAGTATAAGAGATGGTCAGTTATCTATCAAAGAGCAGAGAAGTGTCCCGTCTGGAAAGCCAATAGGATAAAGACATTTGAGAAAGATGGAGTGGTCTACAGGATCCTACATACAGAACCGTCCCATAAGATATGGCAGAAAATGACTGTGAGTGTAACCTTTGCAAAAGCAATTCCAGTTAAATGGTGCCATTGACTGTAAGACAGAAGAGAAGAGAAAGGAAAAAAGGAATAAGCCAAATGCCCATAGGAACTGCTGAATTAATGACGAATCTAGTGTTTTTGTCCAGGGTCTATAGTGTCTGAAAGTGCCCAGAACATGAGCCTCACATGGGTAAGCATAGTATATATTTCCAAATGTAGGAACTAGAAATCCAAATGTGATACTTTGTACTTTGTTTTCCAAGCCAACGTGCAGACCACAGAGGCAGTAAAACAACTGGCAAAATAGTTGAGTGGGAGGGAGCTGGACACGCCCAGAAAGGAACAGCAGCTTGAGCTGATAGTGAAATTTTAACAGTAACAGAGGGAAAAAGAAACCGCTCATCTTCAGAGTGGTACGTACACCACACAAACACTGGGAAAGACAGAAATGAAACTCATTTCGGTGAAGAGATTCTTGGAGAACAGCTGACAGTTCTAATTCTTCTCCCCATGGAGCATTCCAGCAGGGGCCTGGTGACTTGATTACAGTGAGTGCAAACAAACATTCTTGAAAAGTCACAAAAGGGAGAAGCTGTAGAGAACACAAAGGTAATTCTAATTTCAAAAATGACCAGAACTCAAAATATTAGTCTACAGAGTAGTTTTTAAGTACAAATGAGAAAAGATACCTTCACAGTGGAGAAACCAGGTGGAAACAACCTTACCAAGATTTAAAATTAAGGTCAATGACAACTAGATAAGCAAACATGCCTGTCCAGCCATGTGAGGACACATCACCAATGCAGCATTTTTGCCAAAATCTAATCATGAGGAAACAATCAGACCGATACAAATTGAGGAACATTTTGAAAAACAATGGGGTTGATCTCTTCATAAGTCTTCAGTGTCATAAAAGATATAAAAGTCAGGGAAACATCTAGATTAAGGGAGGTCAAAGAGGTATGTCAAGTAAATGTAACACACTAGCCCTACTTGGATCCTACTCCAAAGAATGTCATTGTGGTGATGGGTGAAATTTGAATATGAAACATATATTAGATAACAGAGAAATGATAAACTTCTTGAGAGTAATAAACATAGTTATATATAAAAATGTTCTTCTTTGTGACTGTCTTCCTCATTCTCAACAGCTCTGCAAAAATATTATATAGATGTATTGTTAGAAAAAAGAAGGAACAGGCCCCAAAAGGAGTCACTTGTGGTAAGCCCCACGGACTTGCTAGACGGGATGCTGCCCAAGTCATGAATTATGGAATAAAGCCAATTAGAACTTCAAATTTACTCAGTTGAATTTTGTTTTTTAACAGGATATTATGTATTATAATCTTAAGCAAGATTCTATTTTAAAGCTAGTTAGCAAGAACCGAGAAGAAGAAACCCTGTTTACTAGAAGCCAGCTGTATTTTTACTAAATTAAGTTAGACTAATTTTTGAAAGCTTTAGAAGACAAGATATTTTAGGGAAATGGAATAGAATTTAGTGGGTTTTTTCAAAAGTCAAACAAAAATGGCAATTAATGTCTATCTTGATATCATGTGGACAAACTAAAGAAATATGAGTTGAACGGTCATATGACAAAATAAATTCAATCTTATCTGAAAAGACATAACTCAAAGGATTGACATGAGCCTGGAGGGAGTTCTGAGTATTAAGATATAGGATTCCAGCCATCAAGTGGACAAGGACATGAATGGCATGGTAATAAAAACTGTCAGTGACAATGGGAAATATTCTCAGTGACGCAGTTATGAATCCCAGAGATCTTGATGGACTAAATGGGTCAAAACAACATGATATTTGAAGTCCCATTAGTATCAATTAGTCAACACATGCATTTGGAACACGTGCCAGGAACTGGAAATAAAAAGGTAAACAGAAAGGTCATGTAATTGTCATCTTGCATGAAAATTATTCATTTAAAACAGTTACAAGTGAGATAAATTCATGAAAGTAAAAGCACAGAGGGGGGAAGTGTGTATTAGAGAGACTTAATAGAAACAGAATATCAGGAAGGGCTATCCCTGGGAGGCAATGCATCATGGAAAACTTTAGGGTGCTGTAAGAATAACCAGTCAAACGGGAAGGCATCACTACAGAGGAGTAAGGGAATTTGAACTAGAAAATGAAGAATACACCAGCCTGTCAGCGGGAGTACATGTTTATGAGGTCGTAACAGCAGACATGGCCATGGCAGAGTAACCACGTGAGAGAAGTCCAGTATACTTAGAGCAGAGAGACCAAGAGACAGCCCCAAAGAAACAGAGGATATAAGAGATACTCCTAACACCTGCATAAGTCGGAAAAGGGTTTAATTGACTCTACTTTTAATATGATTAAATAATGCTATATGGTTCTTCAAAGGATACAATATCCAGGACAAGGACGGTGTGGTTCTGTCCTGCTGCCTGCTAATCACACCCAACTTCAAATGTGTTCTTAGTTCAAGTAATTCAGAGAAATCTGTATGTTGAAGCCAACTAAAACACTGACGAAGCGTTGAGGAAATTGGAAGGAGGTGACCTAAAGAAGAGGGAAGATTCCAGGAGGCATGATAACTATCTTCAAATATCTCAAGGGTCATCCTGTGAAACAGAAGTAACAGCAGGTATGTATTTACCAAGAGTTAATGAATGGGGGTCCTAACAATGCACAGTTAGTTGAATCTTAGGAAGTCTCTCCTAATAGATCCTAGCTGAAGATGGAATGGCTGTCTGAGGAAATGCTGAATCTCCCAGGCTCACTGATAAATAGACAAGGAATTTATAGAGAGAATTCAAGTCCTTGAACTAGATAATTAATAGGCCTTCTTCCAACCCTGATAATCCATAATTCTACGACAGTGCCATTTCCATTACACTGGCAACATACTAAAGAGCTATTCAGAATATTCTAGTAGGAAGAATTTGAACAGGGCCAAACTGATAAATCTATAAAAATAACATCCGTGCCACAAAGTTAAGACTGAATCTTAAAAGTAACTTCAAAAAAATAAAACCTCAAAATGTAAAACAAAGGCATTTTTGAGATGAAGGCAGCCTAGCCGTTAAGAACGTGGACTTTGGAGCAGATCTGCATGGCCCTGGACACATTTGCCAGCCTTTCTGTGTCTTGGTTCCTGATCTATGTAATAAAGATCATATTTCAAAGTACCTGGCTCACAGGATTATTATGAGAATTAGTGTGTTAACAAATAGAAAGTGCTCAGAACGGTGCCTAGCACACAATAAACACCACAGAAGTGTTTGATATCTGTGATCAATCACAGTTAGTTAGATGAGAAATTCTCAAGTCAGACAAACTTGGAGTAAATCCAAGTTCCATTGCTAACCAGTTAGATGACCTCTCCTTCAAAGAATCTACCAGTCAAGGCTCACTTTTAAATATCTGAAACCATCCTGGCCAGCATAATCGGATGCAGGCTTAGTGCAGGGAATTAGGAATTTACAAAAGTTTGTGAGGGACGGCTGGAGGGGCAGGACTGAGCTTTCGAGATCACACCAGACAACTAACTGGCCCTTCACTGGAGTCGCGTTGTCCCTTCACCGGAGCTGCTGTCTGGCACAGTCTGGGATCAAGAGAATCAGGAACGCACTGACCCTCCTGCTAAATCTGCACCCCTTCTGCTAGGATCTGGAAATCCAAAGCTGCTACCACAGCCGCAGCCTTCCAGAACATACCAGCGGAGAATGGAGGCTGACATGCTCCCTCTCTACAACCACCGTGTTGTCACTGTTACAAGACAACAAATGTCTCCACCACACAAATTGTGGAGGCAACGGAGTGGAGACTTCACCTCATGTCTGGATCCCAAACAGCATGGGAGAGCATCGGTTCACACACAAACCTGAGTTGGAAGAAAGGCTGAAAAATGCAGACTAACTTTTCAGCTACTGCAGCAACCTAACATTCTAAAAGGGAGATGGGGTGGAGCTACTAAAAGAGCTAATTTGCAGTATCTATCATCCTATCTCTTATCACTAGGGTAACAATTAGATAGGATATAATGCACGAATAGCATTTAGGCCTCTGTCTGACAGACAGTAATCATTCAATAAATTACTAATTGACTTCCAGTATAAACATGGCTGAGTAAGAATTCCCTTTCCATTTCTTACCCAAAAGGCAAGGGGAAAAAATGAACACAACCACTTAAACCACCATTTTCAGTAAAACGAAGAGAAATATACAACCCACTGCCTCATAAACACACACAGGGCCTTCCAAAGTCAGCAGAAATAAAACAAGGGCCACACAGGAAGTCAGGCAGACAGGAAACTGTGGAGTGCTGAAGGGCCAGGTGACCCCGATCATATAAAGTGCTAGAAAAAACAACCTTCCTGAAACTGAAGCCCCACACCTAAGTGGGAAAGCTGTATACCTGGTTTGTGAAAATGGGTGTGAAATGCCCAGAGTTCGAGAAACCCCCAAAAACAGACCACCAGAGACCAGAGTCAAAGCCAATCGGCAAGGGTTGTTTATTTGCAGGTTCGAACCCGGACCTCTGCGCACTCGTTGCCGGTGACGCTGAGAGGCCCTGGCTCTTCAGGTGCAGACATGGAAGTGAGAAAGCTCACAAAATGAACTCTCCTGGATGACTTTCATTTTATTTTGAGAAACAGCGAGACAGGCACCCCCATGATTCACTCTCAGGAGCTCCCAGTTGTGGAAAGCAGCCCCTCACGGTGGCAGCAGGGCAGGAGAGAGCTTTTGGGTTGAGAAGCCTGGAAGCCTGCCATGGATACCACACGCACGCACGCACGCGCGCGCGCGCGCACACACACACACAGAAGCCCTATACAGAGAGACAATTCAGGAAAATTCAAATTTTCGGGGAGTAAAATGAAAAGAAAATCCCCACAGGATCATGAAAATACTATATACTATATCCAATATGACTGGTGGCCTTCTAAGAAGAGGACATAAGGACACAGACATGCACCAAGGAATAAGAGCGTGAAGACATAGGAGGAAGATGGCCATCTGTAAGCCAAGCAGAGAAGCCTCAGAAGAAATCAACCCTACCAACACCTTGATGTTGGACTTCTAGCCTCCAGAGCTGTGAGAAAGTGATCTATTGTTTAAGCCACTCAGTCTGTGACACTTGGTTATGGAAGCCCTAGCAAACTAAAACTTCACCTCTACGAAGAAGGATCACAAAGGGGACATGCAGAACTCGGGTAAAAGATAGTGAGACAACAAAAGAAACTGAAATGTGAGCCGACAGAACTCAGGAAATAAGTACAAGGGAGGGGTACAGGCAACAGAGGAATAACCCAAAAACAAGGAACAAACAGACCCTATGGAAAACACTGTCAGGGACATTTTGGACAGAAATAATAAAATGAACACAATTCAGAGGAAGTAAGGAAAAGGTTTTAAAGGGTTCGAGGGAAGATGATTCTGGAAAGCAATCAAAGCAAACCTAAACTGTGCATAATGGGAGATGCCGAAGAACACCAAGTAAATTCAACAGAATAAATACTGAAGCACACAATTCAAGACAGGTTTCCTGACTCTCCACACCAAAGGGCTCACCGTGTGCCTGTCAAGATGGTTAACAGGATATATCCTAGGAGAGTTATTGGAGTAGAAAGATAAAGACTGATGCTTTGGGCAGTCAGGCGAAGAGATGAAACTGTTCACAAAGGGAAAAGTTGCAAAGTAGCTTCAAATTTCTCTACAGTAACATACGATACCAGAGGTAGAACAACACTAATATACAGTCAAGAAAAAGAGTGCAAATCCAGGATTCCGTGTACATCTTCTCATGGAAGCTTCAGGTGCAAAGCTGTAGACGAACAACTGAACATGCAAGTCTTCAAGAAGTATGACACCCACAGGTTCTTCCTGGGCACCTGACCAGAAAAACAATCTTAGTCAACCAAGAAATACCTAGGAAAGAAAAAGGTAACAGAGCTGGCAATGAAGACTGAATATACTTGACCGTAAAATTAAGACTAAAGCAAATGTGAAGATTAAGGTGATAAAAGAAAGTGGAAATGTTACATCTCCCTACAATGCAGCAATCATACAACTATTTGGAGAAGAAAGAGGTTAAAAGGTAGGATGTGGGGGAAGTTCATGGTTTCACCTGTGTAGTTAACAGTCAAAGGAATTCATTCAATAATACCATTAAAATGATAAAATATAAGTATGGTTAACAATACAATGAAAACAGTAAGAAAATAATAATAATTAAAACTGAGTTATAAAAAAAGAAAGAACATGGACAAGGAAACATGGCTGTTCATTGAAGAAATCAATAAATATTGACTCAAGAAACAAGACAAAGACTCTTATATAAAGATTTAGATATAAAGATAACCACTAGAACAAAAATACAAACCTCTCTAAATGCAAAAAAAAAACAAACAAAAAACAACCATACACACACACACACACCAGCTAATGGGCCAACAGGGAACATAGTTAAGACTTTAAAAAACATTAAAAAAAAAAAAAAAAAGGAGCCCCTGAGTGGCTTGTTGGTTAAGCATCTGACTTCAGCTCAGGTCATGATCTCACGGTGCTTGGGTTCAAGCCCTGCATCAGGTTCTGTGCTGATAGCTCAGAGCCTGGAGCCTGCTTTGGATTCTGTGTCTCCATCTCTCTCTCTTTGCCCCTCCCCTGCTTGTGCTCTGTTTCTCTCTCAAAAATAAATAAACATTAAAAAACTTTTTAAACATTACAAAATAAAAAATATTATGTAAAGTAACATGACAAAACTAAGATCAAATACAACTTCTGTGTCAAATCAGTAAATGTAAACAAGTTTAATTCATGTACTAAAATGGAAAAAAAAACCTTTAACATTAGATCACAAAGGAAAACTCAACTCCCAAGTTTTACAAAAGATAAAGTGAGACAGAAAGATTAAAAACAAAACAATGGGCAGAAGTATACTGGGAGATGAATGTGCAGCTGTGGCAAGGTGAAGAAGTCAGCAAATCATCACCCCCCCCAAAACAAATTAAAAACTGGTTAGGATTGTCAAAAATAACTATTCCGGGGCTCTGGAAAGCAGATAACACATTGGAAAGCACCTGCTCTTGAAGAGCTACTTTAGCTTCAGGCAAGAAGAGTCTCTGGCCTTGTTGACTGGGATGGGCTGCATACCCAACCCCAACTCAACAGATAAGATTGGTTGTCTTACCAGCATTGATATTGCTGGAAAACCAACCTCTCTGATCTGAAAAGGGGCAATTTTTATTTGAGTCAGGGGCAAAGAGGTGACGGTAGGGAACTCATGGCTTTCTCCCTGTAAGTGATGGCTTCAGTAGGAGGTAATTATGAAAAAACTACCTCTTTTCTAGCTTGTGGTTGTGATCACGGAGTAAATGCTGGAAGTGAGAGAGCCACAAAAGGGCTCCATAAGCTCTCCGCATATCCTTGGACTGCAAGACACACGGATGTGCAGGAGAAACCCAAGAGAGCCCAATGGGAAAGAAAAACCAGAAGAGATTTAAAAATGGCTGAACTTTACACTTCTAACCTCAGCAGAGGGTTGAAGTCTTATTGGCTCAAAGTGTTTGAGCACAGCCTCTGTCCAAGTCATTGGCTGATCAATACTATGAAAACACAGGAGCCATCCCTCTGAAGCCTGACTTAAAAGTGAAAAAGAGAATAAATAAACTGACCCAGAGACATAAGTGCCTGCACTCAATGGGGGAAATAAGATTCCACAGATTAAGTTCAAGTAATTTACCAAAAAAAGAAAACAAGAAAACAAAATAAATAAATCAGAATCCCAAGTTACTACAGAATGTTAATTAAAATATCCAGGGTTCATTCAACCAAAGATTATAAATATGTAAAGAAACAAGAAAATGTGACCCATACTCAGGGGGAAAAATCACTTAATAAAAACTCCAAGTAGACAGAGATGCTGGATTTATTAGACAATAAATTTCAACGCATTTATTATAAATACTTTGAAGAATTTTAAAAACATGATAATGGTAATTCAATAAATAGTGAATGTCAATAGAGAACTACAACACATACATATATTTTTAATGTTTATTCACTGTTGAGAGAGAGTGCATCAGCAGGGGAGGGGCAGAGAGAGAGAGAATCCCAAGCAGGCTCCGTGCTGCCAGCAAAGAGCTGGACATGGAGCATGAATTCATGAACTGTGAGATCATGACCTAAGCTGAAACTGTACAATTAACTGCCTGAGCCACCCAGGCACCCCCAACACAAATTTTAAAAATGGAAACTCCAGAGTTAAAAAGAAGAATATCCAAAATGAAAAATTCACTATATGATAGGATCAAGAGCAGAGTGCAGATGAGAGAATGCAGTATGAGTGAACAATAGAACAATAAAAATTACCCAATCCAAAGAATAGAAAGGAAAACATTAAATAAAAATGGATGGAACCTCAGAGACCCGAGGGTCAAGATAAAGCATCACAACATATATATAATGGGTATCCCAGAAAAAGAGATAAAAGGAGAGAAAAGCTATCTGAAGAGACAATGGTTTTGCCAAATTTGATAGAAAACATTAATCTACATATCTAAGAAGCTCAACAAAATCCAGATAAACACAAAGATAATCCACACCTAGACCCAACATAACTAAACCAGTGAAAATCAAAGGAAGGAAGGGAGGAAGGAAGAAAAGGAAGGAAGGAAGGAAGGAAGGGAGGGAGGGAGGGAGGG
Organism: Crocuta crocuta; assembly: GCF_008692635.1. NCBI lineage: Eukaryota > Metazoa > Chordata > Mammalia > Carnivora > Hyaenidae > Crocuta > Crocuta crocuta. Next base: position 5,855,075 of record NW_027532203.1, on the reverse strand, counting down.
GGTGAGAAGAAGAAAGAAAAAGAGGAATCTTAAAAGTAGGAAGAGAAAACAACTTCTCATTTAAAAGGAATACAATATGAATAATGGCTGACTTCCCATCAGAAAGTATGGGCCAAGTAGTCAAAGGAATCACATAAAGTACTAAAGAAGAAAAACTGTCAACTAAGAATTCTATCTCCAGCAAAACCAGCCTTCAAAAATGAATCTGAAATAGTGACACTCCCAGTATAAAATAAAAATAATGAGATCTGTTGTGGGCAGATCTGCCATATAAGATATACTAAAATCCCTCGGGCTAAAAGGAAATAATCCCAGATGGGAACTCACATCCACAAGAATAAGTGAAGAGCACTGGAAATGGCAGATATGTGAGTAAATAAAAAAGAACCACCAGCCAGGAGAAACCTTAGCACCTGCATACTGACTACACTGGACTTGAATGAGCTTCTCCAAAAGTTACCTAAAGAGGCTTGTAATTCAACCCAGAACCTTGAGGGACTTAATGTCCCCAAAAGCACACCCAACCAATGGAAAATGGGACAGGAGGAAGCAGGAAGCTAGACTGTCACCTGTCTATCTCCCAGCCACCCTCCCCTCACAGAGGACGGTTCTGAGTGTACAGTTGTAAATGCCATCTCTGTTTCCATCCCTGAAGAACCAGGTGTGTTCTTGTGAGGCTGTGGCTTCCTTAGTAGCACACTCTTGTATTTCTTCTTTCTTCCTCACTTCACTTCCTCTTATCCTTCACTTTTGCTTCTCTAGGATGACACCTCCCCACCAACTTCCAGTAAGGTCTCTTTTTCAGGGAACAAAGCTAAGAGAGCTGCTACCAAGAGTGTCCCTAGAGCCCAACACTCAAAGAAACAGGATTTGGGAGTTGGATTAGCAACCTGTCCAGAAATAACAGGAAGCCCATCTCCAGTGTGGTAGTAATAATGATAATTATTATTTGTTATTATTCTGCACCACAATCTTCCATTTAAGAGTGTATTTTCCATATCTTCAATATCAATGTAGAGTGAACCTTCTCATTCTAGTTCTTGTTTCATTGTATTAACAAGAGTTCATTTTAAAGTAATCAGAATATTTATTTTTATTCACCATCCAAAAAAGCTTTTTTTAATTTTTTAATGTTTATTTATTTTTGAGAGAGTGCATGTGAGTGGAGGAGGGGCAGAGAGAGGGAGACAGGGAGAGAGAGATTCTCAACCAGGCTCTGCGCTGACAGCAGGAGCCCCATACAGGGCTTGAACTCACAAAGCATTAAATTATGGCCTGAGCCAGGACCAAGAGTCGAACGTTTAACCAACTGAGCCACCCGGGTGCCCCTAATAAAACCCTATTGATTCTCCCACTGTGTGCCAGAATCTATCATTGGAACTACCCAAATGGGAAAAATAAAAAGTCCTTATCCTCAAGGAGCCAATGGGATGCTGAAAGCCAGGGTAATGATTCCCGGCATGCAACATGTCCACAATGTCTCCAACCTTCACCTGAAGTTACCTGGGATGAGGTGCAGGTAGAAGGTGTGGCAAGGGGCTCTTTGTAAGGGGCTGCTGCATGTACTAGGTCTGGGGCCAGCTTGATGACAAGTATTATGAAGACAGCTGTCTGCTCAAAGAATTGAAACCCTTGTTGGGGCACCTGGGTGGCTCAGTCGGTTAAGCGTCCGACTTCAGCTCAGGTCATGATCTCACGGTTCATGGGTTCGAGCCCCACATCGGGCTCTGTGCTGACAGCTCAGAGCCTGGAGCCTGCTTCAGATTCTGTGTCTCCCTCTCTCTGACCTTCCCCTGCTCACGCTGCCTCTCTCTCAGAAATAAATAAAACATTAAAAAATTAAAAAAAAAAAAAGAATTGAAACCCTTGCAAAAAAAGAAACGAATGGTCAGCAGTGCAAATAGCACAGACAATAAAAATAGAAAATAATATAACGAAATCAGAAATAAAAGACCTCTTCCATGGGGTGCCTGGGTGGCTCTGTCGGTTAAGTGTCTGACTCTTGATTTCGTCTCAGGTCATGATCTCATGGTTCCTGAGTTCAAGTCCCACATCAGGCTCTGCAACTGACAGTTCAGAGCCTCCTTGAGATTCTCTCTCTCCATCTCTCTCTGCCTCTCCACTGATCATGACCTCTCTCTCTCTCTCAAAATAAATAAATAACTTAAAAAAGAAATAAGAAATAAAAGAGCCCTTCCAACACACACACACACACACACACACACACACACACACACGCCCCACATGCACACACAACAGGGGTTCCTGACTCTAACAAACAGGCAGTGCCTTAGTCCACGGACAGAGTAAGACTCAAATAGATGACACTTTCCACCTCAGATTCCCATAACCTGCCACAAAGATCAGAAAGAGTATCTAAAGTGTTCAGTGCGAGTCCAGGCTGCTCTGGCACCAGGACCTGTTCCAGAACCACACAGAACAGATGAGGTATTAACTCTGGGTGGAAGTCTGGGCCTACACACGCCCCCACCCCCCTACACAAAAACACATGTAAACACTCTAAGTTCACTTGGGATTACAAGGGTGGTGGTGAATATACGACGATTTGTCCTACAGCAGATGGAGCAGTCAAGACTCTCACCAGCAGTAAACAACTAGAAAGGCTTAGCAGAGGAAAATGAACATCACTGCTAAAGTATCTCCTGCCTCAGGTAAACTTCTGAAAATCTCACAGTTCCCCAGTGGTCAAACCTAGAGAAACTGCCCAGTCAGAAGGAATGGGCTGAGAGCAGGGAAAGGGGGAGGGGCAGGGCCACAAGGGAAGAAAGGGAAGCCCAAGCCCCACCCCCGCCAAGAAGCCACCCACTTCCTCCCCGTTGCTCACACTCAGCGGACTGCAGCCTTCTGTACCTTGCGGCGCCCTGGGGCCTCCACTCGCCAGACTGTTCCTGTTTCCTCCGTGAGCCCCACACCTCCGGGGGGCCCTGCCCCTTCCCTAAGCGTGCTCCTCTTCTCCTTCAGCTCCATCACCATCCGTCTGCAAGTGGTGGCTTCAGCTCTCACTGCACTTGGCTTCCCTCATTCCTCTTCATTTCAAAGCACCCGCAGTCCTGGATAAACAGGATTGCCTTCAGAAAGTTCCCTATCCAGCCTGTCCCGGACTTGAGGATGGAATCCAGACATAAATATGCCAATTGAATTATGGGCAAAGAAGTAAAGGACAAAATGGCTTTGGCCTAGAGTAGCAGAAAACAGATCCAGGAATTTTGCAAGGATGGTTTTTGTACAGATTTAAGGGCTAGATTTATATGAACCCAAAAGTTATTTCCTAAATAGTTCTACAGATCATAACAACCTCTCTAAAAAATGAAGTAGCTGCTTTTTTCATAGCAAAGCTATAACTTCCCAATATGCCCTGGCTTCAGTTATTTATGTCTTTAACCAGGGCGCTCAGTAAATATTTGCCAAATGGTGAATAACTGGGTGAACGCTTGTCTGGCTGATTAGATAGATGATGGCCATTGGTCCTTTCATGGCAGCTGAAAGAGATAACAGTGTTGTTTTGAATTATTTTAAAACTACATCTCTGGAATTATGGATAGGAGAGGCCTCAAATCTGATGTGCTGTAAGATTCCCTGAAGAACTGGATCCAGTGGTGCTAGTTACATCGCTGAGGACCTCCACACCAACACGTCCGCCCCCGGCTGTGACGGAAGCTGACAAAACCAGAAAGGCAGAGATGTAGGTGGTTTCTGACCCTTCTTTAGCCTCGCACTACAATTCACAGCTATACCTCCTTCCCGGCTCCCCGCACAGGCTGTCTTATTCTCCACCCTATTGGCTTTGTCATTTTCCTCTTTTTTTCCCACTTTTCCTCCTCTAATCTCTACTCATTTCAGTGTGAATGTCTGAATCTTCTCCACCTTTTATCTCCTTAAGAGCTTCACTCTGCTCTCGGTTAGCCAGTCATCTGTCCATCCTAATGGGGTGTTCTTTTCATGAGACATTTTTAAATAATTTTTTAATGTTTACTTAGAGAGAGAGAGTGCACAGGAGCAGGGGAGGGGCAGAGAGAGAGGAGGACAGAGGATCCAAAGCCGGTTCTGCACTGACAGCAGCAAGCCTGACGTGGGGCTCAATCTCGCAAACTGTGAGATCATGACCTGAGCTGAAGTCGGGCGCTCAACTGACTAGAGCCACCCAGGCTCTACCTTTCCATGAGGCATGAACTGCATTCCGGGCCCACAGCTATGGGTTTTTGCTTGGGCTCCTGGCAACTAGTACTTCCCGAGTAAGCCCTGGTGTGATTCCATGCTGAACACGACTACGGGCAAGCCAGACACCCCTCTAACCCCATGAAAGGGCAGTAACTGTAGGGTACATAAAACCAAATGTTACACCATTCTACACGAGATAATTCTGAGAAAAACATATATATAACACCAGTAAATAAGAATGGATTATAAAGCCTCATGCTGACAGTATAAAGCTTTACTTGATAGAAAACTATCTGTTGATAAAACATCTGTTGACAAGAGACCCTGCCTTGGAAGACTTTAGTCTGTCAAAAATCTACCAAAGATCATCTCCATCTTTATTTTTCTAGTTAACATCCATCATCATACATAGTTACCAAGAAAATTTTCTTCTTGTGATGTGAAGTTTGTAGAACTACTCTCTTAGCAACTTTCAAATATGCAATACATTCTTATTAGCTCCAGTCACCACAACGCACATTATATTCCCATGACTTGTTTATTTTATAACTGGAAGCTTGTACCTTTTGACTCCTTTCATCGTGGGACACCAGGAAGATATATCTATATAGCTCTTCAACATCCCTCTGATAGCCTCTACTTGGGAAGAGTTTGTGTCACAACTGAATGTCCAAGCCCTACACCCAGAGCCTAGGTTATAGTTTCAACTCCATTGCTTACTTGGTGAAGCTACTTAATGCTCTTTGCCTCAGTTTCCCCAGCCATAAAATGGAGATAACAGTAGCACCTACTTTAAAGTGTCTCTGTGACATGTAAACAAGTTAATATATACAGAGCATCCAAAACAGAGCTTAGCACTTGGTAATAAATACGGGGATCTGATTCCATTCAGCAAATATTTCTTAAGTATGTACTACAAAATGGCACTGTGTGTTAAGAAGTGGAAATACATGAACAAGATACAATGTCTCTTCTCCAAAAGCCTGTGGTCTAACAGCTATGTAGGAAATTATTTTTATTTTCTTATATTAAAATAATATCTAAGCACCTGGCAAACTGTCACAAACACTGTAACTATTTCTAGGACGCTCTGACCATGAAAAAGATAAGCTATTTTTCCTAAGAAATCTTGAAAGCAAATGGGAAAATTGCAGTTACTATTTGTGCCCATCGATGAACTACATAATATTTCAGTTAGAACAAAATGCTTTTTACCTTCATTATTTAGAGAATTTTCTAATTCTCTACTTCCAGAGGCACGTATGAACCAAGTTCAGAGATTCAAATGTTAATTCTTTATACTGCTGCCAATTTCTCACTGCATCTAACCTCATAAAAAACAGAATGTGATTGATATGTCAACCCAAAATCTGTGCAGGTATTGAAAAAAAAAAGAGATAAAATTTCACATAATCCAGCTTCAATGGGAGAAATCCCTAGGTTTTGACATAGATCTCTGATTAACATAGTTATAGAAAGAAAGTTGCTAAGTTAAATCAGGGAGGATGACATGACTGAAATCTCTGAATCCAGCCCTTCCCTCCCTGAAATTATAAAACTGTAATTACAAAAAATGAAAATGACTAAAATCCACTTATCTTCAGGGATTGGTTTACAGATTATTCCATAAGAGGCATACCAAATAATTGCAGCCACAGAAGCTGCGACAAGGTAATATTAAATAGGCCTCCCACCTGAAATCTCCAAAGATGTAAGAAATCATTTCTTTCGAATATAATAATGTCCAAATTTGCTACATTGTTATGCATGTGAGTGTCTGAGGACCAGGTTAAAGGGAACACAAAATGTTGTTTCTCGGCAACCCTTCCCTGCCTGCAGGATAAGCAAATGTGATATAAGAGACGTTATAATGCCTCTTTCATGGGATCTGTCCTGTAAAAGCACGATCCTCCTATAGGACCAAGTGCTGGGATGTTGTAATTGTGATGCTGCACTGGCATCCAGTCTGCTTAAGATTCCCTGTGTAATTTAATCGGTATAGAAAGAGCGAGTCTGGAGCCTAAAGGGAGAGTCTGGTGGCCTCGGGAGTAGAAAGGATGGTGCACCTAACCCTCCAAGATAAAGGGCTGGGGATCAAAAGAGACACCCAAAAAGACTGGGTATGAAAGAGGGAAGCTGGCCTGTCACTCCCAAACTGAGCACCTGCACATGTGCATAAGGCCTCCCAGCTCTGTCATCAGAGCAGAATGCAGCAACGGGGTTCTTAAGCAAGCAACACATGGACACTGGAGTTTGGGCATATGAGAGCACAGAGACACATGGGCCCCCTTGTCTGAAGAATTCTGAAGGGAGGCAACAACCCAGAACAATGAAACAGAGACAGAGGCCAGCAGTGAGTCAGTCTGAACTCCCACTTTGGAGGACAGCAAGGATGGTCTTGTTTCCCTTAGGTCAAGTCAGTAGTTGGAGAGGAGCAGGACTGGGCCCCCATTGCAGATACCTCACCCATGAGGGTGAGGATGAGAGGACCTCACCCTCCTCTACAAGGTTACAGAACATTTCGCAAGGGGCATAAAGCAAGAGTGTTTGCAGATTAGTCAACCAGAAAGTGCGAAGCCAGGATGCTTGGAAGGGTGCGATGTGGTAGTCTTTCCGAAGACTACCTTCCAAGGGCCTCAAAATTACCCAACAAATTACCCTGCCCGTGGAGGTGCCCACAAGGAAGCCTACCACATGAAGCATCCACCACCAGAGCAGAAGAGCAGCACTGATGTAATGTTTCATCCCCTTGTTCCTCTAAGTGCCTGCCCCCGCAGAAGTCAGAAAGGCAAGACGAACACGGAGGAGGAATGAAATATGACAGAGTGTATTTCTTCCCAATGCAAATGAAGAGATACTGTCAATTGCATGTGATAAATAATTTTATTTAGACTGGATTTTTTTAATGTTTGAAAAAGCCACCATTACAGAAAAGAGACCAGAACGTTATACAATCCTGATCAACAAGATGTGATTGAGAGGTGAAGAACATCTTAGATGGGTTGAAAAAATAATAAAGCCATTTTCTAATACTGGTCTAAGACTCTCCCATAATCAATCAATCAATCAGAAAGATTTTACTGAGCACAAACTATGTGAGAGACGGCATGCTCCCACACAAATAACTTATACTGCCTTTATACCATTTTCCAAGATTGGGGTAGACAGTGAATAGAGCTAAACTTCCTAGTGGTAGAGATACCCCACCCTATCCTTTATAAATGGGAATCAACTAAGGGGTAGGCATTTGCTAGACTGGTGTTCCTGAGGGCTGTCTGCACCAATAACAGTGACTGAAATTAATGTGCCTTCCAAAGATGGGAAAATTTAGGTTACAATCTATGACAAATGCAGACAAGAAAAAAATAGTAGCTGAGGGTAAAGGAATGAATAAGCGGATATGGAACAGGGAGATCCAGTATCAAATTAGTGCCCTGATAGAGATTCAGAGCAAGAGAATGATATTGTCTCCTAGCACAATGATGCCAGATGCCCAAAATGATACAGCCATACGTTTGCCAAGGCCACCCCTGTTTTCGGAATCTGACAAGGTCAAATGGCAGCCTGCGAACCTGAATGGTATCACTCTGGGAAACATTCTGGTCATATCATGTGATGATGAACTAGACAAATTGTTGATGAGGCCAGAATTCCAGTAATGTGCCAATATCTTTTGACACTCATTTTTCAGGTGACATATACTATAAATTGTATCATTTGGAAAGAAATTTCTAACTACGTAGTATACAGCTCCTGACAAACTGATTACTGTGGAACTATAAACCTTCATATAAAGCAAATGCTAAGAAAGGTCCCTGGTCATAATGAGAAAATAGAGCCGCTTCATGCCTGACATGCCACCGTGTACTATGTACAAGTACATATTGCTCTCATTTTTGTGGCTGAAAAGCTATTAATCAGAATAGAAGAACCAATGGGTTTCTGAGGAGAATTAAGCAGTAGGCTTTAATATACTGGGTCCAAATTCCCCTGGGGAGCAGCCCAACCCTGAGATGAGGAAAACTATAGGAAGCATTACAGCATATTCAGACTACATCACATCTAGGCATTGACTACCACTCATTTAACCCAACATTTGAGACACTCAAATTTTGGGGTACAACACATGTACCCTAATAGCATTCAGGCCATTAGTACACAATGGCAACAACATGCATGGTGGGTTAAACAACACTGGTCCAAAGTCAGAAGTGTTTTAGAAGAGATGGGTGCCAGTCTAGACCTCATGGGACAAGCTGAATCCACTTTCAGTGAGGAACAATATTCAAAGGAAAAGGATATATTACCTAGAATAAGCAGATTACAGGGAATTCTCTTTCAGGAGGAAGATTAAGGGCTGGGAGTCAGCCTGAAAAGATGACAAGGATTTAGTGAAGTGGGTGAGGGGAACTCAACAAATAATGCTAGATAAAGCTGGGACCCAGCACTGAGAAAGGGGTTGTATCCCGACCTACCAGTGTCTCTTGCCTGTTTTAATACAGAATAAGACTAAAGTAGCCATTGGGGCAATGGCTTTCTATCCAGCTACTGACGTTTAGGAAGTGCAGTTAGGGGATGTTATGGATCTCCAACCGTAGGAAATTCCTCTGGGGCAACTGTAATTTACATGGATGCACACTGACTGCTTTTACTGCAAGAATGAATCAGAATAAAATCTAACCTGTGATACAGATAGCAGGGATAAGGACTATTCTGAGTACCTTTGTGTCCTCTCCGTAGAAGGAAGTGCATTTAGCTACAAAAGAACATACAATGGAAACCTATCTCAATACAAAAGTTTAAATTAAGGCTTTCTCCCTGACTTAGAACCCAGAAATAATCAAACCATAGACAATTTTCATGATTGCTGTCCATAATATCTAGTATATGGACATGCGTCGATTCTGTTGGGTAGACATAGCAAATACCAATATAATTCTTACTGATTTGTTTTGTAATAAAACTGAATTACATCATGACTCTATTGCAATACAGTGTATAGTGGTATTATTGGTAAGATTCAACTGCCTTATATAAATAGCTTATGTAATAATACTCATATTAATGATCAAATGTCTCAGAAGTTGGAGTTAAAGTCTCTTCGGGATTGAATGCTGATGGAAAATGATGGTCCTGAGAAGAACTGGATTTAGCTAAACATCAGTTAGTTACTACACTAAACAGTTCACACATTTATCACAAGGTCCAAACAACAATAGATCAAGGGGGACAGCAAGTAATCAAATTTGCACAAATATATAACAATGTATATAATGCTTTCACAGAATGGATTAGTTGTTCCTTTAAGTTCATTCCTCCCCCTACCCTACACTGGATCCTTGAAATGTTAGGTATACATTCATGCTGATACTATTGTTGTATATGTTGTATAAATGCTACACCAAATGTAGATGCTCATAAAAATATGATCATTTTTGGAAGACAGCCTAGCCTAAGGACCAGGAGTATGCGCTTTATGGGAAAGAGGTAACTCAGCAGGCGTGGGTTATTCAAACCTTGCACATATCCAAAGTACACGTGTACACTGCCTATTCCAGGGCTGGTCTTTGGCTGGCTCCTAGAAGACAAGCTCTGAGTCCCTGGAATATTCTGCCTGATAAGAATGCTTTTACATGCCTGAAGCCTTGGGCTTCACCCAGTACCAGTTCATTTAGCTCAATACTGCCAGTATCAGTTCAATCAGATAGTTTATGCTAATAATGTGACTTAGGGTGATGCTTATTTTTGATCTTGGATGCCAGAGCCTGAGTAGTTGAGGTCGGCTGTCCCTGTGACTAAACCCCAATAGAAACTGAACACCAAGGCTCAGCCCTTCCCCTGCTGGCTATATTTCATGTGTCATCACACATCATTGCTGGGAGAACTAAGCACATCCATGTGATTCCCCTGGGAGATGACACCGTGAAACTCGTATATGGTTTCTTCTGAACCTTGCCACACGTGCCTTTTCCCTTTGCTTATTTTAATCTGCCTCCTTTCACCATAGGAAACTGTAACCCTGAGTAGAAATGCTATTTCTGTTCCTCATGAGTCCCTAATCTAGTAAAGCATGAAGCTTGAGAGTGGTCTTGGGGTTCCCCAACCTATGGAGCAATCAGGGTACACAGAGGAGGTCAAATGTGAGCTGAGACCTGAAGGGTGGGTAGATATCCTAAGGAAAGATAGGTCATTCAAGGCAAAAAGGAGGCTGGACAGTAGAAGAAAGTTATCTTCTAAATTAAGAATCTTGAAAGGGAATAAAGAAGCCTTTAGACTGCCTTATAGCTTCCTGGAAATCAGTTTATGACTGCTTTCTAATGCTGGAAGAAAAATAATATAAAAATGCATTTTTTTTAATTTCTAAATTATGTTCCAGAAGTTTAGAAGCTCATCATGAACAATTCTCCAGTTCATTCATCCTCCCTAAAACAGCACTGAAACTTTTTTTCTATTTTGAATGCTGATAAGTTGTGAATTTCATTTTTCATGGAACCTAGATCTTTTATTTTTACAGATAAAACCCACAAACACAGGCCTCCGTTGACTGTCACTTGTTTTGAGAAAATTCACAAACTGTGCCACATGATAGAACATGTACTATAAAAAGTTATTCCACGTCAGCTGTCACCAAAAGCATCTGAATTCTTTTTGTCTGACCAAGGCTCTTTGCCAAGCAGCTAAAAATGTTCTACCGTGGACACTTGATTTCCTAATAAAGCTTCTAGTTCATATCTATGAAAAAGCTCTGTAAATTATTTGTATGATCTGGTCCAAATTTGCCTGATGTTCATGCCAAGGTCTATACCACAAGAAGTCTTCCTCTGGATATTTCTTATCATTGCTGCTAGAGGTCTTCTCTCTGACTCCTAGTTTGAGGAAATCTTTTCTTAGTTCTCTAGCTCCCACAACCAGTACTCTTGAGCTGTCAAAATGAAGACCTTCCACAAATACGTCAGAAGTTTTTTTTTTTCTCTGAAACATCATGAAAATTCTGGTGAACTTCCCACAGAAGCTTTTCTCAGCATTATGTACAGAAAATATAAAATAGGACTGAAGAGGGAAAGTAACTTTATAGCACATAGTCAATTTCAGAGTATTTCTCTTGAAAGAACACTGAGATCAACTAATTCCTCTGATTTGCTTCCTATTTAAGATGTACCTATCAAGGACCTAACAGTTCTCTTGAGTTCATATAAATAACAAGACTTGCGGGGTGGGGGGGGGGGGAGAGAGACAGGCCAGCTGGCTAAACAACATATTGGAAACGCCAGGGTTATTAGTTCTCATTCTTGTATTAAAATATTATAATTTGGTTCAAGTCCAATGACCTCTTTCTGCTTTTGTATACTCAGGTGTGAGTCAGTGCCAGGACTCCTAACTTATCTCACTGGATTTCTTCAAAGATTATTAATGAGGGAAATTTCAAAGAGATCTCCCAGCACCATACCAATGCTAAGTAAAAATATATGAATGATTTTAAAATATCATGGTGAAAAGTATGCTGTAGTAGAAATTATAACAGCCTCCCACATTTTGTATTTACACTGGCAAGAATAATAATGTTGGCATATAATCTTTGTGAAAGTAACAACAGCCAGCTAAGGGCTTGCCTTCAACCTTGAAGCAAAGCAGAATGTCTTAGGTACTTCTGAAGTTGGCACTCTTGACCACAATCCATCCCTAAGCCCAGCAGACACATTTAACATGTATGAATTGGTTGAAATGGAGTGAATTTTACCTGAGACTTTGCCTGGGTGATTTGTTCTGTTCCTTACGCACCTGGCACCTGCCAGATTCTAACTTCAATATCTTAAAATCATTAGTAAGATTGCACTAAGCTTTAATTTCAAATGCCTTTAATCACTTGGTATAATCTGTCTCAACAAAAATTTTCTATTTTTAATACCTTTTGACTGTAAGGAATGAGAGAGAAGTAGCTTCTCTGTCCAACATTTATCCAGAGCTTTTTTTCTCATGAAAAAGATAAGAACCCTGAAATTAAGCAAGCATAAACAACAACAAAAAACAATAAATCTGCATATAAACAACCCTATTGAAAATCTAGGATTAGAAAATCTCTTTACAAGTCAAATAAATTGTCCTCTAAAGCCTCCTTTGTTGTTTCCCAAACTTTCAAGTGCAGAAAGCATTTGATTCTGAGCTCTACCTATACAGAACATACTGAGAATGATGCTCTTTTCAATCATACGAGTGTTTGTACAATGAGTTCATTACACTCACTGCCCAATTTCCAAACTGCATCACTGAGGAGTTCACCCTTAGTAGAGAAGACTTAGTAGATTTATATGCCAATAATGTAAATGTACAAAAAGTGACAAAGGGTATCGGCATTCCCACACCTCTCTCTGCAGCCCCTACTCCTCAAACATGGGAGATGTTTTGCTCAGCCATCATTTACAACTTGCTGCCATGGTTCTGCAGAGTCAACACATACTCCTAGCCCAAAGGGAAAGAAAAGGAAATCAAATTCTCTGTAGTCTGTACACACATATACATAGTACAAACAGATTTGCTTCAGCATGAATGTATATAAGCAGAAATCCAAATTTAGTAAGAGAAGCGAATCTGAGCCAAAAGTTTAATTAGATTAACTATTACATTTCTGCTGAGGTTGGGAGAAGGACCCTACGGGGAAGAGAACGATGGCATGAAGTAAAAGGGAAGCAATTAGTGAGTGGTCTGTGAGTTGCTCATCCTGGGTGCAGCACACCTGCCCAGAAAAGTTTGATTTTACCTAACAGCACAACTCAGCACTGTATTGAAGACTTTGGCTCCATTTTTTACATTTGGGTGCTGACAGCTTTCAAGCTCCACCCTCCCTCTTCCTCTTCTGCTCTACATCTAAGCAAGCTGCTAAGAAAGGCTGGGTGCACCCTCCTTTAGTGCCAGCAAGAAGTTCAAATGTGTAAGCCCCAGCCCACATGATCAAACCTTCACCCCAGTCCTACCTCCCCGCAAGCACAATAAAATCCAAGCCAATCTCCTGTCCCAGCTCTCTCACCCCATTTTCAGACCTGCCTGGAAGCCTGCTCTTCTCTCCCGAAGGCCTCAGTGTGTAAGTCATAAACCTTTTCACAACCTCTTGGTGCATGTGTGCCATCAGTCAGTTTCAACATGAGAACCAAATTTTGAGTGAGTGGAAGCTAGTACATCCTGTGTTTGTGCAGCAGACCAGAATGAGCACCATCTAAGTTAAACATGGTCATGGTCGTCATGGTCATCGTCGTCATCATCATCATCATGAGAGAGAGAAAGAGAGTGGGGGAGAGGGGCAGAGGGAGAGGGAGAGAGGGATGAGAGGAGAGAGAGAGAGAATGTGTGTGTCTTAGCCAGGCTCCATGCTCAGCACAGAGCCTGACATGGGGCTTGATCCCACAACCCTGGAATCATGACCTGAGCTGAAATCAGGAGTTGACACTCAACCAACTGAGCCACCTAGATGCCTGGAGCATGGTCATTATTAATTGGATGAACTATTAACAGGTTGAACTAGGATTCAAGTAATTTCTACTCCCACTATTCAGTCTAGCAGAAAAACTGGTATCAGGTATTTTATAGCATTATCCATGTCAAACTGGTTGTAACCTCTATAACAAGCGACTAAGGGAAATAAGTGCTCTAATTTGTCTATGGGTGTGTCACAAATCCCCCAATTGAAGCCTCTGTCCAGATATCTAGAGAAACTTTATTGGGCAGCCCAGCATTTTGGCACCTACACTGTGAATACACAAAGAATAACGCATAAGACGGAAGCTTTTAGTGAAATAAAACCTAAAACTAGTAAGTATTGGTCATATCACCTCATATCACAACCTATCATATAATATTTTCTATACCAATTATTAAATTACTTCCATAGAATAGATGAGCCTTGGTAAATATAGAGATTATTTACGCTCTTGACAATCAAAGGAATTTGCCTTTTATGAGACCTCAGTCTGCTCCTGTCTTTTTTTTTAATTTTTTTAATGTTTTTTATTTATTTCTGAGAGAAAGAGCATGAGCTGGGGAGGGTCAAAGAGAGAGGGAGACACAGAATCTGAAGCAGGCTCTAGGATCTGAGCTAGCTGTCAGCACAGAGCCCAACGCAGGGCTCGAACCCACGATCCAGGAGATCATGACCTGAGCCGAAGTCGGACGCTTAGCCAACTGAGCCACCCAGGCGCCCCTGCTCCTGTCTTAATAAAGGCAGAAAAAAATTGAAAAAGACTCAACAGGAGATACTTAAGGACACACCACAACATCTCTTGTCCCTTGGGCTAAGTGTTTACAAAGAAGGGAGAATAAAAAGGCTGAGAGAAATTTGAAAAGCTGACTCTAGTACTGTACTTGTGTAGGACTGCAGAGGGTACCTCCCTTGATTAAAAACCTTAGGCCACAGTGGTACGGGGTACATAAATCACAACAATGACAAGTAGCTTGTAGAGTATGTGCATCACACAACTTTAAGCTGTGTGTACTTTAAGTTCTCAAAGAGCCTCTTAAAGCTGAGCACTGCTTAATTCGAAGTTAGTTGTGACTGTGTCCATCTTTCCTCCATCCTACTCAGATCTCTCAAGAAGTCATGGTAATGCAAGTCATAAAGGAAGTTTGGCTTGGGAGAACTTTTTTTATTACCCTTTCATTTGTCTTCTTGAATACCTTTACACGTTTGTAACAAGCAGATGTTGCATATTTGTTAAACAGAACTAAAAGCAATAAATATAAGTTTAAAGGGGTCTATTTTGTCAAGCTAGGAGAAAAGGATTTTCTAATTAGAGCTGCTCTACAAAGAAATGGGCTTTCTCAACAAAGGATGGAGCTTCTGAATCCTGGAAATGCTCAAGTAGAAGCCATCTGTCATGGGGTTGTAAACAGCATTTCTGCATTGGGAGAAAGACTGGAATGCATGATTTGTAGGTTCCCTTCCACTCCCAAAATGTGATGGGAAAATGTGCTGTGAATCTGAGAATTATTTGGTCCTCTCAAGAAAATGTTTTAATCTTTTGTTCAAAATGGTGTTTTCTAAGGAGTGTGACATTGATGGTCCCCTAGAGGAGAGTAAAGACAACTACCTAACCCTGATTTCTTTTCTCTAAAATATAATTTCTGAATTAGACCAGGGACCAGATCCAACCTGCATGCTTCATGGTCAACACACAGTTTTAAAAATTTTTAATTTAGGCAATTAGGCAGGACATGCACCTCTCCATTCACCATGCCACCATCCTCATATTCAGCCCAGTTCACATATTTACATCTAACACTTGAGCCTTACAGGCAGTGGTATTTTTGAGGTCCTAATCTAAATATAAGAGATTAATAGCAACAATAGCATAAAATGGCATATAATTACTTTTGCATAAATGTCACAAATAAGAAATGTTAAAGGGGTTTTGAGGAGGGAAAGATCGGTGTAGGCGGAGTCTTCTTCAAGACTTCATGGAGAACGGAAAATTTATGTAATCCCTACACCCAATGTGGGGCTTGAACTCACAATCCCGAGATCAAGAGTTACACACTCTAACGACTGAGCCAGACAGGCAACCCCTAGAAGGGAAAGTGTAATCTGACTTTTATTTACTTATTTTTAATGTTTACTTATTTTTTTTTGAGAGAGAGAAAGAAACAGAGTGTGAGCAGGGGAGGGGCAGAGAAAGAGAGGGAGACAGAATCTGAAGCAGCCTCCAGGCTCTGGGCTGTCAGCATAGAGCCCAATGCGGGGTTCAAACCCACAAACTGCGAGATCATGACCTGAGCCAAAGTCAGATACTTAACAGACTAAACCACCCAGGTGCCCCGTAATCTGACTTTTAAAAAGCCAAAAGGACTTAAGCAGAAAGAAGAGGAAATGCCATCCCAGACAGGATAATGACAGGAATCAAAGTCAAGGGTGGGAAGTGGGGGGAGGTGCTGAGAACAGTGGAGAGCCTAAGAAAGAAGTGGAGGTGGGAAGTAAGATTCGATCACAGTTGTAGAAGGTTTGAAAGCCAAGTTATAGTCATCAGAAATCCTGACAGAAAATGACAGAAACCCAAACCAAAATATTCTAATCAAAAAATAGGAATTTCTTGGCTACTGCAACTGATAAATAAATTCAGACACAGCTGGGTCCAAGCACTCAAATGATATTATCAGCATTTTCCCTCTTCTCACTCTTGCAATTACTTCTAATTTCTTCCATGTGTCGGGTATTTTTTCTGCCTTATTGCAGATGGGCTACCACCATGAGATCCAGGATCCTGGCCTCCAGGAGACTCAACTTCTCCAGCTTCATAACCCAGCAGAAGAAAGTCCCTTTCTCTCTGAATATTCGTTTATCGGCTGAGGAGAATTCTGAGTCCAGGGAATGGGGTTCTGATATGCTAACCATTGTAATCAGAGGAAAGTGGGCCTGTTAACAATGATGTACACGCACTGGGCAGTCACAACAAAGGAAGATATTGGAAGATACCAGGTGCCTTCAGGCTATGGAAATCCACTGAAGGTCTGAAAACCTGAAAATCACATGACCAAACACTCTCTTAAGAAATTTATGTGATGAAGGACTCCTGGGTGGCTCAGTCCGTTAAGCCTCTGACTCTGGATTTCAGCTCAGGTCATGATCTCACAGTTGTTGAGATCAAGCCCCACACTGGGCTCTGTGCTGACAGCCTGCTTGGGATTCTCTCTCCCACTCTCTCTGCCTCCCCCCCACTTGCACTCTCCCTCTCTCAAAATAAATAAACTTTTTTTTAAAAAAAAAAATTTATTTGATGAATTGAAGGGAGATGCAAAGGAATATGGGAGGCCAGTTAGGAGGCTCATCCAGCAGCCTAGGACTAAAGACTTAAAGTTCAGACTAAAATGGAAAAAGATAATGAAAAATGGACAGCTGTAAGAAATATTTAGGAAAAAAAACAATAAAATATGGAAATTGACTGAATACAGGAGAGGAAGGTTTCAGCGATACTTCATTCAGTAAGCATTCATTCAGTTTCAGCTACTGTTCCAGGTACAAGTGACTATGGTAGACAAGATGTCTATATCAGAGTTCATGCTCCTCCGGGGAATATGGAAGAGGGATACAAAGACTCAAGGTTAAGTAACATAATTTCAGTTCCTAATAAATGCTCTGAAGGAAAAAATATATATATGTCCATGGCATAGAGTGGTGAATGGACGGTGTTAGTTAGATAAGGAGGTGACACTTGAGCTGAGAGGTAGATGGTGAGAAGGAAGTAGCCACATAAAGATCTGGGAGGGAAGCCGGTCAGGGAACTCGACAAGCAAGTGAGGACTATTAGCCAGGAACAGTCTTGGAAGAAAAGAGAGACAGAAGATCATCTGGCTGGAGAAAAGTGGACCAGGGGAGAGGAGAAGAGATTGTGCTGGACAAGAGCCAGATCCAGTGGGACTGCCAAAGGCATGGAAAGGACATAGGATTTTATTCTCATTGTCATGGAAATTCAGTAAAGAATGTAGAGCAAGGAAGAGATATGATCTCATATGGGCTCTCCCCAGACCACCCACGCTTCAGTGTAGAGAATAGACAACAAGAATGAAGCAAGAACCATTGTCAGGTTTCTATGGTGGTCCAGACAAGAGAATATGGCAGCAGTGGAAATGGTGTTAGATGGTCAGAGAAATTCAAGGTTTCGTGCCCAAGTAAAATATGGTTATTATCAGGAAGGGAAAAACAGAAGTGGTTAAAGATTTCTCATACTTTAAATCTGAACACATCTAGCACTTGCGAGATGTCTAAACTGTTGAATGATACTCCTTGTCCAAGAGCAAAGGCCCACACGTACTTCTTTCCAACTATACAGAGAGCGGGAATCATGTGAACATGTGCTTAAGAATTGCTTCTGACTGAAAGTTTTACCAACAGTGGAAAACTGTTGACAATAACTATCTGTGATATGGGAAAAGCCTTAAAGGATGCCCCCAAAGAGACAGAAAAAATGAGAAAGGAATATAAAAAATATATCAAAATGAAATTTTTTATTTTTTATTTTTTTAAATGTTTTATTTATTTCTAGCAGAGAGAGAGAGAGACAGCGTGAGCAGGGGAGGGTCAGAGAGAGAGGGAGTCACAGACTGAAACACGCTCCAGGCTCTGAGCTGGCAGTCAGCACAGAGCCCGACGCGGGGCCCGAACCCACGAACTGGGAGATCATGACCTAAGCGAAAGTCGGACGCTTAACCGACTAAGCCACCCAGGCGCCCCTCAAAATGAAATTTTTAAAAGAAAAATTCTTTCACAGAGGAATTCTTGAAAACCTCATAGAAAAAAAAAGTGAGCTCCTTGAGCCTCTGGCTTTCACGAATTTTGCACAACAAAAAAAAAAGGCATGACTCCCTCCCTCTTCTTCACTTTCTTCTTTCTATTTAATTTTTGGTGATTTTTTTAGAACGAAAAATATGACAGAAACCTTTCTGTACACTGCTGTTTAAAGAGTAAATGTCTACAGGTTTTCTGAAGAGGGTTTGGGCAGAATGTATAAATGTAAAACATTTATATCCTTTATTCATTCTGCTAGTTACAAACATTTATCCTAAAGAAACCTAAATATGGAAAATATTAGAAATTTATTAATTACAGACTAGAGTCTATATACTATATAGAGAGACTATATACAAAATATACATAGTACATATATACTTATGTGATATATATCAGTTAAAACTGTGAAATAATCTAAATGAACAATAGGGCATTGACATGGACACACAGATAAGTTTTCTGTACCCTTTCGTGTTGGATTATAAACACACATGGGCAGAAGGGAAATCTGGAGAAATGCAAGAGAAAGGTCCTTCCAGAGTGTCACTGGGTAAGCAATACTCTTCACGTGTACCTGGCTCATGACCCTACGGTAGCAAGTTCTGGCTCTGCAAAAAGAAATCTCTGCATGATTGTTATTTCAGATGTCAAATTCCAGTTTTGAAAGCAAAACAGCCAATAAAAAAGAAAAGGCCAGGGCACCTGGGAGGCTCAGTCAGTTAAGCATCCGACTTCGGCTCAGGTCACAATCTCATGGTTTATGGATTCGAGCCCCGCGTCGGGCTCTGTGCTGACAGCTCAGAGCCTGGAGCCTGCTTCGGATTCTGTATCTCCCTCTCTCTCTCTCTGCGCCTCCCCGCACCTCCAAAAAACAAATTAAAAATAACCTGTGGAACTCTAGGTTCATCATTTGGGGACTGACGACAGCGGATTAGCACCTGGAGCTAAAGATGCAGCGGCTCGTGGCACTTTTATTCCAGAATCATCTGTGTTTTGCAACGTTGCTCTTCTCACGCCTTGTCTGGCCCTATCAGATAGCTACTACCATGTGTTCCTTGAAATGCCTAAAAATCTTAAGTCTCAGTCTCTATCTTGTTTAAAGAGGGACCCAGGAAGCCAAAACAAAGAGGATATGAAGAACTCGTTGTCACTGCCTGCTTCAGTTTCACGTGGGGAAGGACAGAGAGGTAGAGAGACGAAGGGCAAAAAGGAACAAAACCATTCTGCGACTATGTCAACAGCTGTCTGTGACAACAGCACCCCATCTCCTTTGGACCACCTCTCAATTATTTTTCACAGTTAATGGAGAAATGAAGAAANAAGAAATATTTAAATATTTAAATAAATAAATAAGTAATAAATGGCAGAAAATGTAACTGCGGGCGCTAACTGAACACCACACTTAGCCAGAGAAAATAAGGTGATGGCTTCACAGACTGAACCAAAAAGGAAAGAAAATACGGGTTTAAATTTCAATGTTTTCCTTTTTAATAAGTGACTTTAAAGATTTCTTTAAAAACCTAAGTCTGGCCCCTCAAATACCATATAATTTTAATTAGCTTCCAGATTTCTTCAATATTTTTAAAAGAATGGGTCAGGGCTTATTTTGTGCTTTGAGTGGCAAGAATCTAACCACATATGCCAAAACCCACTCGAGCTTCTAAAAAATACGTGTTACAAAAGTAAGAGTTACATTTTGGTGACTCTGGCTTCAAATTTATTTAAAAGTTAACCATGTGACCTTGGTTATAGTGACATTTGTACCACAGTCATTTGGCAAAATTCTTTAGAGGGACCATTTATGTTTAACGAAACAACCTGGTACAATCAGAGCTGTATTTTAATGTCATTTGTGGTATTGTCTCCTAACATCGGCCTCTGCTTTGGATATTGAGGAAAAAGAAACAATGGAGATCCTTTTTTTTTTCTGTTTCCTCTGACATTTAGTAGTTTGCCATGACTGCAAAATATGACTTTTTGTTTCTATATACGTGATGAGATAGGGTCTTGCCTGGAGCCTTTTTCATCAGCCAGTTTCCTACTCTGGGAGGAGAGGATGTTAACACTGCCATGGGAGTGGTTTCTGGGTCCTTCCAAGTATTTGAAGGGACACTTCCATCTTAACGACAGAAATTGCATCTAATTCTTACATTAAAAGGAAGCAGTCAAAGATAAACCAAGTGCAGCGAGAAATATAATCATTGTTTAAGCTGTGTGAACAATTCTCACCAATGTAATTGAGACACCAACAACTTCATTGGTTGACTAAGCAATTACCCAAAGGTCACGTTGCTCCCACAGGATCAAGATACCCAAAGGAATAAAAGCAACAGCCCTATACGATAACAGTTTGACATCAGTTGAAAAGTCTGAAACTTCCCTAGCATGGCTTGAGAATATTTATTTGGGGAAATACAGTGGTGACTGTGGCCGTTAACTTTTTCCAGTTGTGATATTCCTTTTTTTTTTTTTTTACCTTTTGTGTGAGATTAATTTGTGACTGAGATTTATTAGCCTAAAGGAGGCTGAGGTTGATGAGATTTTGCTGATATACTGTGTAGAACACACATCAAGTCAAAGGGAAAAGATGAAAAATTGAAATGATAGAGTCACATTGTTAGCTTGTTGCTGAGGTAATTGAAGTGGCTTGTGGTGTGCTGTGCTGTGATGGGTAGAAATAAAACGTGTACAAATTTATCTAGATCATCCTTCTGAAGAAAAGCACTACAAAATATATTCCCTCTCTGCTTATGTATTGAAGAAATCTCCCAGTTCTTTTTTTGACAGTGATACTGAAGCAAAACAAAATGAAACCCATTCAGAATGAGCTCCAGAAGTAAAGCCAGCTTGAAGTTATCCATGGAAATAGGCATAAGGGTTAGCACAGATAATTGAAATATGAGCATAATGTAAAAACAGCATTTTGTCCATTAGGTGAAACCACAATTCCATATAATTTCTTTTTTAACATAACTGAAATTACAAAATGAATTCAATTTTTTTAACCTGCCCACATTTCCCTCTGATGGAGATTCTAATTATCAGTGAAAGGCCGAAAAAATACACACTCCCCAGAATATTTATAAAGAAATTAAAAAAAAAAAAAAGGCAAGGGCCATGACATTCATAAAGCACTAGAATATTGGCTCCATGAGAACAGGGATCTCTAGCTCACTGATGTGCCCCACGTGTCTGGGATTGTGCTTGGCAAATGCAAGGGGCCCAGTGGGCATTTGTGCATTCACACAGGGCCCCAGCAATCCTTTACCACTGGGAACTGACTGGCTGGTGTGGGTAGATCACATAGATTTCTCCACTTTTGAGGACTGTTTGGCAGATAAATGCATCACCAGGAAATCTGGCGGTCCATGGTGGTTCGCCAGAACATGACCGCAGATAGTGGACTACAACCCACGTCTAGTGGGCATGCATTTTCCTTGAGGGCAGTCCGGAGAGGAGGCATTCCCTCTACATCTACCAGCACCACAGCTGCAGAGATTTCCGAGCTAGAAGACTGGCTCTCCTTCCCCCTGAAGCCCATGATGATATTCCAGGACTGTTCGACACCACCTCGATTCTCAAGCTCTGTTAATTCCCTCAAACACGTAACACTGACCACGTATCACGGGCCCTTCAGAGTTAGGCAAGTGATGAGAGCCCAGACATCACTGTCTTGGGGCTCCTATTTCGAAGTGATCAAAATGTCCTAACACTGACAGTGGTGATGGTGGCACATATCTGCAAATATACTAAAAACCACTGAATTGTACACTTTCAGTGGATAAATTGTAAATATATGAATTATATCTCAATAAAGTCATCTTTAAAAAGATATTTAGCACAGTGCCTGTCACATAATTGAAATTTAAGAAATGTCGGTCATTATCATTTATTTATTCATTCAACAGGTATTTACGGAGTTCCCATTCTAAATCTGCCACTGGCACTATTTTTGTCCTCATTCTCATTATTATTTGTCTACCATTTTTACATTTTAAACTTTGCATATGTGTGAAATACGCAAAGGCTTTTTAAGAATGCAGGAAAACTCCGTAATGTTATTAGGACTAAAATGTCTCTCCTAAAAAGATAAAATTAATTTAGGTGAAGAAAATGTTTTAGGATATAAAGTTTTTACCTGAGAAAAAGTCACTGAAACCCTGAAACCATATAGGCATCTTGAGAATACCAACAAAAAAAAAAGTCTTCATTTATTCAAAACTAGAGTTAATTTATTTATAGGCAACTTAGAAAGTTTTCCAAATGAGAAATAAATAATTTAGTGACAGCAGAGCAGAGAGCAGAGTTCCATGTTTTTGTGGAACTGAGCAGTTCATACTGAAGAAACCTAGACATGAAATTCCACATTCAATGGTTTAAGCCAAATAACAAACCAAATCTAAAAGCCATATTTGAATTTCGGGCATTAGACAATTACTCTAAGTAGCTCTACAAATGCCATTATCCTGGGGCACCTGGGTGGCTCAGTCAGTAAAGCCTCCGACTTCGGCTCAAGTCATGATCTCACAGTTCATAGGTTCAAGCCCCGCGTCGGGCTCTGTGCTGATAGCTCAGAGCCTAGAGCTGTTCCAGATTCTGTCTCCCTCTCTCTCTGCCCCTCCCTTGTTCATGCTCATGCTCTGTCTCTCTCTCTCAAAAATAAACATTAAAACGCTTTTTAAAAATACCAAAATGCCATCATCCCTACATTTCCCATGACTTTTGAAAAACAACCAAATTCTACTTCCTCTTGCCCTTCACTTTCCATCAGCCTCATTTCCATCTTCCACCCAAAATTCCAGGTAAAGGGAAAATAATAGACTTGTAATCAAAACATTATATAGAAAAGAGAAGAAAAAACAGGACTCTAAAAATCTACCTCCACATGGGAAATTCTTTACAAAAAACGTTTGGATCTGCTTCAGCAAGTGCAGAGATTTAAATGGCGTCGGGTGGTGCCAGGCGGGCCTGCATGCCAGCTCAAAGCTGGTTGTTTCAACCGTAATTGGGACGGGACCCTGAGCACAAAAGAGAATAAAGAAACAAACTAAAAAACAAAGCAGCCAGCAGCCACTCACCCTGTGAAACTTGGGGTTTTTTTTGTTTTGTTTTTTTGTTTTTTTTTTGTTTTCATTTCAGATCAGATAGGCTGCTCACCAGATTGCTCCCTTGACTTTCTAGTAAATTCTCAGAAACCAGGGCTGAATAGAAAAGCATTGAAGGCACCTGTTAAACCCAATTTCTCTTCGAGATTCACTGGTATCTCAGCTGCCTGTGCTGGAAACCAGGTCAGAAAAGTAAGTCTGTGTTGGTGAAGGATTTTTATTTTAAAATGATGCTCTCCTGGTGTCCTCCCTTTCTCCATAAACACTCTGGGAGTTTGTTCATTTGCGCTGCTTTCTAAGCCACCAAAAACCATTGAAAAGGGGGGGAAATTGCCCTATAAGTATCATGGGAAGTATCTTTTTCCATATATCAGGATTCCTTACCAAGCAGAGTCTGAAGCAAACCAAAGGAAAGAAATTGGATAAGACTGAAAGAGGAGGAATTTACTCAAGGTCTCTAGGCAAATCTCCACAAGGACCTCACTCATTTCTCCTTAAACACATGGCTAACTTACTTAGCCTGCTATATGAATCACCCAGTGAATTTAAATCACTAAAATTTTTAATTTATAGAAGAAAACTGTTGGTTTTACTTTTATAGAGCAACCCATCTATATAAAGCAAAGTAGTAATAATAATCACAAGGGATTTTTTTCCTTCTGTTAAGATGTAAATTTTTGATGGATTAAATTTCCTGTGTTACTGATAGAACTATGTCCTTGCGAACAGAATTACATTTACCTGAACGCAGTTATTTGTCCAGAATTCATGACAACTGCCTTTCTCTCATGGATTTAGTTTTATGATAACTTGCTAGCTCAACCCAAGGTTTCTTGAGAAAAGTGACTATTTCTCCTTATTTATTTATTTCTATCTCTCTTGCCTCACATAGTGTCTGGCACATAGTTTGGATTTAGAAATTATTTGTGAAATAAGTGAATTACCACCTGAGTTACTAACATATACTTGGCATCATTTCAGAGATCTGTAACCAGTTAAGGCAACTTATCTCATAAAGCATCAGCATAAACCATTACAATTTTTTTCATTTTTATTTTTTAAGCTTATTTATTTGAGAGAGACAGAGACAGCACGAGAGGTAGAGGAGCTGAGAGAGAGAGGGAGAGAGAATCCCAAGCAGGCTTCGCATTGTCAGCACAGAGCCCGATGCAGGGCTGAAACCCACGAAGCAGTGACATCATGACCTGAGCATAAACCAAGAGTCAGAAGCCACCCAGGTGCCCCACGATCACAAATTTTTATGGAATGATGCCCAAATTATCGTTGCCAAGGGAACTTCACTATGCTTCCCCTTTCGGTAGGTTTTGATGTTGATGGCAAAGAGCAAAGCCATTCATGGGTCATTTTACTCCATTTCATCAAAATATTTCCTGTTACCTTGGGATTAAGATATGATGAGAATATCTTAGCTGATCTATTAACTCCCCCCCAAATTGCACCTGCCTGCTATTTCCCATTTGGCTCCCAGACCCAGAACCCCATCATCGATGGAGTCCAGATCAGAGTAGACAGATATGCGGACACATGCGCTTCCTCTTTGCTTACAATCAAAGCCCCTGGCAGTGAGCCTGGATGGATGGATGGAACGCACGCCCAGGGCGCCTGACAATGGCTGGCCCCGCACCTTGTCTTACTTTCTCTTTCATGTGCTTCATTCTTTGCTTTCTGTTAAGGATATGTATGGACTTTGTGGAACCACTGCAGCGAGCTGTAAATGATGCATTTAAGGAAGAATCCTTGCCTCGCGCTCTGAGAGAGCACAAACAGTGTAGAGCGATCATGGCTGGGCAGTGACAAGCATCATAATATCACGTTCATCTGCTTC
Organism: Crocuta crocuta; assembly: GCF_008692635.1. Classification (NCBI taxonomy): domain Eukaryota; kingdom Metazoa; phylum Chordata; class Mammalia; order Carnivora; family Hyaenidae; genus Crocuta; species Crocuta crocuta. The sequence goes on along the minus strand of NW_027532203.1, from coordinate 5,829,679 downwards.
ACCAGCAAGACAGACGTGTAATCGGCAGTATTTCAGGGTATGCATATAGTAAAATGTGATAACTAATATTTTAATGGTGTTCATTATTTGTTGTTTCTTCTGTCCCTCTCACAGCAATCCTTTATTCGTAAAGATTGGTGACTCTTGTCTAAACATCCCAAATCCTGTATCACGAAAAGATATACAAAAGGATTCTGAATGATTACTTTTTTGGAGGAAGGATATTAAATTTTTATTTCTGCGGAGCTCTGTAGTTATTGTTACCATCCTTGTATTTCAATATGGAACTCCAGGTTATTGAAAAGACTATTTTTCTTCGGGTTTCTCTTGCTTTCTCTGTGTTTCTCTCTTAAAATAAATAAATAAATAAACAAACAAACAAACAAACAGAGTTTGGCCTTTTCCCACAATGCCAGGAAGTACAATCCAAGTGACAAAGTCTAATCGAAATTGGCACCTACTGTAGCGGAGAATCGGCCCTGAAGAGGCTGGCGTGGAGGGGACTGGACACACCTCTTGGGGCCCCGCGTCTCCCGCCCCGCAGTTCACACTAACGGTGAAGTAAGTGCTGTCACTGGATGGCATGCTCTCCAGGATGACCACACACGATGTCCCAGCATGCTGAGCATGCGTTTCCCGCCATAGCCTGAGGCCCAGTCCGCCAGCGGTGTACTACACGGGGCCCCACATTGCTGACCAGCGTGGGGACCAGAGCGACCCAGCATGGCCAACAGCCGCCATGGGGCGGGCATCCCAGGACTCTTCCAGCCTGCTCTTCATCCCCACGTGCTGGCCTGGGGCTCTGCGGGCTCAGAGAGGAGAGCGGGCAGGGTGACAACAGCGGGCAGGTGCCTGGGCCTGCACATCCTGATGAAGCAGCCTGTCTGCTTGTCCCCTGCGATTACCAGAAGTCACAAAGCTACCAGTCGACTTGTGTTCCTATTAGGCCCGACCTCCAGAGACAGGATCTTCCCTGCGACACTCCATTTTTCAACTACTTATTCCTCTAAGAGACAGTCTGTCCAGACGAAGGTCCAGTGCTTCTCCTTTACTGCAATTAATATTCACTACATTAAAGAACAAACTTTCTAATGGGTTTCGGTGGGCGTTTGTTTTGCATAATGCCACTATGAGAGCACCTGCCCACGTAAAGACGAAAACCTTCTCTATATGATACCTGAAGAGTTGGTCAATTCTGATGGGGGGAAAAAATTAGTCACCGATGGTCTGGATGTCGTATAAAGGAAATAACTGACAGGATTCTGTTGTTTCTTATTTTGGCTAGACACAGCTACAGTTTGAGTTATGGAAATGGGCACTCATTTTTTTCCATTTAGGTCCAACTTTGACAGGCTTCCTGGAGCCTTCAGAATGACTGGCTGCCTCCCCAGGTACCCCAGAACATACCTGAGTCTTCAGAGAAGCCTAATTACAACTGTGCTTAGAAAAATCTTACTATCAAGCATATCTAATCATAGAAATGTTGTCATTTGGAGACCATACAGGATGCCTAGGATCCTATTAATTCCAAATATTAGAGGGTTCCTCATGCTTCTAAGTTTTTACTGAAATGACTCCCTTAATTTCCTACCGCTGAACACATTATCAAAATAATATGTAATTTATAGATTTATATTTTCCCCGAAATGTAATTCTAGAAATAAGCCATATCAATTTCTCCCAAAATCAATCTGCTCATATTCCATTTAATTAAACCATCACTTGTTTTATCTTTATTCTGCTATTTTTTATGCATCTTACTAGTACTTCCGGAGTCTAATAAATCACTCATCATTTCCCCACATTTAAACTATACCAGGCTAAAGAGACATTATCAACCTCACGTCTTGTTTCCATGGTCTTTCTCTTTCTCTTGAAAAAGAGCCTCCTTCCAGTCACTTCTATTTGGCTCTTCTTTCCCTGATAATCTTGCCTGCTTGAGTCCAAAAATATTTTGTTGCATGATATCTGAGGAGATGAGACATCTCATCAGGCTCCCCAACACTGTTCCTGGATGAATGGGGTCGCCTCAGGAACAGTGCGCTGGCTTTGTGCACAAACCCGCTGTATAAAACATCACATGTGACATCCATAACTTTACCCTACCTCTTCTATTTCCTGAAGCTGTTAGAGGATGATTTGAATGTTCTCACTATATACCCTTCAATTTCTGTCTTATAAACACAAACCTTCTTTGACACTTCATCGTGACTCTTTGCTGTTCTCCCTATAAGAAATCCAACATTTATCTACCTGTTCCATCATCTCCCTCATCATATCCATCCTGCCTCTGTCTCTTCCTGCTTTCCAGCACTTGTGTTCTCCTGCATACACCGCTTTCCACCAGGCAGGTAAGACAGTTCTCACATCCCACTCTCCTCACAGAGAATCATGCACAAGCCGGTAGCAACCAATCACTACTTACAGCCTGTAGCAAAATGTTTCATTAAATTTGCCCAGATTTCCCATAAGGCTCAACATAAAATTTTCAACAAACAAAATTAATTATTTGTTCTCTAATAATGGCTTGTGAAGGTCCGATATTTACTTATTTCTACATCTTTATTTTCATTTCTATTTAATTTTGCCTCTTTTAATCATACTAAACCACACACCCAAACTCTTGGTGACTCGCCCTCACTGGATACATAGTCAACCCTTTCCATTTTCTTACATTTTCAGGATTTTTCCCTTTGTTTGGGGATCACACAGTCCATTTTCCCGCCATAATTCTTACACTTCAAATACTGACTCTTTTTTTTTGTCTTATTGCCAGTGGGATACTGTGTGCATATGTTAATATGGGATTAAGGCTACCCTACTATTTTCTAGTGTTATAACCCACCAGCCTTAAATAACTAGTTATTTCTCTGAAAAAAAAAAATCTAAAATCCACAACAGACAAGGGCTATGACAACCTTTTCTTCCTGCACGTTTTTTTCCCCTCCACCATTGAGACTAAAGATGGATGCCTTTCACTTTTGTATAGACTTTTCATACATTACAGTAACTTAGCTGGCACCCACACTTTGAATGATCTTAGAGAAAAACTATGTTTGCTGATCCAAAAGCTGTTATCAGTCTAAACCTAATAAAATTCCTTCCTTTGGTACCTTCCCTCGTTTTCTCCCTAAGACCAACATCAGTCATCGGTCTTCCACCACATAAACTTCTGCGGAAGTGTTTAGAAACCTGTTTAACAGTCTGGCTTCGCCAAGCCTCCTGTAGGCAGAATTCTCCCATAAATTCTTTAATCAGCATTCAAAATATCAATGAAATTGGAGCACCTGGGGGAATCAGTCAGTTGACCGTCTGACTCTTGATTCCAGCTCAGGTCATGATCCCAGGGTTGTAGGGATAGAGCCCCACATCTGGCTCCACACTGAGGATGGAACCTGCTTGGGATTTTCTCTCTCTCTCTCTCTCTCTCCTTCTATCCATCTCCCTGCTTGGTCTCTATCTCTCTCAAATTAAAAAAAAAAAAATCAATGAAATCATGCTGCAATACATGCCTTCTCCTCCTCTCTACCCGTCATCTCACTTGTCTCCCAGGGACCATGAAGAGCTGTGAATATTTGTCCATTCAAGCTTCAAAACTGCAGAGAGAAGCCATCAGGTTGGAACTGTTTGCCATCCCTAAGATTTTGATAACACTGCTAATTGTGAGCTGCGAGTAAATGAGATTTCAAAAAATACTATCAATAACATTCTTTGTAGAATTGTTTCCATTTTTTTTAATGTTTATTTATTTTTAAGAGAGAGAAAAAGCAGGGGAGGGGCAGAGAGAGAAGGAGACACAGAATCTGAAACAGGCTCCAGGCTCTGGGCTGTTAGCACATAGCTTGTCACGGGACTCAAACCCATGAACCATAAGAACATGACCTGAGCTGAAGTCAGACACTTCACCAACTGAGCCCCCAGGTGCCCCTGTAGAACTGTTTCAGTGGCAGAAAACTCACTGGTTTCCTTTAAAACACACACACACACACACACACACCTACCTTTACACAATTAGACTCCTTTACACAATTAGACTTGCTTAAGTTCTCTCTTGCTGATAATGCCCATCTTCTAAGCCTGGAGTATCTGGGCTTGACTTTATGAAGGGCACTGGGCATGACCAATGAGAAGAGTGAGGTGACTAGGAGAATCTCAAGGAGAAGGTGCCTCACGAGGTGCCTGAGTCAGGACAAGGCCCAGCCAGCCCTCTTCCCATGGAGAATCTACTTTTTCCGATTCTCAATTCTTGGAGTTAGAGAGTTTCTTTGCCATTAACTTCTTTGCTTCTTTGGTCTTAATTCTATCATTGCTCCACATCCCCTAATCTCAGAACGTAGCTCTTCCTGCTCTGGAAGCAGTTTGTAAAAAGTACTTCATTATTCACACTATCTCTTTCAGCACTATTTAATCTACTTGTGCTCTACAGTCAAGCACCCATTTTTTTTCTTGCAAATTAGATGGATTGCCATTGCTTGACTTCTTTTCTATCAACTTCATCCTACACATAAGTTCTTCCTTTATTTGTTCTTTGATTCCTGTTATTCATGCTCTGATTTCTTCACTGTTTTCCTATACAAATAAGTGCCTTTCTGAATGCCTTTAGTTTCAGCTGTCTTGCAAGCACTCTCTCTCTTCCTTCATTACACGTTCTGCCCTTCCACAACCTTTGTAGATGGAGCTTTGGCTTGTATTTTTTGGTTTCAACATATTCTAAAATGCATTTGTTCCTCTACTATGGTAAAACTAGCTACATTTTCCTGATTCCAAAAATTAACTTGGCTAGTCCCTTAAGATTCTAAGGGCAAAGCAATATTCACTCAGATGTTAGGAAATGGTTTCCAAACAATATTTACTTACACTCTCTGTCTAGAACATACTTGTGTTATGCTGGTCTCAGCCTATCAATTACCAGTGTTGTGGCTGGACCCGCCCTTGTGGTTTTTCTTATGACTGCCAGATACCCTTTGGCAAGATCCATGAAGAAACTTTGAAAAAATAAAGGTTTATTACTTACAGGACCTGGAAATCACACAGCACATCTGGGGCCACACAGCAAGGTCACAGGGAGACAGACAGTGCACAGGCCTAGGGTTTTGCTTTTACTGGGATTGAGGGTAGGATCTAGGGTTTCTTGGGCTCACTCTTTATTGGTGAATTTAAAATTTGTTTTTTTGGATGTTTATTTCTGAGAGAGAGAGAGAGAGACAGTGTGAGCAGGGGAGGGTCAGAGAGAGGAGATACAGACTCTGAATCAGATTCCAGGCTCTGAGCTGGCAGTCAGCACAGAGCCCAACGCGGGGCTCGAACCCACGAACCGCGAGATCATGGCCTGAGCCTAAGTCGGACACTTAACCGACTGAGCCACCCAGGCGCCCCTCTTTATTGGTGAATTTAAAAATGTAAGAGTGGAAGGGGCACCTGGGTGGCTCAGTTGGTTTCGATTCCGACTTCTGCTCAGATCATGATCTCACGGTCCGTGAGTTCTAGGCCCCCATCTGCTTTGGATTCTGTGTCTCCATCTTTCTCTACCCCTTCCCTGCTCACACTCTGTCTCTCTCTCAAAAATAAATAAATGTTTAAAAACATTTTAATGTAAGAGTGCAAATTTAAAGCACCAAGAAAACAAAAACAAAAACAAAAACAAAAAAACTCCACCACCACCACCAACAACAGAGACCCAATGGTCAGTTAATCAAAATCAACCAAGATCTCTAAAACAAAGCAGGGGGAGGGGAATGCTGTTGGCCTGGCTTTTCATCTGCTCAGGTGGCTGACAATGTGTTTATTCAAGATGGCCCTCTTTGAAGTGGATGCCTTAGCAATACATGCTTAAGTCAGGCACTTGCATTACACAAAGAAAAGCCAATGCCAGAACTTACACTACAATTCTGAACTAGGCATCTGGGACTTACAGACACTACTTTCCACACTCACAGCTTCAACACTGGGGAGGTAGGTGTGCAAAGGAACAAATTCATCAATGAAGCATGTATCACCATAAAGGTAGGTTCAAGGTCTCCATTGGTGGGAAGTGATCAAAAAGTCCCAACAGAAGAGAAAAGTCAAGTATTGAAGGGGGACCTCATCTGCCATTTCAATAAGTCACAGAGCAAGTGGTAAAGTGGAAGAGATCACTCCAAGCAGAAAGAAAAATTCATGTTCAAAATCAAAGAAGAGTAGAGAATAACGTATTTAGAGAACTACATGTGCAAATTATCTTAACATAGATAAAGCCAACTATGCAGCCAGACTATTAGCAACCATGACCCCCCGTTTGTGGAAAACCTAGCAGTTTATATATTCTCATTTTATCCTAACAACTCTGCAATGAAGGTATCCTAACAACTTTGCAACCCCGGCTCCAGGGGTCCCAAAAGACCAGGCTTAGCCACTCACCACGACAAAATCCAAAGGCAGAGAAACCAGGGGTGGTGAAACAAGAAAGGAATTTATTTCTGTGACATTAACACCAGAAAGAAAGTGGACAAGCATCTCAATGACTGTCTCCAAAATGCTGAAAATACTGTCAGGTTCATTAAGGAAAATGTGGGACAAAGGTTGGTGGGTATGTGCAGGTAAGCAGTACAACAAGTCCAAGACTATGTTGGGGTCAGTCATGCAGGGTCTTGCAGGATTAGGGCAGACCTTATTGCTTGAGGGGCTACTTTCCATTCCCATCAAGGGATGCACTGCCCCCCCCGCCAAGGGCCTTTTGCCTGTTAAGAGATAAGCTAGAAAGATGCAATTCATCTACTAGAAAGTACAGACTGAGGTTAAAATGGAGGTAGTTGATGTCCTCTTCCAAATCAGGTAGGGGCTCAAGACTGAGGTCAGAGATAGACATAAAAGGAACCTAGTATATGTTTGAAGCCATGGGCATGTAGAAAACTGACCAGAGAGCATACGAAGTTTAGGGGGGGAAAAGACACATAAGGACAGAGCAAAGGGGTGAGCAGAAAAAGAGAAGTTATTAAAGGAGCCTAAAGGCCACCATCAATGTAGGAAGAGAAAAAGAGGAGGGTGGACTAGGAGATACAGAAAGAGGAGGAAAGGGGTCTGAGAATGATGGCAGCCATGATGTTCCCCAATGATCTCACCTCGTGATGATTAAGCCATGTGGAATTCTCTCACTTGAGTGCGGAGGCTCAGTGCAGCAGCTTGCTTCTAACTAAAAGAACAGAGCAAAAGTGAGGGAGGTGAGTTTATTAAAAGACTGCCACTTCCATCTGGGGCACTCGCTCTGGAGGAAGTCAGCCACCACATCATGACAAAGTCTTAGAGAAAGAGAAGCGAGAAAGAGAAGCCGGTTGCCGCGTTAGGAAGCCTGTGGGGCGACCCATGTGGTGACGCAGCAAAGCCTGCCAGCAGCCGCAGGGAGTACGTTTACAAACAAATACCACCCCTGCAACCGCTGAGCCTTCAGGTGACTGCTGGCCCAGCCAAACAGCTTCTCGCCTCCGGACAGACTCTGAACCAGGACCACCAGCTCTGCTGTCTGTGGCTCTCTGATGCACCACAACAAAGCAAACCAACCAACCAAAAAAGCCTCCGAAATAATAAATATATGTTGTTTTAAGCCACTAAGTTTGAGATCATTTGCCGTGTAGCTATTGATTAACTAATACGATCACCTGCAAATACAGCCAAAAATAAGATGGGACCAAAAGGAGCCCTGCTCACTTTGCAGTCACAATTCATAGTTTTGTGACACACACATCTGCAGTTTCAAGGGCCCGTTCATCGTTGCGGTCACGCATTCTGGCCTGTAATGAGTGCATAGGTACGCACTGAAGAGCAGTACATGATAGTGGTAAAGGTCACAGGCTCTGGAATCAGAACCCCGGCGTGCAAATTCCTGTTTACCTCTTATTCCCTGTGGAGCCCTGGGCTGTGACTTCACCTGTCTAGTTTTGGCGCCCTTGTATCATAACGGATCGGAATAGCTGCCCCGGTAGGGTTGCCAGGAGGAAGACACGAGCCGGTGCACGCGACGCTGTTAAACCAGTTCTCGAAACGCTGCAGACACTCAGTCAACACGAACTATTATGACTGTGGCTGTAAGTGTGTGCAGGTGCAGAGAGAGAGCGCGCGAGAGAGATTTCAATCTATAGTCCCACACTGACTAAACTGTCACCTCCATCGGTCACTCTTTGTTTTCAATTCTATCATGTTTTTCCCCCTGAGAAACAGTTCCTTATTCAATACACTTACAAACCTGACCTTTTTCTTCCTTGGTGGAGGTTCATTATCATGTGAACTCCACCCCAGATTTCACTTCATACAACTTTAGAACAATCATTGATGTAACCCTAACCCTGAACCGAACCAACCCATCCCTAACGCATAGACTTAATCCTATCGACAAGAGTTATAATAAAACCACACATCTAATTTCTTAATCCGCAGGAATGCCAGTATTGAACCCAATCCTTATTCCACACCTTTGCCTGGCGTCGCCCACCACCGCTGCCTCCGGGAGCCGGCTTCCATGGCTTCCTACGTTTCTGAGTTATGTGCTTCATACACATTGTATAAAGAAAGGCACGGGTGACTTTTCTTAGGTTCCCAAGGCTTCCTCCCTCTTCTATTTCCTCCGGGGCATCTCCTATTTCTCTTCTCTCATAGTCTCACCTTGGGATTCGGGTCCCATGTTCTATAGATTGATCACTTTTACTGTCTTGGGTCTCTCCAGTTCACGCCTGCCAAAGGCCCCTCCTTTCCTTTCTTCCACCGCACACCAGTCCTTTCTGGGGCAATCAACTCTCGTCTCCTTTGCTGAGCAGGAGCTCTCTTCACCACACTGTTGTTGGCAGCTCATCAGCTTATATGTGTGTGGTACGCGCCTGCCTTTTACTGCCCTCTCATCTCTCAGGACATCAACCTTGCCGTCCCCGCTATTTTCTGTGGCCCCTCATACTATCCCACCTTCCACCTCTAGGTGGCGCCCTTGCCTCAATAAGGGCAGATAGCACCAGCTCTGTCCTCTCCGGACTCACTCAGAGCTGCCCTATCAGACACGGCCTGCCCGGCTTCCTCGCAAAGATGCTGCACCGTCCGTATAGAGAGACCATTGCTGGGCCCTTGTTCTCCACACCTGAAACACTACCTCTAACAGCATATTTACTGGAGTGATTTCTTATACTGTGCCTGTCATCTGTTTGTCTTTGGGCTCTGGTAAAACCAGTTAACCTCTCGAAGCCTCACTATAGTCATCTGTGGGGATAATAACAGTAGCCACCTTCAACAGTGGCGATGCAGTTTCAATGACATAATAAATGCAAATACTGGGGCGCCTGGGTGGCTCAGTCAGTTAAGCGTCTGACTTCAGCTCAGGTCACGATCTCGCGGTTCGTGGGTTCGGGCCCCACACTGGGCTCTGTGCTGACAGCTCAGAGCCTGGAGCCTGTTTCGGATTCTGTGTCTCCCTCTCTCTCTGACCCTCCCCTGCTCACGCTGTCTCTCTCTCTTAAAAAAAATGCAAATGCTGGCCCACAGTAAATGGGCCATAAATGCTGGATATTGGTGGTGGCGGCAGCAGCAGCCCTCCCATAAACAAACTATACAGTCCTTTGTACTTTAGGCAAAAAAAACAAACAAAAAAAAACCCCCAATTCCTAAAATGTGGCTTAACTCCATCTTCCCCAGGGTATGGTTCCATATCCCCAGATATGTCTTTTTCTTTTCTAAAAACATCACCATCCTCAAAGAAGCCTTGATTGCTTCAATCCCACTGTTTTATTTCTGGAAAGAATGGTGAGCATCTTGAGTCCTCCACATGCTAAGTAAAACTACAACAAACTTCTTCAAAGAGTCCTGTCTCTTGTTCTCCGGTAAGATTTCCAAAATAAATCCATTTGCTCTACTGATCTGAAGCTTAGCATCAAGCTTTTTACGGGAAAGAAACTGGGTTACTGAAAACTATTTCCCTTGGGGAGACCCCAACTGAACTGGCAGTCTGGCTGTCCAGCCTCCTAAGAGACTCTTGTGTTCCTGGCTCCTGGAAAAACAATCCTCACAGTGAACACATTTTGGATGGCACCTTTATGGCGCTCCCGCCTTCTCTGAAAGAATTCCTAGACTTTCTTCACTTCTCTGTTTATCTCACTCCTAACTACATATGAACTGTGTGAAAGGCAAAACAGACAACATTCGCTTCCTTTCCCCTCTTCGGTCTCTTGTTCCGGTACCTTCTTCACCCTCACCCAGCTCTTCCACATATTGCTGTCTCTGCCCCTTTCTTTCCAAGTTCACACTGTGGTGGACTCTAATCAGGCTTAAAAGTCATATCCAAACTCCTCTGTCACTAAACAGGGTACTTGTGCTGATTACTGACCCCAAGCGGCTGTAAGAATCTGACCCACCCCTCATTCTGCCTTCATCTGCATCTTAGACCACGTTCATGACTGCAGTCACATCTGCAAATTTTGGCTCCTGTATCTCACTGTGACTCTGTTTTGAGCTCCTGACCAGTCTGGGAGTTAGTTTGATCAGATGTCAGATGTATCAATGAGGAAATGCAAGCAAAAGAAATGAAGAACTTTCTGGGGCCCATTCAATGTGTAGAAACACAGATGAATTCACTACCCCCACTTTCCCTGTAAGAAAAAAGGGGGCCATTTCCAAATATTCTCGGTGGGACGGTTCCATGCACATCACCCTTGTGTGAAAAACATTTCAATCTCCATGATTTTGTCCCTCCCCACTGTGTGCCCCAAACTAACAAAGTTTGCTCCCTCTGGCCTGACGGAGAATCAGACTAATTGGTTCTGTAAAGTAGGTTTGTCTTATGAATCCACACAAAAAGGAGAAACACCCTATATGGACATGGAGAGAAAAAAAAATGCTGTGACTTTGGACAAGTTCCTTTGACTCTCTTCACCTCAGCTTTTTCTTCTGACCCCCTCACCATCTACCCCTCCCTCATTTGCATGCCTAGGAGTTCTTTCTCAAAAATATATTTTTTAAAATTTTTTTCTTTTTTTAAACATTTTTAAATGTTTAGTTTATTTTCAAGACAGAGAGAGAGAGAGAGACAGTGCAAGAAGGGGAGGAGCAAAGAGAGGGGGAGACACAGAATCTGAAGCAGCCTCCAGGCTCTCAGCACAGAGCCCGACGTGGGGCTCAAACCCATGAACCGTGAGATCATGACCTGAGCCGAAGTTGGATGCTTAACCAACTGAGCCACCCAGGCGCCCCTCCTAATGCTTTTTAATGAAAGAAAAATATGTAATTAGTGGCTATTAATTTTCCAGTGTAATACCGTACTAATCCTCTCATTTAAATCATCTACAACTTTGCCTCTACTAAGTTACCAGTAAGCATATTTAGAGCTGTTTCTTGCAATTATTTGTCGCATAAGGATTTCAGAATAACGTCAAGAATAACAAATAATCTTTACTTACAAGGGAGTTGCAAATTGAGCTTGCTTCGTCTGTAAAACCTCTCCACATAAAATTAGTCATCCTATTTTGTACTTTATTTTTAGGCTGCTTTATGTTCTCTTAACATTTGGTTAGTTAAATATCAAAATTCACAGCAATTTATCTGTATGTGACGACTTACTTACCAGAGGCTCAAAATTTAATTTATAGTCCATGATAATTTTAGGAATTAGTATATTTTTAAATAACATACACCTTGCCCAGCTTTAAAAGGATTTGTTACGAATAAGAAGTGATTATTATGCATATGTGTCATGCTCAGTGTACATGTGAATTTAACAGTAAATATATTTCAGGTATCCTTTTTCTTGCCATTTACTCTATTCTTTGATAAAGCGTCCAAACAAAAATAATAAGCCAAACACACACATTGCTAAAACACAGAAATCCCCATTCAGCTACTTACATTTGTATATGAAATACAACTTAATATTATATGACTTTCATGTTCTAATTATTAATCATGTCACATAACATCAGTAATACAAATAACAATAACAAGTGTAAAAAAATTTAAATGTGTTCCTTCAAAAAGACATGCCATTTTAAAAACGAATTATAAAGATAAAAATTTAAACCCGATTGTCTTATTTCAGCAAAGCACAAACAAGGGGACTCCTACAAAGTTACAAACACGCATCGTGACTTCTGAGCATTCACACTGTGTTTCACAACTCCTGAGATGCTAGTGTCACATCTATGCATACTGTCTGAGGGACCGCATAGGAAGCTTAATTTAAAACCACCAGCCTCCTCGTTGCACACAGTATGACATAATCAAAGAACAAACACTCTAACTTCACACCACTAGCGCAGTCACATATATTCAGACCAAGATTTGGAATTTTAGAACAAAACACACTTCGGGGCGCCTGGGTGGCTTAGTGGGTTAAGCGTCCGACTTTCGCTTAGGTCATGATCTCGCGGTTCGTGGGTTCGAGCCCTGCGTCGGGCTCTGTGCTGACTGCCGGCTCAGAGCCTGGAGCCTGTTTCAGTCTGTGACTCCCTCTCTCTCTGACCCTCCCCTGCTCACGCTGTCTCTCTCTCTCTCTCTCTCCTAGAAATAAATAAAACATTTAAAAAAAAAAAAAGAACAAAACACACTTCTATGGTTGAAGCTAAGACATCACACAAGACATAGCTCATGGATTCTGGGGCATCATGTACCCTAGAAATATGATAATAAATCCAAAAGTGTAAGCATGCTGGCTATCCTTCTGGATTAGTTTTCCACTGCTGTTACAACGAATAACTGCGTATTTACTGGCTTAAACCAGCACCAATTCATTATCTCACAGTTCTGCAGGGCAGGGGTCTGGCGTGTGTCCCACTGGGGTAAAATCAGGGTGTTAACAGAGCTGCGTTCCCCTCTGGAGGCTCCCAGGAAGAATGTCTCCTTCCCTTTTCCAGCTTCTAGGCGCTACTCTCATTCTTTGGCTTATGGCCCCTTCCATCATCTTCGAAGCCAGTCCTACTGTCAGTAAAGCCCTCGCATCATGTTTCTCTGCTTCTGCTGTTTTTGTCCACCTTTAAAATTTTTAAGGGCCCTTGTGATTACACTGAGCCCCTTGGATATTCTAAGATAAGCCCCCTCATAGAATGTCCGTCAATAAGCACCCTGAGTTCCGCTTTGCCATGTAACCTAACGTAGTTAAGGGTTCTGAGGATCAGAACGGGCACCCTTTAAGGGACCATGCCCAGCACACCATCTGTACAGTTAAAAGGAAACCTTGATAAAACGCCCTGAAGTTCACATGAGTTTTGCTCAGCCCTCAGAGAAGAGATGTGCTCTTGCCATGAGGTTTTCTAACTGTACCCGCCATCAGCTCAACCAGATTTTTTTCATCTTCTCAGACATTTCTATAACCAGAAGTCACCTTCAGGCCCAGACATGCTCTTTGTTCCAAAGCCAATTAATAAGGGACATAGGAGAACTTTCATAGTTTGCCCACAAACTCCAGCACAAGCCAGAATCAGTATTTTACAATTCCTCATTTTCTCTGATGCCCACATCAATTGTTTTTATTCCATTCAGCAAACAATTATCTAGTGGTGACAAAATGCCTGGCCCTGTGTTAGGTACTGAGACACAAAGAGAAAAATGCAAACTACGCTTTCAAAGAGCTTCCTGCATGAGCGTCACATATGTACGTGCATGTGTGTGTATGTGTGTGCATGTATATGTGTATGTGTGTGTGTGTGTGTATGGAAATGCATATCTCCACATCTGTGTATGTATGGGCATGTGTGCACATGGAGTGTGCCTGTGTGTGTGTGTGTGTGTGTGTGTGTATGAGAGAAAGAGAGGGAGAGATGAAGGGAAGGTTGTCGAAATAAGAAACATCCAGAAAGAGCAGGGGTGCCCAGGTGGTTCAGTCGGTTAAGCATCCGAGTATTGATTTCAGCTCAGGTCATGATCTCACCGTTTGTGAGATCGAGCCTCCCATCAAGCTCTGCACTGACAGCACCAAGCCTGCTTGGGATTCTGTCTCTCCCTGTCTTTCTGCCCCTCCCCTACTCCTGCATACATGTGCACGCTTTCTCTCTCTCTCTCAAAATAAATAAACAAGCTTTAAAAAAAGAAAGAAAGCAAGAAAGAAACGTCTAGGACAGGCAGAAAAAAGACATCATTTCAATGTAATGTCGACGCGCCTGCCATGTTGCTTTTCTACCTCTCATCCCCTCTCAGGTCCTGCGGCCACATTCCCGGCTCAGGCCATTAGCACATCTTGCTTTGGCTGCTGCAAGTCTCCCAGCTGGTCCCCATCCCATCAGCCCCCCACCTCGGAACGCTCCACACTCGAATATAAACACAGCTGCAGTTATGTCACTCTCTGGCTCCAAAGCAACACCTTCCTCCTTGCCTCTGTTATAACATATGCATCTCCCCACACGGTGTCTGAGGCCTTCTGGGCTCCACCTACCTTTCTAGTTGCATCTCCTTTTAATATCATGTGTGCTTGGGCTGACTGCAGGCACGGCGGGCCCTCAGACTCACCCCTTGCTTTCTCCGGCCTCTCCTGACACCGACAGCCCCCCGTCCCTCCCCGCATGGCCAAGTAATGTCCAGTCTTCAGAACCCCACCAGCCATCACTTCTTCCATTGAGCATTCTTCTGTCTCCACTGGAAAAAAAAAAATCCCTAATTGGGCCTCCCGCAGCACTTCATTTTTTATCCTTTCATAGAGACTATCCATTTCTGCCTTAGATCCTTCACTTTTCTAAATATCAAGGCCCTTCTCCCAGATTATAAACTCCTTGAGAGCAGTCACTGGTTTGATTTTTCTTTGAAACACCTATAATAACTAGCGCAGCACCTTGCCCACAGCAAGGATACTGTATTCAGCTTTGTCAGATTCAGCTGAATGGATCAGCAACGTCAACTTCGAGGGTGTTGTCACAAGCACCGAATGTTTCTATAGCTTGTTCTCCTTGGAGGTGACGCTGGTGGGCTGTGTTTTCCCGCACCACAGTCACGAACACAGTGAAACACACAGGAACTGACAGACATCAACTGTGAAGGAACCAATTCCATTTAAGAATGACTGAGAGTCACTGATTAAGCTATAAATTCAAAGGACAAAATACATGTATACGTTACATAGAAACAGAAGCACAGTAACACAGAATTGCACATGGCCTCAGTACAATCAGTATAGAAACATCATCGGACTCATACATCAACACTACAGAGAATGAAGAACCTGCAAGTTAACAAGACTTGTTCATTTTGTGAATGTTTTTAATACAACAACTGTTCTGGTATGAATACTTACAGTGAGACAGGCTATGAAGTCACGAAAGTGTTTTTAAATTTTTTTTAAAAATTTAAGTTTATTTATTTATTTTTGAGAGAGAGACAGGGAGAGTGAGTCGGGGAGGGGCATACAGAGAGGAAGTGAGAGAATCCCAAGCAGGCTCTGCACTGTCGGCATGTGGGGCTCAAACCCACAAACCTCAAGATTATGCCTGAGCTGAAACCAAGAGTCAGTCACTTAACCGAGTGAGCCACTCAGATGCCCCTCCACAAAAGTGTTTTTAATGCGTCACTGTCCTCAGTTCTAGTAATTATCATTACAAATCCAAAAAATATCTTGAATGGGTAAATCTGATAATCTAGATCATGGAATTGCATTGGAAGGGTATTAGCTGACTCAGGAGACTAATTATAACAAGGTATTGAGCTGCTTATCACTCATCTCAATTGTAAAACCATAAACCACGCCGGATGGGCAGTGCATGCCAAGCAGGGTCAGCGTGGGGTAGCAAAAATAACATTGAACAAGGGTCAAACACCCCAGCTCTCATCATTAGCTCTGTGACCTTGGGAGCCCTTCGTAAAGAGTATCCCATAGGAAAAAAGCAGATCTCTTCCTTAGAGAAATATGCCTATACTAGCAGTTGAAGCTGCTCATTCACAGAAAACACCCTCAAACTGCAGAAAGATCACACACACACACACACACACACACACACTCACCTTTCCCAGACTAATACCTTCTTGCTTAATGGGCCAGTTTAGTACTACTATTAACCAGATGATTATAATTTGAGCAAGTGTTATCCATCCATGTCCTAAATAACAGTAGCTGACATAAAAATGATCAAACTGCTTTCTCACCCATAGAATTTATCAGCCAGAGGTCAAGGCTAAAGTTACTATATTTATTTCTGAATCTACTTTTGAACAATAATAATAATATCATTACATGGTATTTTTAAATTTCCATAGCACCTGCCAACAATTCCATTTAATCTTAATAGCCCAGGAAAGTCAATGGGACACATTTTCTGAAGGGTGCAGAGTTAGTGTTGGTGGGCTTTCTGAGTGCCTCCCACTAAGCTAAATTTGGTGATACAAAAGTGATTAAGACAAGGCTTCTGATTTCAGGCTGCTTTCGGTTAGTAGCAGAGACAACACATTGTGTTCTAATTATTTCTTTGTGCATCTTAGACGTCCTCGGGGAGCGCATAGGAGAGGATTGTATTTCTAATGGAAAAAAAAGTGTGTGTGTGTGTGTGTGTGTGTGTGTGTGTGTGGTGGGGGAGGGAGGCTGGACACAGGGAGATGTCAAAGATGGCTACACTGAGAAGGTGACTTTGTCACTGGATCAAAGTCCCCATTCTATCTGTTTCTAGGAGAGGCTCAGAGGGCTACTGAATCTCTGTGAGCTTGATATTTCTTGTCAATTAAATATGGGTAGCAATGCTGAATTCACAAGGCGGATGGAATTACTGGGATTATGGAATGAGACAGCACATGGGAGAGCACTTTTAAGTCACTGAGCACCCAATTAATACAGTACTATTATTTCCATTTTGCAGAGGTGCTAACTTGGTTAGCTCAAGAGGCGAATGGCTTGCCCAAGATTGTGCCACACTCCCAACCCAGAGTCCTTCCTCAGACTGGGGTGGTCCTCCCTCAACACTGTCCCCTGAAACCCTGGGGGACATATGGAAAGCACTCATCCTGATAACATTTTATGGGCCCTAAGTACATGTTAACATATTCATATAAATAAACATACCAACATCTGAAGACTTTGCTGGGATATGTTGCCTCTAAATCCTAAAAGGATACTCTCCATGAAAGAAAGATCCAACAGACTATTGTAAGGGAAAAATCGTGACGGAGCCGATCTTAAATATTTAATACAGGGATAAAACAGTATATACTTTTTTTACAAAGGATTTTAAACTGCCCAAAGTTTCAGAGCATAAAATATGGCAGACCCTCAACTGATTTAACTGTGAACTTCAATAGAAAATGTTTGAATAGAAATGTGCCTTGCATTTAATAGGTACTCAACAACTGCTGAATTCAGGATTTAGCTTGATTATTTTTACTCTTAATATTGTAATACTAAAATTTCTCCCCTCAAAAATCTATAAACTTTGCTTTAAGCCATCCTATTATGGTCCATTGTTGAATTCTTCAAAGACACTTTTATTTAAAATGTTTTATATAAACACAGAGATGTGTTTTATATAAAATATGTAATGATATGCTTTATGTATATCATTGTTCCTCCCTCATTAATAACAGTTCCAGAAAATCTTACGTAAAAAATGTGTATTTATTATATACTATGCAGTATGTGTTGGAAGATGGAAATATGCAGACATTTACAGGAAATTCACAAATAGTGGTATTTACTGAATGCATCCATCTGTATTAGTCAGGGTGCCCCAGAGAAACAGAACCAATAAATAAGAAATGGGATCATACAGTTACAGAGGCAAATCCAAAACCAGCAGAGCTGATGTCCCAGTTCCAAGGCTATCAGGCAGGAGGATTCTCTTATTCAAAAGAGGGTCAGCTTTTTTATTCTATTCAGGACTTCAACTGATTAGATAGGACCCACCCACACTGGAAAGAGAAAGCGGTTTCATTTAGTCTACCGATTTAAATGTTAATCTTCTCCAAAACACCCTCAGAGAAATACCCAGAATAACACTGATCAAATATTCAGGCACCCTGTGGCCCAGTCATGGTAACATACTAAACTAACTGTATCATCCTTCTCCACCCCCCACCCCCCTTCAAAGAACTTGAGTTTGGTTTGGTTTGGTTTTTCTCTAAATGTTGGTAAGGAATTTATCACCAAGGAGAAATCACTTCAACAAAACACCAACATACCAGCCCTCTTCTCAGATAAGAAGGCAATAGAGGCTACTGGAGACCTAAAGACTCTGGTCACTTTGAATCCAACTTCGTCTTCCCCACGAATAAGCTCAGTGACCTGGACACACTGCTTACCTTTCTGAATCACCTTCCTCATCTATTAAAATGGAAAAACAATAGTGTATGCTGAACAGAGTAGTTGGCTTGGAAAGATTAAATGAGATGACTCACACGATGCATGTCTGTCACATAACATGTTCTCAATAAACACTGACTGCTGTAACAATAATCACTGTTATAACTGAGTTCCAATTCTAGTCCTTGCTGAAACCTATTAAATTATGGCATAATTGCCTTAACCAGGATATTTACTTCTATCGGAGCACATCTGGGATTTTATCAGTTACTTATACACATACTTTTATCAGTTGTTTATACTCATGGATCATTTGGCCACAAGGACGAGTAAAACAGTTACTCACCAATCAACTCAATCCAAATAAGTTTCTGTACTTAGAAAATCAGTGATGGGGGAAGAAACCCTAAACACACTGCACTTGAAGAGTGTTAACGAGAAAGAGAGACGTGGATGCAGATCTGGGCAGAGAGAGATTGCTCCCTCTACCCACTGGTTAAGTCTAAATTGCAGTCAGTAACTTGTGTAGAACTTGATATTCCAGGATTGGAGACAGGACGAGAGAGGTTGACTCTTCTGTCAACCTTGTCTATTTGACCCCAGAACCAAGACGCATGGACTTACAGTCAGAAGCTGCCTTCTGGAACGGCCTTGTCATAGTAACTGTGTGATTCAGAAGGCTCTCTTCACCTGAGGGTGGTCTCAGCTTCCTTCTTTGAACCTACTGACCTTTAATGGAACAGTGTCCCGTGTCTACTTCACCCGAAGACTTAAAACTCTGTGGTTCTGCTATGAGGACAAAGGAAGAAAATGAGAGCATTGGGAGAAACTCTTAAAAGTAAACGATACAGGTTTTCCTCTTCATCTGCCATGTCTCCTCACTCCTATTCCTGAAAATTATGTCTGTTGCATCCTCAAGGTCAAGGTTAAACCTGGGTTGCTATTCATCCCTTTCTGATCCTGTTTGCCTATCTTCCTGTTCTCACTTCTAGAATCCATAGTCTAGGCCGAATAAGTCACTTCAACTTCAGGGGGAGTTTCCCGGTAGATACACGATGCACCCCCTCCCCCCACCACACACACACACAACAAGACTACCTACCTCCTTTCCTCTTGCTTCCTCTCAACATTGCCTTACTCTCAGCCAATAGAGGAGTTTAAACATTTAAATGTGGTATCTAAACTGCATTTAAAGAATTAACCCATTTTGCCCCTCACGGCTCTAAACCACAGGGTGCCAGCCGGACTCTAATTGCTTTCATCTGGTGGGGTTCCAGACAGCTCCTCAGAGGGAAGGAGCGCACATTCCTGGCACCAATTGGCTAATTCAATTTACTTCCACGGCATTAGCCTCTGTCAGAATATTCATGAGCAAGGGAATGAGGACCCGCGGCACAGGCAGGCGGCAGCNGGTGACCGCGACGAGGCGGCTCTTCTCCCGGGCCCGGCAGAGCGCAGGGGGACGCGGGAGGGCGGGGCAGGGCATCCGCGGGGTTGGCGCGCCTGGCATTGTCGCCCAACTCCTGGCGACCGCGCAGNACCAGCTGCCGCGGCAAGCCTGCGGGCCGGTCGGAGTTGGACTTCCTCGGACTTTGGGGGGAAGGGGACGTGAAGAAGCTGCCCGGGATTGGGAAGCTGTTTTCTGGGAGCAGGGAGCGGAGGCGCAGCGGGGCAGACGGGAGGACACGGCGCGCTCGTGGCGNGTGGCGGGGGCTGCGCGCGCTGGGGCACGGGGACCCGGGACCCAGGAGGGCGGCTCGCGGGGACGCTTGGCCCCGGCTTCGGCCTCGTTTGCCCCGAGGGCTGCGGCGCCGCCGTCTGGCTGCTGACGGGCGAGGAGGTCTGGCTGCGTCCCCAATTCGGGGATGCGCACCGGGAAGGGGGACTGGAAACCAAGGATTCGTGGAGGCTAGGGCGCTTGCAGGGCCGATCGCAGCCCGTGCCTCTCGCCGCGCCCCCGCCGGAGCTCAGCCGTGGGAGGAGAATGTGATGGTGACTCGGGTCCCCGCCACCTGCCGGACATCGCCAACTCCCCGGATTTCCTGTCTCCGGGCCCTGGCACTCCCAGGGAAAGCTCTGAATTACGCGCGCGGTGTTTGGGTTTTGCTCGTTGTCGTTGCCGTGGGGTGATAGCTGGGGTGAGGGGGGCGGCCAGGAGGTCGGATAGGGTGAAACTTGCAGATTTGTAAAAGAAATGCGACCGCGNCTGGAGGGCAGCCGGGAGGCAGCGCCAGAGCCTTTTTTTTCCCCCGCGGAGACCTGGCAGACTGAGAAGGCTGGCAGTAGAACACCGGGGGGGGCGGGATTTGGTCACCTGGTGGATTCAGGGTTTACTGTGCCATTATTTTTGCCATTGTCATTACTGTTACTATTGCTGCTGTTGTTATTGGCACAACCACCAGGAAGTATTTTGTCTTCTGATTGTTAGTAAGTCTCCTGGAAACTGGGTCGGCCCTCCCCTGATCCCTCTAGTCGCTGATGTCTTCCCACCAAAGGAAGTCACCCCTCAGAGCTGTGGTGGTGTCGGGGACACAGCCATTGGATCTACTTAAAAACAACAAAATCAACAAGAAGTCACAACTGTATGCTGTGATTGCACCGATGCTATAGGTCGACGTTGTACTTCTATCGGCTCACCTTCCTCAGCCTTATCTGGCTGTGGAGCCCTAGGGTCACTGTCAGTTGTGAACCCTATACCCGACCCAGCTTTTTCTTTTGATGTATTTATACAATCTGGAAATTCATTTCTATCTTAAGTGTGCCCCCCCTCAAAAGTCCCAATGGACGTGCTACCTGGCAGGGGCAGGCTTTGGTTCCCAACCCTGGAGGCAGCCACAAGGGCACCTGCACTTGGCTCCTCTTGGCTTGGCCCTGGTGAGAGCTGGCCAGCCGATGACGGAGAAAACAGGGCAAGAGTGTGGGAGAACAGCGTGTCAGAGTTGAGCCAAGTACAGGAGATGAGGTCAGGCCTCCTCACCAGCCACATCCCTTCCTGCCAGAGCAAAAGGAGAGATAAATGAAGAGCAAGTGAGTAGTAGTATAAATTGGAAAACCAAGCTCTCAGAGTCTACTAAGTGGCTGTCGCCACTGACTTTGGTGTGACCTTTCCTTTCCAGTGCTTCTGATTTTCCCTATTTGCCAATGCGGGAGTAGCCAGCTGTGCCTTTCCAATGGGGCAATTGTTGTGAGATGATCTGATTTTGTATCCAGAAAATGCTTGGGAGCATCCTGGGAAAGGACAGTCTATAAAATATGGGATTTTAACGTTTTGTGAAAAGTTTGCTATACTGCAGGTTACGGAGATATATTTTTAGCATGTGTGCCATGTGGCAGTGTAAAATTAAAATGGGAAAGGAAAGTACAAACATAAAAATGACTTAGCATTCTTGACATTCTTGTGCATACTTGTAGAAAAATTATCTTTCATTTGGGGAGAGTTGCCTGCGAATTTAATCAGTGTTTATACTACTGAAACGCCCCCTTCTACCTTTCTCCCCTGTAAAATTTTATGACCCAGTTCTCACAGGAAAGGCAGTGTGAATGTAGTAAGTGCTGGGGGCTGAGAGGCGAGATCCAAGGGTCCTTAGGGGACCCATCACANGGGGCCAGAGATGCTTATCATCCTTGCAGAG
The DNA here is from genome assembly GCF_008692635.1 of Crocuta crocuta. Taxonomy (NCBI): domain Eukaryota; kingdom Metazoa; phylum Chordata; class Mammalia; order Carnivora; family Hyaenidae; genus Crocuta; species Crocuta crocuta. The sequence continues at coordinate 5,807,845 of NW_027532203.1, read as the reverse complement.
CAGGGAAATGTTCTGGGGAAAAAGGTTGAGCAGTGTAGGGCAGCGGACCCAGCCAGCACTGGTGGTCTTCTGCTCTCAGATTCTGGGAGGGGACTCCATCAGCTGGTCCAAAGAGGGCTAACCGAGGTGCTTTTTCCTTCTCTCTTCGGTAGAGGCATGGCCTTTCTCTTGCCTTTGGATCGGCCCTAACTTCTCCCTAACTGGCTCTACAGTGCAGTAGTTTTCTCTTGCCATGTCAAGGAGATTCAGACATACTCTCTCAGCCCCTTAGATATTTGTAAATATTCCCCAAGTTCTGAAGCTTCTCAAAGACGTGCAGCTGTTGGCAAATTTAAGTAAATAGTTGGAAGTAATCAAGAGAGCCACTGAAAAGTGGATATGTTTTTCCCCTGGTGGAGAAGTTATTGAATGCCTTTTGAGCTAGAAAATTAGCAGTTGAGAAAAGCAGGAAGGATTTCCTTGACTTCCCTCTACCCATAAACCAGTAGTTGTATTTTTCCTTCCCTCATAGTAGTGAGCACTGTTTGGTTAAGCATTTTTTACAATTCTGGACTTAAAATGGGGTTTTTGCCTGGTGGTGTTCTATGGAGAGAGGAAAAATGTAAAGAGATACGGAAGGAAGAGCTGCAGTGGCCAGAACATAAATCAGCCAGAATATATGGGGGGGTGATGAGAATAGGTCTTTTCACCCTAAAAAAAATGTCCACTTTGGAAGAAAAAGAAGTCTGATTATTGGCATCCGAGGCCGAAACCAAGGCAGCTGATGCCGAGAGAAGCCAAAGGGCAGTTCTTCTTAGTTTAGAAACAGCAAGACAGCCTCTGCCAAAGATCGCTGTAAACACGGAATAAAGATTTCATTGTGGGCTGGTGTGACCAGAATAATTAGACAGTTAATTGTTCATTCTGATCTGGTGGTGCTGGAATCACTAGTGCAGAGCAGCGAAAATAAGAGCAGGGCGAGATAGAGAAGTAACACATCACTTCTGTCTTCTCCTATTTCACTGCGATGGTACTTTGGAAATCCTGCTTAGTTTTCAGGAAGGAAAAAAAAAAAAAAGCAACATTCATATGCCCAGAACGCTGGGAACACAGGATCTACCATCCACTGCTGCCATGTCTTCCCCCTCCAGGTTGTACTCTGGTTATGGACAAAATGTGGCATCTTCTAAAAACAGCCTGAGGAACCACAGCAGCAATGAATACATTAGGTAATCCCGGTGCCCACTACTAGATCTTAGTTAGGTGCAAACCTTAGCAGCCGCTCAGTCAAAAGATATGCAAAGCAAACCGCATTTTGGTGCTTCTCCAACACTCTTTTCACAGACATTTAAAGTTTAAGAAGTAAATATTCCATTTTTGACATTTAATTATTTTCTATTGTGAAACAAATTGCCTAGTGATTAATCTTTCACATTTAACTGAAGAAATCGCCTCCTCAGTATTTTCATGCTAATTTAGAGACAAAAGAAAACATTTTAAGTGATAAAGGTGATTTTAAGCAGCCGAGCATCTATAGTTATTATAGGCAGGAGACTGTGACTTACTGTTATTTACTAAAAGACGGCACTGTCGTAAATTCCTTCTAAAATGACTTCTGCAGAAAAGAAATGAGTAAGGGACTGTAGAGAGCATGAAGTACTTGGTGTCGGGGGCAGGAAGGAAGAACCAAGTATTCATTAGGTTTAAACTCTCCCTCAATCCTCATATTGACATGGAAGATGGAGCAAAGTTCTCATTATTCATATTAAAAAAGAAACATCTCTAAGTGTCAATGTTAAGTATAATTGTTCTGCGAATGAAAGCACTGTTATAAAGTAAGCACACTAAATTACATGAGGTCATAAAGTCTCATAAAAAGAAATCCTTCATTTCTCCAAGATACTCATTTGGTCTCAATTTGTAAAGTACAAAACTATCTTTACCAACCTTTAGTTTCTTTTACTCAGCATGAATCAAAAGGGATTGCAAAGGCAGAATACTTACTGGGTGTTAAAGAGCGTAAGTGGTACAAAATTAAGAAACTCTCTAGCTTTCAGATGACAAAATCTACTTTATGAAATGCACTGTCTACAGCAATTAAAAATAGAAAATCATATTGCCACATTAAATTATGGCAACAACCCATTATAAAGAGAAATTTAGCCTTTTCTCATTTAATTGCTATTCATGGTTTGCTAAATAGTTTTTCAGAATAATCTGCCAATCTCCTGCTAACCAGGACTGTCTAGTTAAGAACGTTCCTAATTACATATGGATTAACTTAATTTTAGAACCCTAAAAATATTCAACTCAAAGCATTACTCAAGTGAAATGCAAACTAGAAATGGTCCAATTCCCCTCAAGGTATATGTAATTTTTTTTAAGTTTAAAAATCATAAAAGAAAGAACATTTGGTATGAGAATACATCAGTTAATAACTACAATAAAAGAGTAAAGGAAACTATAAAATGGTAGATCTTTTTAAAGTATGCAAACTAAAGTTATAACAATACTGCTCATTTCTTCTTCCAAACCTAAGGGCCAATTACATAATAAAATACCATACAAAGTACAAATGTCAAATATATGCACAGCACTACCTGAAACGGGGCTATTTTTACTGCTTAAAAGGATGTTTGGGGCCGCCTACGTGGCTCAGTCGGTTAAGCGTGGAACTTCAGCTCAGGTCATGACCTCAGAGTCTGTGGGTTCAAGCCCCGCATCGGGCTCTGTGCTGGCAGCTCAGAGATTGGAGCCTGCTTCAGATTCTGTGTCTCCCTCTCTCTCTCAGACCCTCCCCTGCTCATGCTCTCTCTCTCAAAATAAAATAAAGATATAAAAAAATTAAAAAATAAAAAAGAATGTTTAGGGGTGCTTGGGTGGCTCAGTTGGTTAAGCATTTGACTGGCTCACGTCATGATCTCAAGGTTCTGGAGTTTGAGCCCCACATCAGACTCTATGCTGACAGCTCAGAGCCTGGAACCTGCTTAGGATTCTGTGTCTCCCTTGCTCTCTGCCCCTCCCCAGCTTCTGCTTGCGTGCCCACGCGTTCTCGCTTTCTCTCAAAAAATGAATAAACACTAAAAATAGTTAAGAATGTTTGACAATCTACTTAAAAGTTTGGAGTTTATTCCAACTAATGCCTTGACCATGTTGAGAACAAAGAGTTATCTTGCATGGAAGAAATATTTCTTTACTGTTCTGTAGCTTGTAGCTGGAATCTTACATTTGGTAGATTCTCAATAAATACATGTTGATTTCATTTTTATAAGGAAAATAAAATAGAATGGAATTTCCAAGTTAAAATTTATAAAATATGAAATTTTATATAAAATATGAAAATTATAAAAGATGAATTTATATATGAAATACTGTACTTTAATACTTTGTTACTTTAAATTATTTCTCTAAACTGGCAAGACATGCCTGTGACCAATAGTAATAATTATTGGCAAGTTCATCCTGGTGTGGATATAAGGGAGTTAAGAAAAGAGGAAAAAGTTTAAAGGTTTTCCATTTGTGTTGGCATTCTGTTGAGTTTTACCCCATATTGTATGCATATCTATATAAGTTGTTTAAAATGCATGGTATGTCTTCATAATAAAGATGACCTGTCACCAAATGATTATTATTCCCAACAAGTAGTCACAGAAATTCCACCCCTGAAGTACTGAGTATTCATCAGACCAATTCTAAGTGGCTGCATGTTCCCTCCTGTATCAACTAATTAAAGGGTTATTTATAAAATAAAAATCCCACTGCCAGTGGCAATGGCTACTTCTGGTTGTCACTGAGATTTATCTGACATATGGCCACATGGTCAAACCCAACCATGCAACTGCAATGTTGTGTTCAACATCTGTCAGGAGGGCAGAAACTTCCACTGAAATTACTTGTGGCCAATACAATTACACTTACCTCCCCTTGCACCTAATTTATAACTAAAATAAGCTATGTTAACCAAATACCGAGTCAAAAACCGGTGCCCATAAGGAAATAAAATGTCTATTATAGGTTTATCAGCAGCCTGGTGGGTTTTTGTTTTTGTTTTTTTTTCCCTTTTAGGTATGACCTAAGTAGAATAAACCGCGTGGTCTTAGTGTTTTCTTAGAGAACAGTACGTGGTGTAATATGTTGGCATAATTGGGAGCTAGTAGTCAAGAGAAAACCAGGATAGAATTAGCATGAAGATTCAATTACCCCTCGTTCCCAGCGAGAGTTGTTTACTAGGATTACAGTTAAGGTTGTGGTCAAAATAGCATGAAAAGATGCACAGTGTAGCTTTCTCCTTCTCTAGCTGATATCTTTGCATGGACCCAAACTTTGGTTTCCACTTTTCACCCCCAAATTATAATACAGTCTATTAAATGGTCATTGATATAAATTACTGGAAAGACATTTTAAGTGTGCACCTGAGCATACACACATATTTTAGACGGATTTATAAAAATGTGTGGCTAACACCATTGTTTACATAATATTTTCCTGCAGGAAGAGTGTACATTTAATATCATATTCATATCCCTTTATTTTACTTTATAAAGTCATGTCTCTGAATCCCTTATCAAGTCCTAAGATGTGGTTTAATTTGTATATATCATGAATGATCAATGAACTTACCATAATTCGTTTTTAAACCAATAGAAGTAATTTCATTTAGCAATTTAATTAAAAATTGGCTAAAGGAACTTCATTTAGAAGTAATTTCCAAAGGCAACCAAATCCATGTTTTTTAATTTGAAAGACTATTAGCACTCTGATATAAGTATCAGAACAAATGGAAGTAAACACTCAATCTCTTTATCTAAGATCTTTTTCCATGCAGATATTTTGAACAGACCTGTAGAGTGCAAAATCATCACCTATTTGCCACTTTTTAAGGTCAGGGAAAAACCAACTAAACGTTACGGCCATCTCTGCCCACCCACACCCATGCCCATATGTTGCCTTCTCTTCATTTTCTAGTGCAACAAACAAGTTTCCGTCTCTCTCTTCTTCACATCCCTTGATTCTCCACGTCCAAGGCCTCATCTAGAGTATGAATTTGCAAAGGCACCATCATCACATCACTGAAAGAAGAAACCATGCTTGAGAGCAAGGGTCTTATAAACTTTTTTTGGATATCAAATAAGTATCTAAATCAGTGCCCATAATCTATACAAATTGGCAAGCACTCCCAAGGATGTTCACCTTATAAATATTAAATACAACTTTGTGCTATCATTAATATCACTACAAACTGTATTTAAAACCGAAATATCTAGCAAAGTACATTTTCATTAATACTGTAGTTTTGAAGTTACAGTTTTATCTACCTTTACCCTTAGCCTATGCTATCATCTCCACAACACAAGGAACATTTATTTCAGTCTAAAAATGGGAGGCGTACTGGTATTTGGAAATAAAATCCTCAAGTAGTCATTAAAAAATTAATCCATTTGGCAGTTCAGCATCTCCCTGGAATACTTAAGGCAGCTAAGCACAGAGGCTATCATCCGATTCACGGGCTAGTGAACATTTGGAGATCACATTGCTGAGGGTTGTTTCTTTAAACACAGGAAAACAACAGATTTTTTCATGATATAGAAGTGCTATCCATTTCTTTGGGTACATCTATATATACAGTAGTTCGCTTGTGTCAATTAAAATGTGTAGTATTCAGAGAGAAAGCAAACAGGACAATAAAAATAACCACCATTTATTTAAGTCCTTGCCGCTGTGCCAGACACTATACAGAGTGTTTCGCATGCATGACCTCATTAGTCCTCCTTGTGAAGATAGCATTGTTACCATCTTCATTTTGCAAATGGAAAACCAGAGGCACAAGGTTAAGCGGTCACTGGGGGCAGATTTCAAACCCCAGACTCTCCAGCTCCTGTTTCACAGCCTCCCCTCGAGCAAGATTTCTCAGCCTCCACACTACTGACATCTGGGGCCAGATAATTCTTCATTCTTTATTAGATGGATGAGAAAAGAGCTGACCTGTACACTGTAAGTAAGTTAGCAGCATCCCCACTCTCTAACTGTCAGATGCCGGTAGCTTCTTTCCTTCTGACTGTGAACATCAAAAATGTCTCCAGACATTGTCACATGTCTCCTGGTGAGCAAGATTACCCCTGGTAGAGAGCCACCACCCTGGGCAAAGTTCAACCTCCATGCACTGCTTACTGAAGCATACATTTTCAATTTAAGGGTAGGTCATCCATTTTCCGAATAATAATATGCATAATTCTCATGGTTATGTTGGCCACATTATATATGATTTCTAAAAATATACTAGACAAAACTTTGAGAGAAAAAATTATTAAGCAAACATGCCTTTATTAATATCTTTTCCTATTAAATGGTTTCCTTTGGGGCCCACCCTGGGTGATTAAGACCTTGCTGTAATTACTATCTTTGTACCAACAAAGTAGAAATGGTAGAAATGGTTGAAAAAATGTTAAACCACAGTACCCAAAATACCAATGAACACACTGTCCACTAGACTCCAGTTCCAGGAGGACAGGGATGGGAACTCTCTTGTTCATCTTTATATCCCTTGAATGCAACATCATGCTTATTAGCACATAGTTGTTTAATACTTCTTTAATAAATTAATGAAACTACGGTTAATCTAGTATAGGTTTTGAATGCTCTATTGTTGGCATGTGCTACAAGTTATTTTTTTAATGTATTACTTGTTTTCAGAGAGAAAGAGAGAGAGAGAGCAGGGAAGGGGCAGAGAGAGAGAGGGAGACACAGAATCCAAAGCAGGCTCCAGGCTCTGAGCTGTCAGCACAGAGCCCAACACGGAGCTCAAACTCATGAACCGTGAGATCATGACCTGAGCCAAAGTCAGACACTCCACTGACTGAGCCACCAGATGCCCCACATTACAAGTTATTTTAATTAGTGGCACGAATGTGCAGATGACAGTATGCCGATCATATTTATAAATTTCATGAAGCCAGAAGGGAAAGGTGATACATTAAATGAAGAAATGGGATCAAAAAAGTTGATAGGATGGGCTAGAGCTAAGAAGTTGAAGTGTCACATGAACAAATGCCCAGGAGGAAGATAACCCATGTAAAGGGTGAATGGCACCCTGGCCCCTGAGTTGTCTCATTCTGTTCTACTCACCATGCTCTACCGGAGTCCTATCTGTAGAATTTAGCCACTGGCCTAGGAAGGGCTCAAAAATATGCCTTTGACATGAGAGAAATGGTTCAAGGTCTTCAAAATGGCAAACCCAACATAGAAAAGCCCTGATGTAGAAAAGACATAATAGTCATCTCCAAGTATCTGGAATATCTTCATGTAAAATAGAAATTAAATTTATTGTGAATCGCCATTAACCACTGAACCAGAACCCCTGAATAGAAACTACATAGAAGCAAATTTTATCCCAGTATAATGACAAACTTCCTAATGATGAATTGTCCTATACTGGAACGGGCTCCCCTGGGAAGCAGTGAGCTCTCAGTCGTCAGAGGGAAACATGCAGATGACTGGTCTATGGGAGTTTGAGCCCAAACAGATGGGAGAATGTACCAGACATTCTCCAGGGTGCCTTCTGGCCCTCAGTGCATACGAGCTATTACTTGTAAACTACTCAGTGTAATTCTGGTAAGAGGAACAAGATCTAAGTTTTCTCTAATCCACATATTTAGAGTTATAGGGGTAAATACAATACAATGAGCAGGAGAGGGAAGCTTACCATGTATCATCACAGAGAGTAAGAACCACTTCCTGTGTGCCAACTGAAGGCTTCTGTAAAGTGTATTCCCCATATTGTTCCATCAATTCCTGATAAGAACCCCATGAAGTAAGGACTGGTATCATCACCACTTCGCAACTGAAGAAACGGGAGTTGCAAAGAAGTAACTTATCCAAGATGACACAGCTACTGATTCCAGTCTTACTACTTGAAACTGAGTCAGTCCAAAGTAACAAAGTCTGTTTTATAAATATACAGCAGAGCAATTCATCCGTTCAACGGGGATACACCATTTTGTTTGAAAGGCTGGCAATTTCTAGAGCTTGAGACATATGGCTATTTAAATGCAAATACCTAAAACATTTTCCAAAGACTCAAATACAACATTTAAAAAATTAGTTCTGTTTTCTATTATCCATGATATCGCCCCCTTAGAATAGTGCAAATTGCTATGGGTTGACTTTAAGTAAATGAGCAAAAGAAGGTTTTTAGGGGTTGTTTTGTTTTGTTCTGTTTTAGCATCTACAGAAGAAAGAGTTGGTAATAGCATTTTAGATACCATTTTGTAAATTAGAGAATTAGAACCCAGGCCTCCAGGCTAAAAGTACTAGTATGAAAACAAGATTGATAACTTTGATATCCACAAATTCAGGAAATTCTCAGTCACGTTTTTTAGACAGTTAATAGCATTAGAGATTGTGTTCTCTTCTGATTCTAATTATCTTGTCTGATTGTCTGTTTTATGATTATCTTATTGGCTCTTTCATAAAACCAAACGGATTTTTAAAACTACTTTCAATGCCTTTATTATTTCACTGCCAAAAAAGATCCTGAGAAGCTCTAACCTCTTCTGCCCGAGAGCACTGGATCCAGCCTCTTTGTGACTTATTTCTTGAAGATAACTTCCACTTTGCAATTTCCATCTGGCAACTTCCTATTCTCAGGGAATGCTGCTTCCTGCCCACCATTCCAGACAATAATCAGCCAAAGACTTCAAACATAGTTCAGCACTCTCTTTCTAAACGTATTGCTGCCCTGGTGCTTATATGCACTTCACCGTGAACTGAAATCCATAATTGCAGGTTTATCATTTTCACAGAGCATAAAGGCAGTTGTAGGAAGGGGCCCAAGCACTTATCATAGAACTGAAGATGGCATCGAACATAGCTCTCTGCAGGTGGCTCTTTTGTCATAAGGCATACGGCTTCGCTAGGACCCGTGGCTCACAGAGTTCTTCCTCTGTCGATGACAGGGGTCATCTGCTGCTAATAAAACAGTCTTGTGCTGTATGTTCCCAGCCCACCCAGCACACAGCTAAAATGCCTGCCTTGTCGAGCCTTTGCTATAACATTTACTCATGAGGGTACCATTCTACCGTGCCAAACTGGCTTGAAGAATGTTTATATGACTTTGTGATGTAGAACAGAGATGAGCACACTAATGTTTTATTCACGGATTTCCTCCTAGGTTTTTATATTATTCCACAGGGGGGAAACCTTTATAAAAAGAGTGTTCTCAATGTACTTTGTGGCGGGAAATATTCTAAATCAAGAACGAAGATGTCTTCTAAGTGAATATGAGTCACAGGAAACATCTCTACAACTCAAAGCAGTGTGGAGCATAGAGCGTATGAATCTATGAGAACGCACCCCAGTCACACATGAGCTGATAGGCTATTCAGGGGTTTCAGACAGAATAAACCAGGAACTGACCTGAGAGAGAAATATCCTAAGAACACTGAGGAACATCCCAGGCAAGTGCTGCTACTGGTCCCTTGACCTTGGACTTCCCAGTTTCTTGAGTCAATGCTCGTCAAACATCATATGGCATCAATCTCTACCCTCATTCATAGTTCTAAGAAAGCTGCTGCCCGTAAGGTCATGTTCTTTAGAAGTCATGGCTAAGGGAGTCCTCAGGATAGGAGGAGATGATGTAGAGAGGAGAAAAAGATCACTAAAGCACAGCCTTATTTATCACAAGGGTAAAGAGTGAGTGTGGCACTATTAGGAATTTGTTTCATTATGATATGCAGCTTTTAAGTTAAAGAGATCTGTTACCTTCACTTTACCATCCAACCCCACCATTATTAATGTTGTATGGAAGATACCAAAGAGAACTCTTGCATCTTTGAGATAAAAAGAAACGTTTCATACATTTGCTGCCGGGAAAAAGAAATATTTAAACCAAATTGAAGGCATCAAAAATAAGTAACTGCATTGAAAAGTCACAACCATATTGAACAATAAACAATTTATGGAAGGAGCCTGGAAAAAAATTGTTTTTTTAAAAAATTGAAAAGTGTAGCTTCTGACAAGTATTCTTTATTTATGAGTGTAAGTAGAATTTTTCAAGGAACACAAAAATACTAAAATAAAATCCAAGTTTGACACAGACATTTTTCTTTGAGGGTTGGCCAAAAAGGGGAATCTAGGTAGATACGAGGTTAATTGCATAGTTTAATTCAATGATCATTATCTACACTGATTGAGAGAACTGAAGAAGTCAGGATTACGTGAAATTGTAAATGATCCAAAATCATTCATGGTTGACTGGGGAAGTGTGTCTGGCCTTTGATTTGAATACAGGTATGCTCTGCTATCTAGCAATTAATTTTTTTTTTTTTTTTAGCAATTCAATTTTTAGAAAGACAAGTCTCATAAGTGAAGTCCAGACGCCCAGGCTTAAAAACATCTTGTCGCACCTCCTCTCTTAGCTCAGCAACTCCCAATTTGTCCTGGGGTGCTGGTGGGCCATCTCCCCAAACTAGTGCTGGGCTTACTTTCTGCGGGGTGTGCCAGATAACCCAATGGCCCATCAGTTATGTCTTGTTCTTGCTCTCTGTTCCCTCGGAGCTCCTAGGATTGTATGAATGTATGAGGAACATACATGTATAAAGGAATGGGAGGAGGAACTGAGAAGGTTAACCTAGAAGTTTCTGCCCTATAACTCCAGGCCCACATCCCAGACTGCTTACCGCTATCAGAAACACAAAAACAAAATACTACCTCTCTTCAACAACTCTCTGGTTTCAAGGCAAACTGAAATATGATTGTTTCAAAAGGATTCTATGCATGCAAAGCAGATAGCTGTCAACAAAGCTATAATTAAGGAGATGAGATGCTGTCAATAAACTTGAAATAATGATTTTCCTTGTAGCTGCCACATTATGTCTTATGTGTCCATAACCTCTCCTCAAATGGCCTCCCTCCAGGATAATCTAGAATTTTCTCAACATAATTTAGGAGGGGGAACTCCCTTTGTAGCTCTTTGGAGACTGAGAAATTCATAGACAGCACTCTTCTTCCCTTTCAGATGGACATGTTGCTTTGTTTTCTGAAAATTCATGATGTATTTTTAACCAACTATTATCAACTGTCCTACCTCCAGTGTTCCATTCAGTTAAAGTAGCCAATAGAGTTTCAACAGCTGATGACTCTAGCAATACAAATTACCTGCTGGGTGAATGAACAGAGCCTTGTCTTTGCAAATTAGTTTTGCATGTGCTATTTCATGTTTTCAGCACCATCTGCCAACCACCCTTCTCCTGGCTGCAACTGATTTCATACTATTTTGGTCTACTTGGGACATTTTAGATCTCAACAAATGGTTTTAAATGGAAGTATGGACTTTCCCTGCCAATTCAGTCCGTTTCCTCACTCTTCCACTCTTCGGGACTGTTTCTACCAGTCTTGCTCCTGTCTCTCCCACCTCTTGAGGAAACCACATTTCTTTGGAACTGTCTCTGATCCTTCTCCCCAAAATATGACTCAAAACATCTCTTCCTGGATGAGATCTCAATTAGCCATACATTTCTCTGACTATCCCCAAGCTTCCGTTGTTCTCCCTGTACTAACTGGCGTTCGTGCAAAATGTTTGATGGTGTTTCTACCAGTGATGGTGGGTGGCTCAGGTTGTGTATTCTCTCACTTGAGTAATAACTTCTTCAAAGCAGAGAGATGTGTTCTTTTTCCATGACACAGAGTTCCCCACTCTGAATGGTGGGGGCTCACTGAAACAAGTAGCCTGGTGCTTTACCCCCGAAACATTGCTCTGTGTCAGCTTCATGCTGGGAGCGTGCTGAGTCCCTCTGCTTATCAGGTGGTTGTTCTGTGCTATCTTATCAAGCTGATTTCAGGAATGGGGGGACAGCAAAGGTACAAGGTGAGGGGGACAAGAGCACACCTAGAGCTAAGAAAGAGAGAAATAAGGGAAGTTAGGAAGGGTGTTGGGAGGGAGAGGTAAAGCATCATTGCACAGAAAAGGGGGGAAATGTTTCAGCTTTTAAAAAAATATGAATAGGGGCTCCTGGGTGGCTTAGTAGGTTAAGTGTCTGACTTTCGCTTAGGTCATGATCTCGCGGTTCGTGGGTTCGAGCCCCGCGTCAGGCTCTGTGCTGACTGCCAGCTCAGAGCCTGGAGCCTATTTCAGAGTCTGTGTCTGCCTCTCTCTCTCTCACCCTCCCCTGTTCATGCTGTCTCTCTCTCTCTCCTAGAAATAAATTTTTTAAAAAATCTAATTATCTAAAAAAATATATATGAATAATTTTGTTTGCTCCTTGGAATCTAGGTATAGCTTTGTGATATGCCAGGGAAAGTACATTTATTTTTAAATGGCATGTGGGCTATGCTTTAAAGATTGAAGACTGCAGGAGTTGAAAGGTATACTCTTTAAGAGGGGCCTTGAGAAACCCAGCAATTACCAGAACAACTAACCATGTCTCCATCTCTGAATTCCAGGCACCACGTGGTATTTTGGGAAATCTGTTCTCTGTGCCCTACCTGCTAAAATATCTTCTGACTTTCACCATCTGCCTCCTAGCAAATTCAGCCCAAATGTAAAATGAACAGGGGGAATTAGGTCCTAGATATGGGCACTTTCCTAGGGAAACCTACAGAAATTCATTAACTATTAGCAGTCTGAAATATTCATTTACAAGTTGAACCTAAAACACTGTCATTCTCGGAATCTGTCTTCCCATAGCATGAATATGAACTATCCAGGAAATAGGGTCATTTAGAAAGAATTTAAGTTCTTAATGAATGTTTCCTACAGATTCCATAATGACTTCATTCTGTTTTTTGCCATGTAAAGAAGTATGCCCTTTTCACTGCTGTTAGTATGCACTTTTTAGATATTCACTCCTATACGGTACAATGGCAATTATTTTTCCATGGATATCTACAGATTCAGCTCTAGAGGATCTGCACCGATGTTCAGAACATGCTCATTCAAACCATATCTCTCCAAACCAAGTCTAAAAACCAAATGCAGCAACATCCCCAATCAGGCCAAAGTACTATAGGACCTCCTAAATTGCCATATGCATGTGATAAAAGAAGAGAAGAGTAGGGGTGCCTGGGTGGCTCAGTTGGTTAAGCGTCCGACTTCAGCCTAGGTCATGATCTCATTGTTCCCAAGTTCGAGCCCTACATCGGGCTCTGTGCTGATAGCTCAGAGCCTGGAGCCTATTTCAGATTCTGTGTGTGTATGTCTCTCTCTGCCCCTCCCCTACTCATGTTCTGTCTCTCTCAAAAATAAATAAGACATTAAAAAAAATTTTAAAAGAAGAGAAGAGTAAACCATATTAAAATTCGATGTTTTGGTCAATCTCACATTGTAGCTTGCCACAATGTAATTTGGCACCTATCTCCATAAACTAACATAAGCCGAAGATTTAAATGGATGACTGAAGAATCAGAGCCAAAGGCAGAGTATGAGTCTACAGGGGTTCCACAACAAAACAGCGTAGACGGGGTGGCTCAAACAACAGAAATGTATCTTCTCATAGTTCTGGAAGCTGGAAGTACCAGATCAAGCTGCCAGCAGAGTTGGTGTTTAGGGAGAGCTGTTTCCTGGGATTAAGATGGCCACTAGCTCACTGTGTGCTCCTGTGATCTCTTCTTTGTGCACATGCAGTTGGGGAAGAGAGTTCTAGTGTCTCTTCTAAGAACATTAGTCCTATTGGATCAGGGCCTCACCCTATGATCTCATTTAACCTTAATTACTTCCTTATTCCAAATATAGACACATGGGGGAGGGGGGTGGTTAGGGCTTCCACATGTGAATTTGAGGAGGATATATACATTTGTGCCATAACAGTGGCATTTTGACCAATACAACTTATTAATGTGTGTGTCACGTTTAGACTGACTCAAGCATTGAGGGCTCCCTGAATACTGTTTGAATCGACTGAGCACAAGTGACTCCCAGTGGCCATGCAGTAGTGGTGTAACCTAAAACTAGATTCTAGGGCCCCATACCACCGGTCCATGTCCCCCAGCAACCCCCAAAGTGCCTCTGTACTGATTAGATGACCACTGCATTTCATGGCATTTACTAATGTCTATTTCTAACTAGTCTTAAGAAATACCGAAAGAAATCTAGGTATTTCTCTCTATTCTACTGGATATATGTTCTATCCATTGTCATTTCTGTTTAAATTCCTAGCATGAAATTACTGCTTGTCTCCAGACCTTCAGTTTCTTCCAGCAGGACACTTAACTTTCTAAAAGGCTGAATTCCCTTCAATAATCCCCTTGGTTCTAGGACTAGACTCACAGAGTCTCCAGTTGAAATGTCAAGGTAGTAATGCAAATGGAGGGGGAGTTCAAGCAAGATTCTTTCCTCAATAAAAAGGAACCATAAGTGGATGACTGACCATGTTATGTGTTGGAAAGAGAAAGGGTGCACTATGAGGGCTCAATGCCATTATTGTCAGCAGTACTTAGGGTACTACCTGCTAGCTGCTATAACAAAAACACCAAATGTCGGTGGTTTAACACAATGGTAGTCTGTTTCTTGCTCACATCACAGTTCAACTTCCTATCAGGTGGTCCTTCTGAGAGCTTTTCCTCCAAGAAATGACTCACAAATTTACAGACTACTTATATCTCCTGGTTCTACTTCACCAAGAGGCAGAAATCTTTGCGTGAAGTCAACAGAGGAGGGAAGATGGAAAGTGCGGAGGATCTTTCAGCGTGTTCTATAGTTAGTAATGAAAATGGTTTGTGTCACTTTCAACTGCCTTTCACCAACTAGAACCCTACCATTTGACTCCAAGCTAACAGCAGGGAGACAGAAATTGTACTCTTTCTATGTGCCCGGGCAAAAGAAATGGGACTCTTCAGCATGTGAACACACTCCCAAATTTTTATTTACTACTGGGAAGCATCTTCGTGCTTAGATGAACTCACCTAGTTTAGTGGCACTGCGGATGGGGAATAAGGGGTAGGAGAACACCAAATAATTGTCAGGAATTCCACTTTATCTGTAACGTGAAACGCAAATTCCTTAACAAATCTCAGGAGACGCAACATAGCAGTGCTGTATAATGGTCAAGTGCACTATCTCCAGAACCAGACAGCCTGAGTACGGCTGCTGCTGGTCCCAGGATCATATATAACCCACCCCACTTTCTGTGAATGTGGCTGTCACTCTCCCTAGCTGATGAGCTCCAGAAGCATCAGTTGGGGGTTTAACTAACAGACGGTGGAGGCTGGTTGGCTTTAGATCACTATTCCTGACTCTTTCTGAGCCAGTTATATTTACTTAAATTCCTGGACAAGTTAACTTCATCTTTCTGAGGAGGTTCACTCATCTGAAAAGTGGGAGTAATAATGCCAATCTCAAAGGAACTTAATCTTATTATCTATATAAAACACTGTGCACCTTCCCTAACACATAGGAAACACAAAATAAATGGTAACTGCAAATGCTCTCAGGAGAAGATTGGGACTACAGGCCTCTTAGTAAAGAGGCCAATAAAAATAGCTGCTTTAAAAACATACACATACGACAGTTTTTTCAGTGGTGTAAGATAGCTTAAAAAGCAGGAAGTTTGGCAGACACCTGGGTGGCTCAGTCAGTTAAGTGTCCGACTTCGGCTCAGGTCACGATCTCATGGTTCGTGGCTTCAAGCCCTGTGTAGGGTTCTATGTGGACAGCTCAGAGCCTGGAGCCTGCAGCATGCTTCAGATTCTGTGTCCCTCTCTCTCCGCCCCTCCCCTACTCACTCTCTCTCTCTCTCTCTCTCTCAAAAATAAAATTTAAAAAAAATTTTTTTTTAAGCAGCAGGTTTGGAATTCTCAAATCTATATATATGCTATGTGACTTTGATCAAGTAACTTGACATCTTTCTTTAAAATATATCCCTACTACCCATGTCATGAGATTGACATCGTCACTATGTGTCACGGGAGAACACACAGAAGCATCTAGCATGTTCCTGTAACATTCAATACAAGTTGAGTACCAGTTACCAAGTTTCTCTCAAATGGCTCTCCACTGGAAAGTAACATCTCCAACTACAAGAGTGAGAAAATACCATCTTAGAAAGCCATGTTTGGAGAGAATAAGTGATTACAGTTTGGAGCAGATGCTTAATATGATGATTTTTTGATCTTTGACTTTTATCAACCCTCACCCCCATTTGAGAACATCTCCTCAATGCCTCTATTCAAATGACACTCAGTGTGCAAAGACTCCATGTCTCTCCATTCAGGAGCTTACAGTACACATCTTAATAAACCATAATGAACTGCAGACGTGAAGAATAACTGGATAAACAGGCCTCTCTCTCCAGCTGTCATGTCTGTTTGTGACAGCAACTGGTATTTCATTGTAAAAGATGCTAATTTCAATCTGAGCTGTGGCAGTGTTGAGAGGAGCATAAAAGGAATTCTTGATTATCTATATCAGTAACTATGGCCCCTGGGGACATGCTCAGAAACTTCAGATCACATATGGCAAGAGTGCTGTGATAAAATATGCATCAATGAGGCTTCACGATTTATGATAATAAAGAAATGGAAAGTTTTGCCCTCTATGGTAACTATTTGTGGCTGGGAGTTCTCTCTTTTGTCTATTTCCAGAGGCTTTAAAAATGACATTTGTTATACTAATTATTATATCATTCTGTACCTGGACCACCATCTCATTTCTGGTAACTGTTCTGTCAAATTCCTGGGACTTATCATAATACTGTTTCAACAAAGGTGATTTTCCCAACCTAAATTTAAGAAATAAAAATTATGTTGGCTGCTGGACCCCATTAGCTGCCTATCAGACTTAAACAAACACTAATTGTTATTTCAACTTAAATATCATCGCTTACTAAGCACTGGCCAGGCTACAGGGAGGCCGAAGTTTTCAGAGATGCAAAGCACACATCACAGGGGAGATGAGCGAAAGAGCCAAACCAGGGTGGCCACTGTCTTTCCTTGGGAAGGTGCCATTCTTTATTTTTAAATTATCTTCTTCCTATTTAGGGAGCAGGGAGTGTTGTGATGAAATTTCTCATCTAAAATGGTGTGACTATAAGAAGATCATGTTTAGGGGGAGACTTAATACTCTCACTTGGCAAAATTAAAAGTTAGCAACTCCAACTCCTCTCTTGCTTTATTTTGACCAGTCCTTGAAATTTCAAAATCTGGAATCCAGTTGGACATGTCCCTCTAATCCCAGCACAAAATCTTTACATGGCTGTGGGCTTCCTGACCATTTTATGAGGTATCTGTTCCATTCACAGAAGCTCTTGTGGTAAGAAATTTACTCACTTGGGCACCAGGGTGTCACAGTCAGTTGAGCATCTGATTTCAGCTCAGGTCATAATCTCAAAGCTCACGAGCTCAAGCCCACAACTGGGCTCACTGCTGTCAGCCTGTCAGCACAGAGCCTCTGTTCCCCTCTCTTTGCCCCTCCCCCACGTGTGCTCTCTCAAAAATAAATAAATATTTTAAAAAAAAGAAATTTACTCAGTTGATTGATCTGCCTTCATATACTGCAACCTTCACTCCTCTAGTGTTCCATGGAATAATCCTCATCCCTTTTGTTAGAATGATGCTTCAAATGGATAAAGGACAATGTGGTCTCCCAGCCAGCTTCCAAACTAGTCACCCACATCTGCTCTCATGTTTCTACTTCATGGTGACCCTGCTAACAGCTGCCCCTCACTTCCAGTCACTACCACGGTCTGTGCCCCTACCAAAGAAAGGCCGGAAACATCCAATTCCCAACTTAGAAATATTCAGTTAATTGTCCAGAGAACAAAGCCCAAAGTTTTTAGAGTGGCATTACCTTCTCCACCATTTGCTTCTACACAAGCTTTCCCTCCCACCATCTTCCACCTGGTGCAATACACACCGGTACACATCCTTCTCTCCGTTCTTACTCTTTCCTGACCCTGGGCCTTCTCTCATCTAAGTGCTAATCTGTATCTCTCCAGGCCTAACTTACTCTTCAAATCCCACCTCCTCCACAAAACCTTCTCAAATCCATAGGCCGGTATTAACATCTCCATCCCCTAGATTCCCATAAAAGGGACTTCATGTTGCAATACCAACACTAATGATTTATTTACTTGTGTTTCTGTTGGTTTCAATAAGACATTTTAAGATCTGTAATTGCACAGACAGCCCCACTTGCTTTTGAATGCCCTATAGAGTCTACCACAGTGCTCTGCACTCAGTTTAATGTTCATTAAAATTCTGTACTGTGGACTGAAACGGTCCCTCGCATGCACACAACCTATCAAATACCCTTCGACTGCCATTTCCCAGTTTGCCAACCCCACCCCCCACTGAGATCACTCTAGATCTCAAAGTCTACTGTCCAGTACTGTAGCCACTAGCCACATGTGGCTCTTTAATTTTAAACTCACATTAATGAAAGTTAAACGCAATTAAACCTTCAGTTCCCCAGGCTCACTAGCTACATTTCCAGTGCTGTCTACAGGCACATGTGGCTAGTAACTGCCACACTGGACAGCAGAGAAATGGAACATTTCCATCACCCCAGGCAGTTCTATAGGACAGTGTGGGTCCAGACACCATTCCAACAATAGAACCACTACCTTGCTTGCTGTGTGATTAGCCACATCACACTCTTGCCAAACAGCATGCAAGCCTCTGGCTAATTAAAATCCCCAGGTCTTTTTTGAATGAACGGCTTTTAAACTCAACTCCCTTCACATTGTACTTAGACAATTACTTTTAGGGATCTAAAGGTAATTTCCTCCCCACCACACCCCATTAAATCCTAATACATTTTATCTCTTCTAGTTTATTTGTTCAGCTTATCAAGATCTTCAGTTTTTAATTCCGGCATGCTCAGGGTTATCCTAGCCTAGGTCTGAGTCACCTGAACATTAGTTGTTATGATAAAAATGCTGCATGTAAACAGGGTGAGTATATAACCTTTCATCCAAACCAGGATACTTTTCAGAGTGAAATGGAATGATGTAAAAAATTATGCTGAGACACAGGCATTCACTGGGGCTCTCCAAGCCTCACCAGGGTGAATGGAACTCTGTCCACGGAAGATCGCACCCACACTACCACTAGAGGATGTCCTCCAGATTAAGACTGAGCTAATATTTTACAATGTGTGAATATGTTAACCACATTTTATCTAATTTCAGACCATATTCTCCATTTAATTCATGAAGCTATCATGAGAAATGAAATATCTTAAGTCCAAATCATCTTACTCTTTTCAGCATTCAATAAATGAACCAATGCAACATCTTTTCCAAAAAGAAAAGCAAACACAATATAAGTAGAGATAAAATGTATGTAATGTTAGATAAATATGAGCAGAATTTATTTATAAAATTTGCATATAGTATCTTCCTTATTGTTACATAAGGACTCCTTATTGTTATATAAGAAGTCCAGAAAAATCTGCCTTGTACATAATAGACTAACGGTGACTTGAAGCTAGATTTTAAGATTCAAATAAAAGGGAAGAATACAGGCAGCAATCTTATATTTTTTCTTATTAAAGTGTCAGTTTGAAGGAAGCCTATAGCTCACAGTGGTCACTAAGTAGTACCTGCCATTCATTTATGGCAACTGGGCCAACAGAATCCTGGTAAAATCCTAATAGAACATGGTGCCCATATTTTGAAAAAAAAAAAAAAAAGGGGGGGGCAGGGGAGTGTGGATGCTTAAAAAATGAAGATGATGTCACATTCCCAAGTCCACATAAAAGTAAGATACAATAAAGATTTATATGGAAGTCTGTTTTAGTGGAATTTATGTACAGAAATATGAATACATTTGGGCCAAAAACTGGACAGAAATCCCATAAATTAATGTAGCTAAAAGTCAGATAAAGGTCACAGCATAAGACTGAAGGAAAGAGAGAAAAGAGTTAATACAGTAAAACCTTGGTTTGCGAGCATAATTCATTCTGAAAACATGCTTGTAATCCCAAGTATTTGTATATCAAAGCAAATTTCCCCATAAGTACTAATGGAAATTCAGATGATTTGTTCCACAACCCAAGAATATTCATATAAAAATGATTACAACACTAATATAATAGAAAATAATAAATAAGATACAAAATATAAAGAAAAATAAATTAGCTTGCATTTACCTTTAGAAAACTTTGTGGCTGGTGTAAAGGAGACAAGAGAGAGGAAGGTTACTGGGTAGGACAACTTTCACTATCGCGAAAGGAATCATGGCTGTCTATCGGGTCTGTGGAATCTTTTTCTTTTCATGCAACTTTAACAAGGAACCTATCCAATGACACATTTTTGCCTCCTTTTGAGGATTTCACAGAAATGTGACATGTCATGTCATTGTTTTTTAACAGATTCGTCACTTGCACTGCTACAGCCTTATTCAGGTGGTGCTTTTCTACAACAGTTTGCACTGTTTCCCACATTTTACACATCTCTCAAATCTCATTTGAAATGAGGGACTCCTCTGCCTTTTTCTGCTCTTCCTCTGCAGATGAGATGCAGACACAGACTTCTCATAAAATCTTGCAATTTTTGGCCACTCACATACCTCATTTGTATTTCTCGATTTCCTTAATCTCCACCATAATCATCTCCTTCTTCTTACTGCCTTTCTTTTCAACCTTTTTCTGCATGGGGGCCACTGTATATACTTTTACGGATGCTGACTACAGTACAGTATGAATAAACTCTTGTCATATGCTGTATTTAATGGAACTGGTAATAAAGCAGAAGAGGAAAAGGTCCAGGTCTACAGGCAGCCTGACCAAGAATGAAGGAAAGCATTCCCCAAGCCTACTCTTGTATGGAAGTACAAAGGACTGTCCATAGGTGCCTTGAAGTGACAAAAAATACATTCGGGCCAGTTGTGGGCAGTTCTCAATGTTCCAAAAAAATCACTGATTTCTGCCAAAGGCCGTGGCCTGAGCATGGGAGATGATCACCCATAATCCCATGTGGAGGGAGAGAGAAAGAGAGAGAGAGAGAGAGAGAAAGGAACCATGGAGAGAGAGAAGAACCATGACTCAGTTGTGATCAAGTGACATTCGGCGTCACGTACTACTCGTACTGCAAGACATCGCTTGTTTATCAAGTTAAAATGTTTTAGAAATGTGTGCTTGTCTTGAGTTTAAGGTTTTACTGTACTAACCAAAAGCAGAGAAGAGGGGTTGACTCCGGGCTCCCCTCTAACCAGCCTTGGCACCAGTGGCCCTTCATACCCTCCAAGAACAGTTCTTGGCACTGGGATGTGTCGGGAAGGGGGGAGGGGGGGCGCAGGAGTGACCTCACCTCTCCAAGTCAACAGGGTCAGCCTTGAACTCAAGTTCTCCAGCTTTCAAATCCTGCAATGCTACAAAGAGTTTTCGAAGGAAACATGGCTTCTCAAATCCACCGAAAATACAGCTCTCATTTATAATTAAAATGAATTCTTTTGGAGCTGTCACTTATTTCTTGGATCTCCATAATGTGTAGCAAGTGTCTACAATCCGTCTTTCCTCCTTCTAAGACATTTTTAGGGCACTACATAGTATTATTCCACCTATGTCTTTTACTTATTTCTTCAGTGTTTTTCTCATGTAGAGTACATTTCCTTAAACTTAAAATCAGATGCTTATAATTAGGTATTTATAAGTAAAATACTATTTCAACAAAATCTGACTTCTACCGACCTATAATAGAATACTAAAATGAAGATCGTGTTATCTCTTAGGAAAATACTTACTTTCCTCTGCAGCCGAGGTAGGGAAAACAACTTCCTAATCAATAATCTGGGTCGAGTATATGTTACTCTTTTATTTTGGTCCTTATTTTAATTCCCAAGCTAACAGCAATTCACAGGCAGTTAAGAAACCCAATTTGATCAATTTTCTAAGTCCTGTGTTTTTCATTAGGATGATCCTTAAGGCCGGTGGCCTTCAATTAGTTTGGCGGACAGCTCTAGCTAATGTTTTAATGATCCCTAGCAAGGGAAACAAAAAAGAGAAACAAATAAGGTGGAGGGAGACTTAACTATGGTGAGGATAAGCTCGATCAGGCAGGGAGACAGAGTACATAACCACTAATTAACTCTCGTCGTCTCAACATCTGGAAGCTAAAAGGAGACACCCAAGTATCCATGTACTGCTGACGAGTCAGTCCTTGAAGTCTGCACTAGAAAGAGTAGCCCCTAATCCTATATTCCCAGGCACTAGGGCTTGTCAAACAGCCTGGCTTATAATACTATTACAACATCTAATCTTTGAAAGCATAACTATACCAAAATACTAGTAAAACAAATAGGAGGAACAACATCATCTCCTGCAACAGCCTTCTAACTGTTCCCTCTGCATCCATCTTGCCTCTCTGCTATGTAATTTACACACAACAGACAGAATATTCTCCAAGAACAAACTAGATGGTATCACTCTTTTGCTTAAAACCTGCTGAAGATTTTCTATTGCAATTAGAATAAAATGCAAAAATCTTTACTGTGGCAATAAACCCTACATGACCTAGCCCCTGACCACTTACACTTTTAGCTGCATGACTTGGGAGCCCAGTTATAATGGCTTAAACGCTGTAACAGTTAAACAAGCAAGAGACGTAAGCACTTTGCCCTTACCCAAGCAAGAGGTTTATTTTTTCTTCATGTAACAAAAAGTCTAGAGATTGGCAGTGCGGGACTAGTATAGCTACTCAACAAAATCACTGAGGAACCCAATTCTCTCTGGCTTCCTGCTATGCCATCCTTAATATGTGGCTCTTGCATATAGTTGCAAAATGGCTGCTCTGTCTCCAGGCACTGCATCTATATTCCAGGCAGGCAGGCAGGAAGCGCAACAAGCAAAGGACAGAAATACTGCATACCGTGACTTGTAATCAGAAAAACAATCATTTTGCTAGGATCCACACCCAGTAGTCATCATCTCCTTGTTGAAGACAATATCACAATGCCACTGCAACACAATAAAATTAAGTGCTGTGATTTTTTACTCCACTTCCTAATCTTTTCACTCCATTCTCCACGTTCCAGCCAGCCTACCCTCTCTGTCCCTTGAACACCTCTTCTTCCTTCCCTTCTCTTGATCTTCACACTTGTGGTTCCCTTTGCTGAACTTCTTTTCTCCAAATGGCTGCATGGGTCATGCCTTCACATCATTCAACCCTCTGAACAAATGCTTTATCTGACTCTCTTGAAAATACAATCCACCCTATCTCCAGTCCCTCCCCATCTTTTATGTTGTTTCATGTTTATTGTGGTGGTTTATTTTCTTCATAGCATGTCTTGATACTGGAAATATTTTATTGTTTTTGTTTATCTGTTTATTGTCTACCCCCATTAGAACATAACTACGTAATAATGAGGTTTATCCTTTCTTCTCCCTGCTACATTCAGTGCCTTGAATGGCACCCAGCACAGGGCAGGTGCCTAGTTAAGAGTCTTCTTCTGCCTTAGTGAATGAATAGATCAGTGGATTTCCTGACCTATCCCAAATTTTCAACCCTTTTCTGCACTGCATTCTTACTCATCTTTGACTCTGAAATGAATAACAGCATAATGGTGCTTGATTCTACTTGAATTTTTTAATTACACTTCATGTTTTCTTAAATTTCCATATTGCTTAGTTGGCTTTTGTAAGCATGACTTTCTCAGTCATAAAATGTGTTTGTTCAAGGAAATGATTTCCAATTGTTTGGTACATGCACTGGACTTTTGGTTCCCCTATCATATAGAAGCCTCTGCTCTTAATTATTCTAAACATTTGGGGCATGAACAATATTTTCACATTTTCTGAGTGACTCTTTCTGTCTTCTAGGGACTATTCAAGACTGATCCTGCACCCTTTTCTTTCTTAAAGTCCAAGAGCATATTTTAAACAATTTGTCACAAGCATTTCTAGATGCTTTAAGAAGTAAACAATCAAGACATTCAATTTTCATACTCTACTATCAGACAAATCTCCAAATCTCTGAATTCAGGTATTTTTGACTGTCTGACTTTTGTTCCTGCTTGAAACCTCGGTAGATAAGTAAATGACTTTAACGTGACTTTCCTATTCCATCTCTTTCTGCATCCCCTAGAATACATTTTTGCAGAGCATTACAGAGGACTCAATTTTCCTTATCCCAGAGATTTAACATTTATTATTCTCAAAGCTTTTAAAGATTTTTTTGGTGTAGAGTTTTCCTTTATATTCATTTGTCCTGCTGCAGGGACAAAAAGCTAGGAGAGAAGAAAAAAAAAGAAAGAAAAAGAAGGAAAAAAGAAAAAAAGTGCACCCAGCTTAGAAATCTTTTTCTCTTTCCCTCATGGGCATAAATGAGAACCTTTTCAAGGCCAATCTTCTAAGAACTCATTTTTTTTTCCACTCTAGCTTCACTGAATATGGGTGGGGAGCATGGATTATCTGGGTAAAGTAAAAGTAAAAATAATGCTGAAACTATATTCTTCTTGAGAAGGCTGAGGGATGGTACATTAAAAAAAGGAAATCACCAAATTGTCCCATCCTGGGGTTGTTCTTCGAAAGAGATAAGAACATTTGGATACACTGAGCAGAGTAGCTAAATGTGTGGGAACGAAGGCTGTTCCCCATAGATGACAGATCTTTCTGGAAGTGGGCTCTAGTCCCTGGTGATCACACCCCCTCTACCATTACAGCTACTCTACCGGCCACCTGACTCTGCAGTAAGGGCACGGCTGCCTGGCCGATGCCCCTGGTTTAGCGTCAGGCCCAGGTCCATCCCTGTGTACAGAGTGACAACAGACAAGGCAGCCAACCCTTGAGCAAGATAAAGTCCTTCAGGAGATTACAGAATAATTGCTAGCAACCTCCCAGAGAAAGGGCGGCTGCTGAAATTTTAGAGGAGGTGCTGGAGTCACTGGAGAGCTTACTGAACATGCAATCATTTTTTCTTTTCACCTTACTTTCTGTGAATAAGGGTGGGAGCATGGAACCAACTGGAAGTAAGAGTAGTGCTGAACCAAGACTCCACATCCAACAGGGGGGCGAGTGGAACTCGGGAACCTGCATTTAAAAAGCTCCCCACGTGACCTTGATGCAGATGACCTGTGGGCAACGCTTCCGGAAAAGATACCCCAAACCGTTTAATGGGCAAAAGGGAGGGATATGGCTCAGGCTTGACAATTAAGCCTGTTCCCCAAAAGTGATAAAAATAGATATTAGATTGTTGAACAGAAGGAAAAAGAAAACAACCCACCATATATATATGTATGTATGTATGTATGTATGTACGAATGAATGAATGAATGAATGCCCTTATTCACTAACATTTATGGAGTTAATGTAAAATGAAAGAAATCTTCCCTGCCCTGGAGGTGCTCAGTCTCTTGAACACAACACAAGCAGCCACCCCCCAACCCCCAGTGGCAAGTGTATAGTGGAGGCGTACTGTGCAGGGGGTGTGGAGAGCAGAGGGCTCAGATTTACTGAGCAGCTAGGCTGTGCCAAGCACTGTGGGGACAGCTACCCTACATGCTCTGCCTGGTGGCACTGAGTCTGGCCTCAGAAGGGGGATGACATCTGAAGAATTAATGAGAATCAGGGCACCTGGGTGGCTCAGTTGGTTAAGCCTTCGACTTCGGCTCAGGTCATGATCTCACAGTTCGTGGGTTCAAGCCCCGCATCGGGCTCTGTGCTGCCAGCTCAGACCCTGGCGCCTGTTTCAGATTCTGTGTCTCCCTCTCTCTCTGACCCTTCCCTGCTCACACTGTCTCTCTCTCTCTCTCTCTCTCTCTCTCTCTCTCTCTCTCTCAGAAATAAATAAAACATTTAAAAAATTGAAGAATGAATGAGAATCTACCTGGTTAACTGAGGGGGACGCAGTCCAGGGGGAAAGAGCAGAGTGCCAGAGCACAGCCAGGCAAAAGGCTCCCGCACGTTTCCTTCCCCGCCTGCCCCAGGGCTGGGGACAGAGGGAGAAGTGGTGGAAGACCATTTCCTTAAGTTGCCACCAAAGCCACAAATGCCTTTCTACACTCGAAACTTTCTCTTGTGTGTCGGCTGCAATTTGTAGAAATCATATCGTACTTGCCACACTCGTGTTAGCAATGTCGCAGCTCCCGTAATTTATGCCTCAGAATTTTCCAGCAAGTGTGCATGATAAATCTCAGTCTATGTCCTTGGCACTGTATCAGTAAGGTGGACAATTAATGTATCATTCGGACAGACTCCTTCTTTCTCCGGACGTCTCTAACAAGCCCTGTGTGGTGACTAGAAGTATTTCAATTAGTTCGCAAAAGCAAGTTCCCTGCATTTGTTCCCACTGCTTCCTGGTTACCTTTCTCCTCAGCTGGAATATGCTGCGAGGCAGGAAGAGAAGCTTGGAGAAGGAGCTAAGAAGAAGGTAAATGCGTGCACTCCAGGGCATCTCCCACACCAGACTTGAATGAAATTTTAAAACAAAGGGGAAAATCGTCTTCCTAGAAGATTGTACAGTGCCTTTTTTTGTTTTTGTTTCTGATTCGAGCTGCACTTTTCTTTTTCATAGTTGAACTTATTTAAATTTGTTTATGAGTTTTATCATCTCTTTAGGTCAATTAACCTCTTGAGATAGACAGACACATAAAAGAAAACCTAACAACCTTTCAGCTAAGAACAGAAAATAATAATTTTCTTGAATACACCTCTCTGATCAGTCACTCACTGATTACAGGAGTCAAATGAGAGGATTCACGGGAGGCCGCCTGGGTGTCAGCTGGTGCTGTTGCGGGGCCAGCAAACTCCCAGAAACTTGCAGGAAGTGTCTGCAAACACTTGGAGCAATTTGACAGAGAAATATTGTGTCTATTAAATCTAAAAATAAATTTAAAATTTTAAATCTGGGCTTGCATTTCTTTAATTTCATTTTTCTATCAAGTCACTTTTATTGTGCTCTATAAAAAACTCGGGATATAGCAGATTAGAAAATAAAACCGGCCAGCCTATCAGCATAGATGGTTTGAGATGCCCCAGTCTAAGATTATCCTAGGACCTATAATAATAATTACAATATTAATTTACAATTGCACAGAGCTTTCTGTTTTTCAAACGTTCCCTTGGTACCAAACACTTGATAGCAACTTTGTTCATTGTTAAACTCCATTTTACAGAAGAAATTCATCTCCACAGAGGTTAAGTGAATAATCCAAAGGTCACACAGCAAGTCTGAGGTAGACCTAGGACCATGACCTATGGCCTCTGATTTTAAGACTTATTTTTCTCCTACCATAACTTAAAACTACCACTTAAAAAATAAAATTTTAGGGTCACCAGGACAGCTTACTTGGTTAAGCATCCAACTATAGCTCAGTCACGATCTCGCGGTTTGTGACTTCAAGCCCTGCGTCAGGCTCTGTGCTGACAGCTCAGAGCCTGGAGCCTGCTTCAGATTCTGTGTCTCCCCCTCTCTCTCTGCCCCTCCCCCGCTCTGTCTCTCTCTCTCAAAAATAAATAAACATTAAAAAAAATGAAAAAAATGAAATTTTGGGGGCACCTGAGCAGCTCAGTCAGTTAAGCTACTGACTCTTGATTTTGGCTCAGGTGGTATTCTCACAGTTTATGAGATCGAGTCCCATATCAGGCTCTGCAGTAACACTGTGGAGCCTGCTTGGGATTCTCAATCCCTCTCTCTCTGCCTCTCCCCTGCTCACGCATGCGCACACTCTCTCTCTCTCCAAATAAATACACAAACATTAAAAAAATAAAATTTTAGAAAATTTAAGAAAATCTACCAATATTAGG
The DNA here is from genome assembly GCF_008692635.1 of Crocuta crocuta. NCBI lineage: Eukaryota > Metazoa > Chordata > Mammalia > Carnivora > Hyaenidae > Crocuta > Crocuta crocuta. The sequence goes on along the minus strand of NW_027532203.1, from coordinate 5,780,199 downwards.
AAGAAATGTTTTAAAATCTTTCTAAGGCATATTTCAACATAATGTTTAAAAATGATTTTGTTTACGGATGATTTTCTTTTTTTTTTTAATTTATATTTTATTTATTTCTGAGAGACAGAGAGAGAGAGCATGAGCAAGCAGAGGGTGGGTCAGAGAGAGAGGGAGACACAGAATCTGAAACAGGCTCCAGGCTCTGAGCTGGCTGTCAGCACAGAGCCCGACGCGGGGCTGGAACCCACAAACTGTGAGATCATGACCTGAGCCGAAGTCAGATGTGTATCTGACTGAGCCACCCAGGTCCCCCTGTTTATGGATGATTTTAATGACGGCAGAGACACTAAGGATCCATAACTTATATACCCTCCCTCATAATATATGAATGGGAAAAACAGACCTAAAAATATCACTGCTATTGGGGCACCTGGGTGGCTCAGTCAGTTAAGCCTCTGACTTCGGCTCAGGTCATGATGTCACAGTTCGTGAGTTCAAGCCCTGCATTGGCTCTGTGCTAACAGCTCAGAGCCTGGAGCCTGCTTTGGACTCTGTGTCTCTCTGTGCCCTTCTCCCATTCTCTCTCTCTCTCTCTCTCTCTCTCTCAAAATAAATAAATAAATAAATACATTTTTTAAAAATTTAAAAATATATATCAGTGCTATTTATCAACAGAGCCAGGCAAGATAGATGATACATCTCCTGGCCCAATGTCCTTTCCACTTGTAAGTACAGCCTCTTTCGTTGATTTATTCAACGCTTATTGAGTGCCTACTGTGCACCAAGGGCTCTCCCAGTGTGAAAAAATACAAACAGGCAAAAATCCCAGCCCTCGTGAAGCTTACATTCTAGTGAAGACAGATGATAAATAATCAAAGTAAAGAAATTAACATGTTGGCAATAAGCACTGTGCGGATGAGAAAAAAAAAAAGAAAAGGAGAAAGGGCCCTGAGAGCAAGGGAAGCAAGAATTTTAAGTAATCGTGGTAACACAGAATAGTCTTTGCTCAAATATACATATTTATATTATATATGCATATAATACATTTATTCAGTTTCTCAAAAAATGTCATTGCTTTTGGCGAATGACGGAAGTGCATTAGGGGCAAATTCATAGTTCACTAACCTTCACAGAAGGTAAAGCCTTTGAAACAAGAGACTTTGAAGATTTGAATGCCCTGGAGAAGTTTTATGTCTTATTCTTGCCATCTCCATGATCCAAGGGACAGAAATGAAAGAGAGCAGGTGCACCTTTTATGATTAATTAACAAGTGTTTATCCTGCTCCCCTAACATACTTGGATCTGTGCTTGAATTGTGGAGAAAACAAAAAGATGTTTGGTCCCGTCTTTGGGCAGTTTACTATCTTGCTTGGGTGAAAACCAAAAAGAACATACTGAAAACATCCCAAGAGACATTTGGGATGAAAGTAAGCAATAGTGGCTATAAGACGGAGCGAGGCTGCAGGACACATTGAGGAAGCTGTTTACAGAGCCCTGGGTTGGAATCTCTTTACTGGGCATGATACTTTTAATGGGACCTGAAAATTCTCCTACAAAGAACTCTACCCATCCCTCAAATAATAATGTAACAAGCATGCTATAATATCATCTTTCCACTGTAGTGAATTCATGGGGAGACGGAAGTATTCCTCCAGGATAAGAACAAAGACCACGATAAGACAAATAAGGGACATCAGGAAAATAAAGCCATGGCATTCCTTCAATGCATTTAATGTTACTTTAATTGATAAATAAGAATCCATGCTTCAGTACATTTTAACTATTTTTGTTCTTCTGGCTGCAAGAGTATAAATCTTAGATATCCATGTGGTTTAATGTGATGCTTATTTTCTAGGCTTGTGCTACATGTCAGAGAGAGAATAATGACTTATTGTGGATTTAGGAAGGAGGTCTATAAAAGTTTATTTTATCTTACTTAAAACAAGAGTCAGGGAATTCATCCCACTGGATGGTAGTAACAGCTTTTTATTACATCAAAGCTGGTGGTAGCATAGAGAGGAAAAAATTGGCCTTCCCTGGTGTCTAACTTTCGTGACCCAAATGAAATGAGACAGACAGTCCTGTCTCCTGATTCTTTGTACTGTATGAAATATTAAAAAGTAGAGAGAGAGATGGAGGGAGGAAGGTAGAAGGAAGGAGGGAAGGAAGAAGGAAGAAGGAAGGAAAGGAGGGAGGGAGGGAGGGAAGGAAAGGGAAGAGGGAGAGGGAAAAGAAAGTACTAGAAGGAAAGCTCCTCTTCATACAGGGCAGTGCTGTTGAGAACACTCAGTGAGGCACCAGAGTGAGATGATTCTAGGGATTACTTAGAACAAATGAATCTCTGGTACAACTCGCAATGGCCATCTCTATCACTAGTTTAATTAAAATTCCTTAAATTATATTTGTAACTTGTTCACTATTAGGCAAAAACAAAACAACAAAACAAAAAATGATCACGCTTTTGAGAATATCTGAGAAGTGAGTCACTCTAAACCATAAGCTAGAGTTGATGTTTTACATCTTCCATCTTTAAGCATCTAAACTAGTTTTATGACTTTAACCTGAATAGAAACCCCATATTCTTATCTAAGGAATACATGTACCTCCATCATATTTGCCTCCACTTTCACGGCATTTAATCCCCTATTTACAAATCACATCTTTTCACATCTGTCTGCCACCCCAATCGATCGACGGTACACTCTTTGGAACGGGATGGGTGTTTCATTCACCTTTGCTTTGCACAGACCAGACGATCACTAACCTTGATGGAATGAGTCAGCAGCGCCCTTGCCATGACCACTGCAGGGCTTTCAGAGTCTCTCAATGAAGAGTCAGATGTCACCATGAATAACCATACTGAGCCGAACAGTAAGAGATTCCCTCAGGTCCTACTCAGCACTTCAGGACTGTTTGCCTCTGTATTAACTAACTGGTCCCAGACCCTGTGGATTCTTAAATTCCTATTCCGTGTCTTGGAGTTTTTGGCTACTTCCAACCTGCTGGGAAACCCGACCACCACACTGTTCTTCAGGTGCCCTGACATAGTAATGGATTTCGAGTGATGGCCCCAGGAGTAAAACGAGTCCAGTAAGTGAAAATAGGAGGTGTAGGAGGTGCAATGAAGAATTTTGTGACCCCTCTCCTGACAACTCAGACCTGCCCCCCCTCATTTTCAAACTGGCTTTTTTTTTTCTCAAATATGTATCAGGAAGATGAGGCTAGTGAGTACATAATTGAAATGTTATACTTTCCAAACCTAAAAATTCTTGTAATTATAATAGGTTTACAGATCCTGGAAGTTGAGTCTCTTCCCAGGTAAATGTTTCCTTGGAACTCATGGATTCTACAACCTTATAAGCTACTGAAATAGTAAAAGTCATATTTCAACATGACACGGTATTGGGCCACACACTAGACGTGACAAGTCTTCAGTCTTCTTACAAAACAGAATTGACTCAAGAAATTGTGTGTTTAATATTTATAAAGCATTTAAAACTCCTTAGGTATAATTGGGAGTTTTCTTGTTACATTTATAACTCTAAACACACACACACACACACACACACACTACTTGTAACAATACCCATTTTAAACCTCTTACGGATTTTACATACATACATAATTTGATCCTCATGCTGACCACTCATAAATATAGGTTAGTGTGAGATCTTTATCAGTAAACCTGTAATACTAAATTCTCAAATTTCATTTGGTTCTAAAACTGGCCTTCTGAATTCTCTTATCCTAGATATTATTCATTTCTTGTGTAAATGTCAGGGGCCAGAGAAAAACAAACTCGCATTCTGCCATTTGGTATTAAGCAAGGAGTCTAAACCAACATCATTAGGGGAGTCAGCATTGGTGGTAAGCACTGCAAATACTGAAGATGTGTTTCCAAGTTAGAAGTAAAGGGCTTCTCCTCCCCTTGTGTCCTGCTTGCGACAATTTCACGTTACCTTAGACCTTATTAACATACATCACTTATGTCGTTCAGAAAATTTAATGTTTGTAAAATGAATGTGGCCTATTGCTCTAAGATATACACTGAAGCACTGGGCATGTCCATAAATAAATAAGCTTTCATTAAAGGTATTTGATTTTTTTTAAAGAATAGCAGCAGGTATAAGTTATAAAAATAATGAGATTTGTATTTCCTAATTTTTAATGGGAAAGTAGTCTATAGTGACTAACCAGCATCTCTGATTTAGAAATGCCTTAATTACAATTTTTAAAGCATTTGTTACACAGCTCATTCTAGACAAATTTGAGTGTTTTTTGGAGACTTATAATGTTGCTACACATAGACACACAATTTTTCATAATTCCTTTTTCTAATTTCATTTCCAACAGTGAAACAAAGCAGAGAGTATTAAAAAAATCTCTTCTTGCATGGTTATAGTCTACCTCAAGATTTTCTATTAGCGGTTACTTTACATAATGCTAAATTACTGTGAAAAACTGTGGCATTACAGAGGAGGCTTGTGGGGATACAAAATGAATATATTAGGACCCAAACAGGTAAAATCAACTCCTAATTCTTAGTACACTAATGGCCATCTGTCGTGTGACTTAAGAGGTACATCCAGGATTATAAAGTAATTTCAGAGAAGAAGAGAAGCATTAAAAAAAAAATGGGTCTATTGTATGTCTTACTATAAAGGACTTCTCCAGCCTTTTTAGAAAAGGTACACGTTTTTCAAACATTTCCTGTTATGTAGAGCAAGGGAATATCCTAAAAGAGTTTGCAATTCTTAAGAAAGGGAGAAGAAAAGCATGACAAGTTCCTTTAAAAATGTTTTACATGTTCTCTAAAATAGCAGACAGGGAGAAATGAGCCCAAAAGCTTTGAACCCACTACAGCTAAAACCAGAACAAAAAGAACCCAAACAGAATCCTAAGGAAATCAGATTCCATACCTAAGAGAAATTAAACTCACAGTATTGGGTTTCTATAGCTGCTGTAACAAATTACTACAGCTGACCCTTCAACAACGTGGGAGTTAGGGACACCAACCCCCCACACAATAAAAAAAAATTAACAAATAACTTATGATCTCCCAAAAAACTTAATGAATAATTGCCTACTGTTGACCAGAAGCCTTACCCACTAACATAAGCAGTTCATGAACACATACTTTGTATATTATACGTATTATATGCTATATTCTTATAATAAAGTAAGCAAGAGAAAGGGAAATGCTGTAAGAAAATCAAAGGCAGAGAAATACATTTACAGTACTGTACTGAATTTACCCCCAAAATCCACATATAAGTGGACCCATATAGCCGTACCCATGTTGTTTGAAGGTCAATTGCACTTAGTGGCTTAAAACTATGCACATTTATTATCTTATAGGTCTGGAGTTCAGAAGTCCAAAATGGGTCTCGTCAAGTCCCACGTTGGGTTAGAGCTTACTTAAAAAGAAAAAAAAAAAAAAAGAAATAAAGAAAGAAAGACAGAAAATCATTGTTTGGGGTACCTGGCTGGCTGTCAGTGGAGCCTGTGACTCTTGATATCAGGGTTATAAGTTTGAGCCCCACATTAGGTACAGAGATTACTTAAAAATAAAATCTTTAAAAACCAAAAAAAACAAAACAAAACAAAAACCAAAAGGGCTCTTGCTGGGCCGAAGTCAAGGTAGAGCTGCATCCATTCCTTGCTGGGGGTTCTAAGGAAGAAACCGCTTCCCTGTCTTTCGCAGCGTCTGGGTGCTGCCTGCATTTGTGGACCATGGCCCTTCCATCTTCACTCACAATGGCAGCTTGTTCACCCTGAACCACCCTACGACTCCTCTGCCTCCCTTTTCCACATGTTAGAAAGACCTGTTTTCATTTGCTGGGGCTACCACAACAAAGACCCACAGACTGGTGGCTTGACCAACAGAAATGTACTGTCCCACAGTTCTGGAGGCCAGATGCCCAAGACAAAGGTGCTGGCAGAGTGTCTTCCTTCTGAGGGCTGAGAGGGAACGATCCACTCCAGGCCTCTCTCTCGGGCTGGTAGATGACACCTTCTCCCTGTGTCTTCACATGGTCTTCCCTCTCTACCTGCCTGTGTCCAAATTTCCTCCTCTTATAAGGACACAAACATATTGATTAGGCCCCACTTCAACAAACTTGTTTTAACTCGATTACCTCTGCAAAGGTCCTATTTCCAAATAAGGTCACATTCTGAGGTAACAGGGGTTAGGACTTCAACATATGAATGGGCGGATGCCCAATTCAACCCAATCACCCTTGTGATTACACTGGGCCCACTTGGATAATCCAGGATAATCTCATTTTAAGGTCAGTTAATTATCAGTCTTATCTCCACCAGCTTAATTCCCCATTTGTCATATAAAATAACATTTTCACAAGTTCTGGAGATAAGGACATGGACGTCTTTGGAAGGGGACATTATTCTACTGATCACACTCACTTCATCCTTTTTATTTAACGTGAAGCCTAGTATATTTGAAGGCACTCTTAAATACAGAAAACAAACTGAGGGTGGCTGGGGGGATTTGGGGTGGGAGGAGGGGCTAAATGGAAAAGACGCATTAAGGAGGAAACCTGTTAGGATAAGTAAGCACTGGGTGTTATATGGAAGTGATGAATCACTAAATTCTATTCTTGAAATCATTATTACACTATATGTAATAATGTAATCATTACAACTAACTTGGATGTAAATTAAATATAATAATTAAAAATTTAAAAAAATAATAAGAAATAAGTTACTGAGACATAAAAAAAAGAAATCTGGTATATTTGCTATATGTTGACGCCAGAGATGTTTTAGAAGATTGATAAATGGTGACTATTAGAAAAAACTGCTATTTCAGTGAGAGGTGATGCAGCTGATAAGTGTATATAGAGCCAATACATATTTTAGGACTAAATAGATCATTCTAGAAATTATAAACATAGATGTAATACATATATTTTTTAAATAATTAAAAATTTAAAGGGGTGCCTGGGTGGCTCAGTCAGTTAAGCAACAGGTCATGATCTCACAGTTCATGAGTGCAAGCCCTGCGTCAAACTCTGTGCTGACAGCTCAGAGCCTGGAGCCTGCTTCGGATTCTCTGTCTCCCTCACTCTCTTCCCTCTCCCACTCCTTCTCTATCTCTCCAAAATAAATAAATGTTAAAAAAAATTTAAATATGTGTGGATGTTGCCAAAGTTCTAGAAGATGACTTTCCATTTTACGTTGATAGTATTATATCTAAAAACCAGGTAGTATCTAAAAATTTTGATTATGTTAGCATTACATATGGTATCTCTTAAAAACAAATTAGTAACCAATTGCATTTAAAGTATAACCATACCATTTAATAAACGTTACTTCTAAAAACATTCTTGTGGGGAAGAAGACAAACATTTTTTTCAAAAGTCAAGAAGAAGTCAAAATTCATAACCAAGATGTGGAGTTCACATAAAGCCATCCTGGAAAAAATAAAGTAGAAACTAGTTCTTTTTCAGGGGCTCCTGGGTAGCTCAGTCAGTTGGACGGCCAGCTTCGGCTCAGGTCATGATCTCACAGTTCGTGGGTTTGAGCCCTGAGTCAGGCTCTGTGCTGACTGCCAGCTTACAGCCTGGATCCTGTTTCAGATTCTGTGTCTCCTTCTCTCTCTGACCCTCCCCTGCTCACAGTGTCTCTCTGTCTCAGAAATAATTTTTTTTTTAATTTGAAAAATTAAAAAAAAAATAAACTAGTTCTTTTTCAGAAAAAAGTAAGTTCCAAATTAGCTTGGCATTCTATACATCACATTTACCCAATTTACGAGTCCTGTAGAAAGGCTGAGTCTGACATTTCATAATGTAAAAGCCTAAATTCTAATAAATAATGATTTTACTGGAAATAAGTCATAAAACACAAACAGTTCCTAGGACCTGGCAGTGTTCTGTCAAAACTGTAACTTGGAGTCTGGATTCAAACAAAAGAACCAGAGGAAAAAATATCAGCACTACTTATTTTTGTAGGTTTGCTATGCATAAGAAGATACATACATTTCAAATAACACTACAAGGTAGGTAGGTAGTATTTTCCAATGCAGAAACAGGTTCTGAGAAGTCATAGGATTTATTCAAGCTCAAATTACTTGTAAGGGCAGAACTGGAATATGAACTCAAGTTTGTCTGACTTGCAAAAGCTTATGTTCTACTCCACACTGCTTCCCTGAATCAGAGGGAAATATACTATATGGATTTCTAATCTCTTTGGTTATAGAATCCTTTTTTTTTTAAAGTTTCTTTCTTTCTTTTGAAGAGAGACAGAGTGGGAGACGAGCAGAGAAAGAGCAGGGGAGAGAGAGAATCCCAAGCTGGCTTCATGCTGTCAGTGAGGAGCCTGATGCAGGGCTTGATCTCATGAACTGCAAGATCATGACCTGAGCTGAAATCTAGAGTCAGATACCCAACCAAGCCACCAAAGCGTCCCTCTAGGGTATACTTTTAATAGGAGGATATAACTCTACACATAATATATATTCAAATTATGTATTCTCTTTTAAAAATATCCAGCTCTTGGGGCGCCTGGGTGGCTCAGTCGGTTGGGCGTCCGACTTTGGCTCAGGTCATTATCTCACAGCTCATGGGTTTGAGCCCCACATCAGGCTCTGTGCTGACAGCTATCAAAGAGCCTGGAGCCTGCTTAGGATTCTGTGTCTCCCTCTCTCTCTAACCCTTCACTGCTCATGCTGTCTCTCTCTGTCTCTCAGAAATAAATGAAACATTCAAACATTTTTTTTAAAAAAATATCCAGCTCTGGGGCGCCTGGGTGGCTCAGTCAGTTAAGCATCCAACTTCGGCTCAGGTCATGATCTCATGGTTCATGGGTTCAAGCCCCACATCAGTCTCTGTGCTGACAGCTAGCTCAGAGCCTGAAGCCTGTCTTCAGATTCTGTGTCTCCCTCTCTCTCTCAAAAGTAAATAAAGCATGAAAAATTTTTTAAAATCCAGCTCCTATGTTAATGGTTATGTGCTAGACCCAGTTGTTCAAGGTAATATATTTTAAAAGGGATATACATCTTATGCTTAAATTTACATTTCCAAGAGTTGTCTCTTAATTGTGAATTTTTATACCTAAGGATTTCTGCCCTCATTAGAACAGTTAAAACTTTACGGGGTGCTGATTCTGTTGCTCTGTCCATTTGGTTTTCTGAGTAAGCCCGTATTGTTAAGGAAATAAAATGACACAAGGTCTCGTTTCCTGAGCATAGCATTACTGTCCACAAGGGGGCTCTAAAGTTGATGGCATGCTTGCTGCCTGGCAAACCCTTTCCCAAAGGAGAGTTTGTGTCTTGTTGATTTAGTAATTCAAATCTTTTAAGAGTGGGGACGTCTATGCTTTGGGTCCAGGTAAGTCTAATACCTACCGAATGTAGGATGGTTTTCATAACTGACGTTATATGATCACAATATTACTTTTCTAGTATTAGGTTTTACTTGGCAATACTGGCTGCTCCAATAGTGTATTATCATTGAAAAGTATCTACTTTGGGGTTTGGATTCAAACAAAAGAGGAATGACGGATCAATTTTTAACTGGAAAACCATAATCAGGACATTCTTTTAAAATAACACTGGGATTTTTCTCCAGCTAGAAAAAAATCAGATGAGGCAGGTAGTTTCAGCAATAATTATTGATGGGTAATAAAATCTACAGATTGACAAAAGTGTCCTTGTAATACAACTCTTTATTGATAGGGTCATGATCTCCAAAAAGATCTTCTGAATTAAGAATGAATTTTAAGAGCAAGAAAATTCATTAAAAAAAGAGATCATATTTGTTTCATGTTTCCTTAGTCTGAAAAAATATGGGAATTAGTAACCTGCAATTAACCTGCTGTATTTGTGCACCTCTCATTAATCAAAGTGCTTTCCATTGTAACCGATGAGATGGAGCAGTGGGGCAATATTTCTTCATTAGTGCTGGTTGGCTTGTTTTGTGGTTTTTGTTTCTTACTGAAAAAAAAATTAACTGGTGATAATGAAATAGTGTCTGTCTTGTTATAGGTGTTGTATAGTGAATCACTACAACCTTCTTTGGGATTGCTATCCATATTATTGGAACATGATATTTACTAAATTGAGGCTAGACTCAGGGAAATGAGGTCGCACAGATTTTGTAATCCATTTATATGCATGGATATAAAATACACATTTCCTTGGATATAAGGAGGAAAAACTTCTTTTCACCAGAACTAAAGAGAAAAATGAGGTATTTTCTTTCCAAAAATACCCATGTCCTATGTGTCATTACACAATAATGATTGACAGCTGCCCAGAGGGCTTAGTCTCAGGAAAGGCTAATAAATGACCAAAAGAAAATAGCTCATTAGGAGCTAGAAAGCAATGACTTTTTATATCCTACAGCTAAATTTGTGACAAACATGATTATTGGCCTTACATTTCCAAATGGTCTCCCTTCTTTCATTACAGTACAGAAATACACACTACTGCAAGTCAGCATGTCTTCTAGATGATTCCAGCAGAGGAATGCTACCTGTAAACAGCTTGGCTACTCAGAAATGTACTGATTTCAAGAACAATATTTCAATCCCAGTCATTCCCTCCTCATATTTGAAGGTCATGTTCTTAAAAATCCCTGTGGGAGTAAAATTGCAATATTAGAAACTATCACTATAGAAAAAATGAGGTTGGAAGTCACAGTCAGGAAAGAATCTAGAGAAGTCTTTATACTTTCAATCACTAGATATTTCTGTATATATGTGAACATGCGTGTATAAATAGTGCACACTAAATACAAGATGTTTCACTTGTTTTAAAATTTAAAATAATGGGTACTATACTATTAATTTTCATTGGTCTCTCCTAGCTCCCCAGAAATTTCTCAGGACTGCTTTTCCCCATAATTTCAATGTCCTAGATTTTGTTTTGTTTGTTGCACAGAATACTCATGCTAAAAGATTTTCTGCATCTGTTGATCCATTCACATGCTCAACTCATCTCCAATTTGATAATGCCTTGTTAGTAAAAGAAAAAATATTTCAAAATAAAATAGCAGATATTTACATATGCAAATGCTCTAGAAAGACTTCAACAAGAAAACAAAACAAAAACTGCTTCCCAAAGTTTCCCAAATGTTCCCTAAGGGCCAATATCTGCCCCATCAAGCACTTCTAATTTGGACCAGAAGTTAGCAAACTATGGCCCACTGCTTATTTGTCTAAACTTATCTATATAATACTTTTTTTTATTAAAATCAAAGTTCCAATCTAAGTCTTCTCATCTAAGGTTTGAAGATTAAGCACTTTGTCCATTAGCAATCTTAAATAAAATTACAGTAATTTTATGCTTATTTTATTATCTTTACATTTTTAATTCTGATATAATTAACATAGTGTTATGTTAGTTTCAGGTATACAATACAGTGATTCAGATTTCCAAACAACACTTGGTGCTCTTCGTAACAGGTGCAAGCCTTAATCCCAGCCACCAATTTTCCCCATCCCCCTACCCATCTTCCCTCTGGCAACCATGAGTTTCTTCCCTTCTCTTGTTTTGCCTCTCTCCCTTTTTTTCCCCTTTGCTCATTTGTTTTGTTTCTTAAATTCCACATATGAGTGAAATCATATGGTATTTGTCTTTCTCTGACTGACTTCCACTGCTTATTTCTTATACAGCCTGTAGCTTAAGAATTATTTTTACATTTTCACACGGCTGGGAAAAAATCAAAAGGATACTGTCTGTAACATTAAAAATTATGTGAAATTCAAACTTCAGTGTCCATAAATAGAGCTTTATTGGCACACAGCTACACTCATTCATTTATGGCTCCTTTTGTGCCACAACCGCAGCGCTAAGCAGCTGTGGCACTGACTGGCCTGCAAAGCCTGAGGTCCCTAATATCTGACCTTTTACAGAAAGAGCTGGCCAGTCTTTGATTCAGACTGCAACATCCTCCAATACATCACATTACACATTCTCAGCCTTGTCCCGGATGACCCCACGACCAAATCTACATCATCAACCCATCCCTCTTCATTGATACAATCTAATTCAAAGGCAGAATTTTACTTTGTCTTTTCTTCGTTTAGCCTGCCCCCAAGTCAGTCTTTCTAACTCTTCTGCTTTAGGGTTTTGCTATTTTTGTTTTGTTATTTTAATTCTCTCCAATATGAATGACTTTTATTGTACATAAAACCCATATATTCCTTACCCTAGCGATATTTATTTTATATCTAATTACTATTATATGAGAGTCCTTTACCTCACTGCCAGAAATGTGTCCCCATCAGAGTCTCCTACCATTTCTCAGGTCTTTAAGAGCTCCCTGGTAGATTCCATGGGGACTTCTGCCCCGGGACAAGGAGTGCCATTCTGTTGATCAGATGTCCCGGCCATGGCAACTGCTGCCACCATGGCTGAGCTGTTGACTGCTCTTCCCTTGGCTGCTCTTCCGAAAGCATGGGACAGACTCTGATTCCCTGCAGTACTTGTGAAACCAAGTCTAGGGAATGATGGAAGAAAATGGAACACAAAACATAACTGATAACTGTTACTAAAATGGCTCTTTGTAAAGCCTAGAGCCCCCAACCTGCTAGGACCAGAACCATCCATTTACAGGAAGTCACCACCCACCTCCTTGCCTTGGTACCCAGAACCAACAGAGCCCCCAACAGACATGGAGGAAGTTGCCCTTCCCACACCAAGGCCTACTTCGTGTCCTACTCCATGGCTGAGAACATTAATCTTTCTCCCAGGCAGCTATTCTTCTCAAGGGAAACCATGTCCTCAAAGACCAGGGAATGCTCTGGCACCATGGCCCAGAAAATACAAGTCCATGTCTGGGAGTACACTTTTCCCCAACAATCGGAATGGACTGTCTTCCACTCTCTGCTACAATCTTTTCTCTAAGATGAAGTGACAAGAAAATCATATGTATCTTTCTCTCTGAGTCCTGTCTTACCTTGCAATCCTATCTAGATCAAATCGTAATTTTCAAGCACAGAGTATCTGTCTTTAACTTTAAAGTGTATGTGTTGGGGGGGGAGGTTCACCAACTTTATGCCATAAAAGCATAAATAGCACATCAAACATTATTTAACATTATTTAACACAACTCTTAACACTTCAGTGTAAAACATCGTTATTGAATTGCCTTACTGTCAACACATCCTGAGAGTAAAGGGTTCGTATTTGCTTTGTATCTGCATAACTAACAAAATCCACCAGAGTGGAATATTCCATAATTGTATACTTTATATTCCTCCAAGAATAAAGATGGTCTGTTCCAAATGCAGGAAAATTCCCATAACTCTTTTAAAGGTAACTTTTCAACCTAAAAGACAAAACCATAAAACTTTAGGCTTTAGTCTGAAGAGACTGTAACCAAAAATATTACTAATTTCAAAAAGGTATATGGAAGCACACTTAGTGTATATCAGAATTTCAAAGAGTTGAACTCTTCGTTAGAGAGGTATATTTTTATATTCTGCTTGCATCTGTTTTTCAAAACACTAAGAAGAGATCAATTAGCATTTTACACAAAATTCTCTACCCACTCCTTTTTAAACCCATGAAAATTTTTCTGTTTAAACCATTTCTAAATACTTTCAGAGTTTTTAGATTCTCCTGCACTTGAACATTCTGGCTTCTAGTTATCTATTCAAGGTTTAACTAGCCCTCACAGCTTCAGATTTAGGTCAATAGATTTGTGTCTACACAAAGCAAATACAAGTGAAAAGACATGTGTCTTATGCATTTTCTAGAGGGTTCAACTTTCATGGACTATCCACTCTGGTCTTATTGTTATTACTAATAATCCCTCCTATTTTATTATTTATCAGTTTTGTCCACTCAACTTAGGCGTTCTTAGCAATAATAAAGAAGCTATTTTAATGTAAGCCTTTATAAAGACAACAAAAACATTAGAGAATGACTGAACTGATAGTGTACAATAAATATAGAATAAATATTGCATATTTCATTAGTAGAAATCTATAAATATATATAAATCAAGTAATACATAAATTGGTCATAAACCAATAAATACTTTCTTGAACTCTATAACCTCTCTTTTTTCAACAGAGAAGTAGTCTGGCCTCAAATCAGATCTGGAGGAAGTAGGAAAGAGTCACCTATTGACCTAAGAAAAGTATCTGCAGAAAATATGATTCATTTGATCATAAAATGCACATAAACATATTTTTAATCTGATAACAAATATCTCCCTGTTGTCAGAATATGTTTTTTTAATATAATTAAGTTTTCAAGTACAGTTCTGGCTTGCAAATATTTTTAAAAAGAAGTTTCACAGCAGCACCTTGCTATGTGCGCTCCTGCCCTAAAACAGAGTACAGCCACCAAGATTCTCTGGTGGCCAATCGGAGGTGTGCAGTCAGCTCACCTCCAAGTCAATTCCCGCAGATCCTGTTCACAGGTCAAAGGAATGCCTAGATCTATTATACACAGCACAGTTGATTCCTTATTCTGACTTTCCTATCAAATGTATTAAGAGACAAAGACAGCAGTAGTCAACTGCTTAAAGGCAGCATTTTTACAAAAACCAACCACTTTTCTAAAGAAAAAGAATCAAGGCTGTATAGCTATGCTGAATTTTTGCATGTACACTTCTACAGGTTTGGGTTTACATTTGGCTATAAAATATCCTCAATCGTCTATTATTTTCCCATGAGAAAGTCACTTTCCCTCAAACTACCAGTAGTATTTTTGGCATTATCTAAGAGATGGATTTCTAGCATTAAATATGAAACACAAATGCGTAGCTTTTAGGTGTTGATTCTCTTGAAAACTAAGTTTTCCAATCTGATCTTTCCTTAAAAAAATAAAAAAGTGCCTTTTATTGAATTTGTGATTAACTAGGTTTTTAAATTTTTTTTCTAATGTTTATTTATTTTTGAGAGACAGAGAGACAGAGTGTGAGGGGGAGAGGGTCAGAGAGAGACAGAGACACAGAATCTGAAGCAGGCTCCAGGCTCTGAGCTGTCAGCACAGAGTGACATGGGGTTTGAACCCAGGAACCGTGAGATCATGACCTGAGCTGAAGTTGGACGCTTAACCAACTGAGCCACCCAGGCGCCTCTGTGTTTAGCTATTCTAACTCATTATTATTAAAATACATACAGATTGAGTGTGTGTGTGTGTGTGTGTGTGTGTGTGAGTGACAGAGACAGACAGAAGGAGAATGAGAAAATAAATACGCTAAAAACCTTAAGCCTTCAACTTCATACTTTGCAGACAGTTTCTTTATGAGTAAAATAACTTTAGTATATGTTCACTATCAACTGTCTCTTTAGAAGGTAGCTTTAACTTACTCACAAGGTTTCCCGTATAACATAGGGGTTATTTCAGGGTGTAACAGCCCCCAGGAGATCAGCAATCAGAGCAACAATGGTGAGGAATAGGTGTGTATGCAGGCATGAAGTTGGTTATTTATGGAGGAGAATTATCAGAGGAGACAACTGGGTAAACCTAGGGATTCTGCTAAGGTTTCATTAAGAAAAACTGGGGCACTTGGGTGGCTCAGTCAATTAAACATCTGACTCTTGATTTCCACTCAGGTCATGATCTCACCCTTGGTGAGTTCGAGCCCTGCATCAGGCTCCACACTAATAGCACGGAGCCTGTTTGGGATTCTCTCTCTCCTCTCTCTCTCTCTCTCTGCCCCTCCCCTACACATGCAACACACGCACTCTCTCAAAATAAATAAATACATAAACATTTTAAAAAGCCAGTAAGTTGTAGTAGCAAGACTGAATAAAGACTAAGCTGATAGCACAACAACAACAAAAATACAGAGTAGAAATGTATTTCTCTTTGATACAGAAAATGAGGCAGCACTACCCCCATGAGGTCAGAGACATACATTCCTTCCAACTTGGAACCTACAGAATTTACACAAAATTGAGTTCACCCCCATATCCCGTTTTCAACCCGTTATTCTCATGGGAAAAGTGGGGAAAGGGAAGTCTGAAACAAGTAATTTCCTTCTAAACAATCACTTGTAAAGGATGCACTCGGTAACACCTATTTACATTTCACTGGAAAGAAGAGAGTCTCATAGCCACATCCACCTGCAAGGGAGTCTGAGAAGTACAGTCTCTAACAGGGCAATCATGAACCCAGAGAAACTCTATTACGATGGAGCAAGGGAAGAACACTGAGAGCCTCTGAGATAATCAGCAGGTACTTCTTTGAGCCCTTTACTACGGGTTCCCCAGTATTGCCATTTATCTGTTCTTAGACTGTGGGTCCAAATTGGGGTGGGGGATGAAATTACATACCGCATCTATGTTATTCTTTACTTCAGAAACCTGCACATAGTAGGTCATTTATTGTCTTTTGGATTAGATTAATCCAAGTCCCAACAAATAATAGATTATTTCGTTTACATTTTTGAAATGTGAGGTGTTCCTTGAAGGAAAGGTCTGCCCAAACAGGAGAAATCTGTACTTTCTGCCAAATTGAACATGTTTATGGGTGAATATAGGCACGTACTTTAATGTCGCTACCTTCCTTGCAGATTCCCAAGGGCCAACAGGGTTCTGTTACATCAGAAAAGGCTAAAATGCTATGATTGCTCACTATTGGTTCATTCTATCAAGATCAAATTAAATACTTCTCTGAGTATTAAAAATAAATCTTAACACAACAGGATTATGAAATAGCTTCAGTTTCAAAATTATGTTGATTTCGGTGAGCTGATGCAGTAGGCAGGGTTCGCCAGAGAAAATTAACCAATAGGGTAAATGTATATATTATAAGAAACTGGGTTATGTGATTATGGAGGCTGTATAAGGTCTACAGGCAAGGTCTACACTTAGCAAACTGGAGACCCAGGAAAACCAATGGGTTTCCTACTCCAAGCTCAAGCTCGTAAAGTCAGGAGAAGATCAACAGCCCCAGCTCAGAGATTACTCAGCCTTTTTGTTCTGCTCAGGCCCTCAGTGAACTGGATGCCAAACCACAATGGGAGGAGTAATTTGCTTTACTCAGTCTACTGATTCAAATGTTAGTCTCACCCCGAACCAACCTCAACAGACACGCTCAGAATGCTGTTTAACCAAATATCTGGACACTCGGTGGCCCAGTCAAGTTACACAGAAAGTTAACTCCCAAGGCTCATGGCTGTCCTTATTCTCTTTGTAAAAGCTCCAACTTAGATCAAGTACGACAAAAATATAAGCAGGTAGATAACGAAGAAAACAGTTCTGTGTGGTTGTTGTTTTAATTTCTAAAGGCCTGGCATTTGGCACCTCAGCTTAGGTGTGACTTGGGATATATTTTAAGGAAACAACCACACTCCAAGCAGAATTAATAGGAGACACTCAGGGCTACTTACCAGGAATAGAATATATACTGCAAATAGTCTAAGAAAGAACACATAACAATTTAAGAAGGTCTTGTGATAAATTTGGATGGTGGCCTTTTTTTCCCCTCCCTCCCAGTAGTTTTCCCATAGTATTAAAGACTTTCTGAGATGCCTAGATAAATATGATATAAAATGAAAATTTAAGAATAACATCCACAATTAGGTTTTTTCCTTTGTAAAAAACCTAATTTGCAAGCTTTCAGGCTGTCTCTCTTGAAATGACGTATAAAAATGATAATGATTCACAGTGTAACACAGACAATCAGTTCAGATAATTACAGCACAAAAGTGGATTTCTTTTATTCCAATTGGCTATTTTAATTGATCAGATAAGCCTAATAATCAAGCAATTTCTACTTAATTTGTGCTAGGCACATACAATTTCAGCAGCTTTGAAGCATCACTATGCTCCCTCAAATTTTTTGTTAAGGCTCTTTGGAAAACTGTAATGTCAAATTTTAATGGCTTTAGAGAAGACACCAAACCTTAAAGCATGAATAGAAAAATCCTTTCGTAGTACTGCATCGGTTTCCCTGGTTTTAAGATATAAAATACACAAACTTAGCAACTCTTCCCTTTGTATTCTTCAGGCTCACAGTATAAAGCCTAATAAGAGTGAGGAAAAACCTACAAAATATTCTTGAGGACCAAAGAGACAGAATGTCTATTATTAACTGATAGTTGTCAGCACTGTCAGATAGTGCCCAGTATGAATCCCAAAGATATCAAAGTTTTAGAGCACTCTGAGTAGCAAAGAAAACATCAGAGGGGAGCCTAGACTGTAAAACCGTGGACCTGAAATTTACTTCTTCTCCCTCGTCTTGTGTCTTTGTCCATAAAATGGTTACTGCTGGGGTTGTTCTAACATGATTTGTTGACTGACTCCAAAGGTTTTTGCTTAAATGAGATAACTATTACCATCGAGAAGACTGCCAGGAGGGAGAAAGCAGGCTGGTGTCCTTAGATGATTTCATTTGGGTTGTAATGTTATGAGCCGTCAGCAGGCCTTCTGTCTGCCCTCCATCAGCTGCTGGACCACGGCAGTGAGCAGGGTGCTTCGACGGCCTATCGGCTCACGGCTGATACAGGCAAAGCATCCTTGTCAGGATTTGTAATGCAGGCACACAAGACGATGTTTATTTTAGATCATTCGTTCTGACAAGACTGTCGATTTGGAGTTGCTGCAACCGTGAGTTAAAGGGAAGTACTGAGAGTGGCTGCAGGCAGAGAAAACCTCCAAAAGGGGGCATCTGGAGAGGAGCGTCGATACCCTGATGAAAAGTCTTCTTAAATTTATCCACAGTTAGCTCTGAGCTTGCAAAATCTAAAGTGAAATCAAAGCGTATTTCCAGGACTTGCCATAAAGAAGTCCCCATGGCAATTTCCAGCGCTGCGCAGGCACGGGGAAAAAGGCAGAGAGGGAGTGTGGTCTCACACTGAACGCATCCCATAAAGACCTCAGCAAAAGGACATGGCAAAAGCACGGTAAAGATGAAGTATGTGAAGAAGAGATGACGAGATGGTTGGGTTTTTTGGTTTGTCCAGTGGAAACTAAAGTTAATTCAGATTTTCCTCTTTGAATCTCTGCACTCTCTGTTGTAAGAATTAACCAGACTTGGGGGGCAGGAAGAATCAGCACAGAGGTGCATCTTGGTCAGGTGGTGGCATGTACTGCTGGAGCAAGATAAATGGGCGCTGATTTTGAAAAGCAATTATTCTGCAGAAAGGATACAGCCGTCCCTCCCCTTAGTGTGATGAACAATGTGTTTACTGTAAAATGCTAATTAGCCCTTAAAGTTATTAATGTAATTATTGTTCATCTAAGGACATAAATCTGACAGCCCCTGAGGACAGAGGCATTGCTCATTTTGAAGAAGCAGGCTTAAAGCACTTTTTGCTTACCTATTTGCTTATTTTAAACTAAACCACTCCTAAAAGACAAAAATAAATATTACCACGTTACCAGAGATTTGAAGAGGACAGAGGTGCTTAGAGCTGAAATAAGAGACGCTCACATTTGTGTAAGTAAGGCACCACTTTTTAGGCCTAGTAAGGGCAGATCATCGACTTAAGAGTATGTGTTATGAATGCCTCATTTAATGTCAGATAGGGCAGCTTACTTTGAGGACTATCTGGAAGAATCATCTGGACAGGGGAAATGAAAAATAGTGTTGCTCTATTCACTAAATACAGAAGATTTTGGAGGGGTCTATTGATTTAAATTTCTCCCAGAACTTTAAAGTTCTGTGTCTCTGGGACAATACTGCTATCTTGTCCTCACTGCCTTCTTCAAATAGAGAGGTATCCCTCTAGTTGCCTAGAGTAAATAAAATCTCCTTGCTACAAAGATAAAAGGCATATTAGAATTTTGCCAATCGTGTTCAACACTATTAAACTGAAAATGAGGTCAAGACTCCCTCCTCATCAGGACAAAAAGAAACAGGAGGCCTCACTGCTCAAATTCCCAACCCTTTTACTATAAAAATTATTCATACTCCATGTAACAAAAGATGTAGCCTAACATGTCTTAAAATAGAGAATGGCTTTTCTCTTATAATTGGACACTTTGAAGTATAACCAGCTTCAGTTATAGCTTGATCCAAACGTCCACCGTATACTCAAGACTCTGACTATGTGGTGCTGCAATTCTCACCGCTGTATCCTACTCTGCATATTGTCTTTGTCCTCAGGTGAACTCCCTCCAGAGCAATAATAGTGGCTGCAGCAGTTTTAGATATCAGAGCCACCTTTCACATAGTCCATAGAAAGAGGATGTTTCTAGGTCTCTTGGAAGAGCAAGAATGATGACCCTGCAAAGATCTACTTGTGTCTACTGAATCACAAGCCCAGCGCAACACATTATCTATTGCCTATTGAATAGTGGTTACCCCCTTCCTCCTTGATAACAGAACCTTGATTTTGTTCAAGTACAAAGCAGTAATGGGCTCAGGGAAGTGGGGGCACACCTTCAGTCTTAAGGGATGAACCATAATTGGACTAAGTCAATCATAATAACACCATTACTTTTTCCAGTGACTGGTTTAGAACCTTCAGAGAAGTCCACTTGAGGCCTCTGGAAAAGATTTTCCTCTTTAAGAGTAGAGAGAAATATAAGTCCCTCTACCTTACTTTGCATGTTTTTATATAAGGAAGTGAAATTTGGAACTGTGGTAGCCATCCTGTGACTGTGAGAATCTTAGGTGGATGTAGACAGTGACTTTGTTGAGCCATGGGAAAAAACTTAGAGCCACCTTCTTCCAAAATCTTGCTGTGGGGGATAACCTCCTGGTTCTTATGACACTTTTACTCGGATGTCCTGTTACTTGCAGCTCAAAGCATTCTAATTAAGAAAACCAATCCTAAGGAGTCAGAAGATGAATGTGGTGGTAAGCTTAAGTTCTGAAAGCCTATCTCCTGAGTAGAGGGTAGGCTGCCCCGTTCAAAGAGCTTGGCTGAGAATGAAAAAGACGAGTTTTCTAAAGGTGGATCTGAGCATTTTCAAGAAAGACGAAAGAAAGAATGAATGCTGGAAAGACAATTCAAAAATGATTGATATATATGACAATCCACCTTCATCAGAAACACCTAGTTGCTCATCAGGAACCTGTGGATGAATCCTTGTTAACTGTAAGGAGAACCAGATTTTTGCCTTTTTACCAGATTTCTGTTAAGCACTTCTTCCTGGGTGTCCCTCAAGTTCATCACACTTAAATATTGAAAATAAAACTCACATTCCCCCTCAAAAGTCATTCCATCTGTTATATTCCACATCTGGGACCATAAGATCTCATTCACTGATTCAAATAAACTAGAAACTTAAATATACTTCAAAAAATGACTTTATTTTGAGACGCACGTGTGCATGCACATACACATACACACACACAGAAACACACACACACACACACAGAAACACACACACACACACACAGAGGGAAAGCAAATCCCAAGCAGGTTCCGAGCTGTCAGAGCAAACCTGATGAGGGGCTTGATCCCATAAACCACGAGACCCTGACCTGAGCCGAAATCAAGAGTCAGAGATGCTTAACCAGCTGGCCCACCCAAGCACCCCAAAAGTCATTCTTGACCCTTCCTGCATCACCACTTCCCAATAAGGTCAAAACTTCTTGTTCATTCCATATCCAAAAGGTCTCTTGGCTTCATGTCTTGCTAGCCATTCCCATTTGTTCACCCTAATTCATGTCCCATGCCCCAAGCAACAATGCCTAGTTGGACTTCCAGAGTCTAAACACACATCTAAATCCATCGTTTCATATCTGTTGGGATTATAAACATGATTGAATGGTGTTTAAAACAACCCTTCAAAAATTTCTTATACTGTTCTAACACAAAGCCTCAGACCAATTTGTTCCCTAGGTTCACACTTCAAAGCATGTGTCTAAATGCATCATGGTAATTAAGCTAACAAATGGCAAGATTATTTAAATTGAAATAATGTTTGCTAAAGAAAACAAAGTAATACCTAGGGCAAAAGGGCAGAATGAGACCGCAAGGACTTTAGAGTCAGCAAGTGCTGCACTGGAGTTTTAGCTTACTAGCTAGGTGAAATCTGGTCAAGTCTCCTAACTCTCAGATATTACTTCCTACTTCTGTGAATATGGGGAGCATGATCCCCACTTTAGGAACTGACAAGGGTTTGCAATAAGGAAAGAGAGGTCAAGCATCTAGTGCAGGATGATGGTAAATACTCCACAAATAACTATCAGTGCAGTCCTTATTACCAGGACACTTAGAGAATGCTGTATTTTCTTCCTTATTCAGGGCCAAGACTTGCAGAGATTAACAAACAAAATCCACAGATTCATGTACTATTGCTCACACAATTTTCTCCTAAGAGAGCAGCTCGCTAGGTTTAGAAGTGGTGACAATATGCAATTCTAATAAGCTTTCTTATTCTGATTTCTCAAATCCAAATCCAAATCCAACGAATAGCAACAAATTGAAACGCAGAAAGGATGAAAAGGGAAAGAAATAGTAGATGACAGCAGGGAAGCTTAAGGAGACACCTTCACATACAGATGCAAGAACTCAAAATTCCCAAGAACAGGGCAAGCAGCCTTCACTAGCCCTGAGACAGGTGCAGAGAGGAGCACGGTGTGGTCGTTAAGGACACAGATTTTGAACCCCACTGCATGGTCTGAATCCCAGCTCTTCTGCTGGCTACCTTACAGTCTCAGACAAGTTTCTCAGCCTCTCTGTGCCTCAGCTTCCTTGCTGCGAAATGAAGACCATCATTGTTCCTATGTCATGGGGATGTATGGAAACAAAAGTGGAAATAAATTACGTGAAGCTCTAGGAGACATAGAACAGTGCCTGACCCACAGGGAGGGACCAGAGAAGCACTTGCTTTTATTACAACAGGGCATTATCAAGAGCACTTAACTGAGAGACTGAATCATCAAATATTATGCCCTGTATCCTCTGCTTTTTAAAGAGAAGTGGCAATACCTCTGATAATCAGTTCAATAAAAAAATGTCACATTCTTGGGGTGCCTGGGTGGCTCAGTCGATTAAGCCTCTGACTCTTGGTCTCAGCTCAGGTCATGATCTCACAGCTTTGCGGGTCCGAGCCCCACATCAGGCTCTGTGCTGGCAGCGCGGAGCCTGCTTAGTAGTCTCTCTCTCTGCCCCTCCCCCACTTGCACTGTCTCTGGCTCTCTCAAAATAAATAAATAAACTTAAAAGGAATCACATTCTTAAAACGGTCTGGTGCTTATGATAGGAAATTTTAGGTATCTGAAATATTTATGTGTCTGGAATTCCACCAAGAGCACCAGAAAAATGAGATACCACACTTAGATACAGAATTCTTAAGTGGATGTTATTTTCAGTACATTAAAAGAAATCTTTTCTTTCCCCGACGCCTGCGGAACTGAAAAGAGAGACAGGGAGAAAGACAGCCTCTTTTGAAAGGAGTTTCTGAGCACGGCCATGGGAGGGCCCAGCCTAAGTGGACGTTCCCCAGTGGGAAAGAGCTGGACTCGATTCAAAACTTTCTAAGTGATATAAAGATCCCAGCCTTGCAGTTTGTGAGATTGCCAGAACTCGGAACAAGGCTTCCCTACCTCGCACACAAATCTGTCACAGAGGCGTTTCTTCTCTTTTCTGAAAAGAAACCACAAAACAAATTTACTTATTTCTACTTTCTCAATTGAGAGAAGCAAGGAAGAGTCCTTCTTGCATTTTTATAAAAAATGGTTGAAAATCACTTACCAAATTTTTGTCAGTATATTGCGTCAAGCTACTAGGTATGTTCACGTTAGAGATTTTTTAAAACAGTAAATCACTCAGAAAATGCTGCATTCCATTTTTGGTCCAAAAGCAGATTAAAATCATTTATCATCATCATTCATGATTTTTTTCATCGTACCTCATCAGAAGAAAAAACAGAAGTCCTGATTCAGTCTAATTTTGACAATAAGTTCATACAGTCTTCAGTATTTTAATTTTTGTAACAAATCTCCTGGAGGTGGAAAGAAATACCAGCCCTGAGCCACAGAAACATAAAGTAGGAGTCTGGGAGCCCCTCATAGCGTGCAATCTTTTCTCACTTGATTACTCCCAATAACTTAGAAAATCTAAACAAAAATGTGGTTGGGCCACTGTGGCCAAGGAAATTGCCTGACAATATTTTTAAACATCAGTTGTGGGCACTAAATAAATACCTGGTATATAAACCACTAAAATTTTATTTTCGTATAGAATCTTCAAGATTCTCTTAGCATTTAGGGATTGTCCAGATAATCAACTGTTTAAGTTGGTAACTTCCAGCTGAAGGATGTTAAAAGCCCTATATTAATATTTACTCTTTAAAAAATAATTAGGAGCAAATAAAATTTGAGAACATATAAAAATAACATTTCTGCTGCAGTCGAGTACTTTACTGCATCCATGTAAGAATCTATTAGTAGCCAAGAGATAAATCTAATAGGATTTGCTCAATAGATACTAAAACAAGTTTCAGAAAATTCCCACATTTTCCTAACATAAGTAAAAATAATAGCTAATTCTGATCAAACACTTCCTGTGTGCCAGACCCTATTTTATGGTATAGATACATTAACTCCTTTAACCATCTCATTACCACATCCAGAAGATGGCATCACAGAATTCCATTTAAAAATTAAGGCTTAGGGGGCACCTGGGTGGCTCACTCAGTTAAGCCACCAACTTTGGCTCAGGTCATGATCTTGCTGTCTGTCAGTTCAAGCCCCGCATTGGGCTCTATGCTGACAGCTCAGAGCGTGGAGCCTGCTTCAGATTCTGTGTCTCCCTCCCTCTCTGCCCCCTCCCATGCTCATGCTCTTTCTCTCTAAAAAATAAACAAATATTTTTTAAAATGTTATTTTTAATTAAGAATTAAGGCTTAAGACATTGAAGAATTTATCTAACACTTTATTTCCAAAACTAGGCTTTAGCTCATCATAACATACTACTTACACTCTTAGTAAAAAAAAAAAAAAAAAAGACTATAAGGCAGCAGTCTTAATCTCATAACTATATCTACCTTAAACCAACAACCAATATCGTATTTAGAATTTATGCAGAAGATACAAGTAGACAAATATATGAAAAAAAATATCAACTACTAGTAATCTAATTTTTTATGGTATAATTTTTAAGGTGAGTTACTGTTTATATTTATCAAAAATAGCAAACATTTTAAATATAACTTTTGTTAAGAATGCACTGGAACAATTATTGGTAGAAGAGCAAACATCTGTAACTTCTCTGGACAGACATTTATCAATAAAGACTCTTCGACAATTCATACCTCTTGTTCAAATAATCCCTATATTACGTATTTACCTTAAGGAAATATTTAGAAATTTGTACAACTTATTTAAAAAGACATTCTTTGAAAAGTTATATCAAATACTGAAAAAACTGGAAGCAGCCTGACGATGGAACAATAGAGGAATGAATAATTTAATTTTAGTTGATCTGTATGACAGAATATTAAGCTAACTTCTAAGCATTGTTTGAACAGTCACCTGACTTAAAAATAATCTGTATGAAAACATAGCTAGCTAAAGTTAAATGAAAAATGGGATAGCATATTTATACCATACGCTTTATACTTTATAATACTATCCTTTTTATAATTTTTTTTTAATGTTTATTTATTTTTGAGAGAGAGCCAGACAGAGTGCAAGCAGGGGAGGGGCAGAGAGAGAGGGAGACAGAATCTGAAGTCACTCTAGGCTCTGAGCTGTCAGCACAGAGCCCTACACGGGGCTTGAACTCATGAATCGCAAGCTTATGACCTGAGCAGAAGTTGCACGCTTAACCGACTGAGCTACCCAGGCGCCCATAAATAATACTATCCTAATTGTGTACGTATACATTAACAGAAAAAGACTGAAGGTAAATACATGACAGTGTTGACAGTAGTTATTTATGCGTGGTAGATGTATAGCTGATTCTGAATTACATCTTCATACATTTCTGCATTTTACAAAATCTCTACAAGGACCTTGCATAAATGTTACACACTTTAAAAATGTTATAAAAAACTAGAGGGTCCTAGCTAATGGTATCCTGTAAGTGGAAATTTTAAGACTCTCAATTTTTGTCAGCCAGGAACTCCAGCAGTAGTGATCCATCTTCATCCACAAGTGTACTCAGCTCTTACGAATAAGACAGCCCCCATGACACTGTCAAGGTTCATTAAAGGAATGCCAATGACCATCACTGTGGTTCCTATGGCAAGCACACCTCTCGCTGTTCTGGAGCCTGGCTTTCATCACCTGAGCAGACTATCGGTTCTGCCAAAGAAGTAGGGAATGGAGAAGAAAAGAGCCTGAGGTAAGCAACTGCCAGGGTCTGTGCTCAAAGTGTAAGCAACGTGTTCTTAAGTGTGATGATAAAACTGCCGCTGAGCCATGGTTCTTGTGCCAGTCACCCTCAGACCATTAGCTGTGAGAGCCTACAGGAGCGTGCATTCCTCCTTTGGGACACATGTCCATTTGCTCAGTTCAATGAAGAGCAGTTCTCACTTGGCCAAAGGTTGGAATTCATTCAACTCTGCTAAATTTCTTGATGAGATTTTCAGAGTCAAGTGCCTTCATATAATACTTTCTTGACGTTCTAGAGTGCTTTCTAGACAAGCTTGTCTATACTCTGAGCAAATTCCCCTCTCTGTTCTGTATATACATAAAATAATGTATATATAGACACAGAATAGACATAAATGTACGCCTGCCAGGTGACTACATTGGACATCGTGAGTCAGACAAGACAGACTTACATATAGTCTTCCACCACCTTCCAATATCAACAATGCCTACCCAACTAACGTCAATATTTATTTGCACGTGATGGAGAAAACATCAGAAAGAATTATATCAGACTCTAAGCACTGGTTGTATTAAGTGAAATTAATTCTTTTTCATTTAAACATTTTGTAATTTTTCCAAATTTTCTCTCACTGAGTATATAGTAAGTAAGTGGGGGCAAAAACCTAAAAATACTTACTGCTCTCTGCTCTTGCAGAAATAAACCTAGTAAGGAGGACGGAGTTTTATTGTCTATATGACAGTATAAAGAGTATTATCCACATACTGCAAAGATCCAAGGGGAGCCCCTAGGGAAGGAAGAAGATTCTGTCCAAGAAGGAAGAGAAGCCATGACACTGAATGAGCTTCAGAGAGGAAAGAGTTTCTGAAACAGGCCTTGAAGGATGAGTAATATTTTTACCTGACTGAGAAGTGCATTCCAAGGGAGAGGTCAGCATGAGAAAGCTCATACATGAAGGTCCAGATCATGCCAGGGCAGTTAATCTGGGGATAGTCCTTACTTGATGTGGCAACCCTAACTGTCGCCCTAATCTAACCTAGTACTTAATCTCAATTAACTTTTAAGTGTTCAAAATGCATTTGGGTTAAAATTGATTTCTTATTTTTATATGTTTCACATTAGATAAAACTATGTGCTTCATCTGTCTCAATGTGAAAATTATTTTAAAAAGTGAAACTGATTTCAAAATTAAACAGATTTAAGTGTTCAGTCATTCATTTAATTTGCATTTTAGAGATTTCTGTTGAGAAATTATAATGATTCTTCACAGCTCATTATTTTCTAGCTATCTGATTAAAGGTTCTGCAACTTGGCTAATTCAGGTGTAGAACAACATTTAGGAAAACACATTTAAGTGGCTTTATGACATATGTGAGCATGTGAACTGTAATATATGTAAACAGTAATGGTTCCTGGCAGAAATCCTTTCAGATAGTTTAACCAGAGACTCCACTGAATCAACATAAAGCCAGCGGGGGAAATCATGTGACCGTGACAAAAAGACAGCCTGAACAAGGAGCAGGGGACTAGGGCCTCCATTTACCAGTCATGAGATTACAGCAAATGATAAACTCTAAACCTCAGTTTCCAAATCCATAAAAGATATAATAACACTATGTAAAGTAAAACCTTGGTTTGCAAGCATAATTGGTTCTGGAAACATGCTTGTAAGCCAAAGCACAAAGTATATCAAAGTGACTTTCCCCATAAGAAATAATGGAAACTCAGATGATTCGTTCCACAAACCAAAAAATTCATATAAAAAAAAAAGATTATAATACTATAAAATACTAAAGAAAATACAAAATATAAAGAAAAATAAACAAATTAACCTGCACTTACCTCTGAAAACCTTCATGGCTGCTGCGAGGGAGACAAAAGAGGAGGATTATTATGTAGAATGACTTTCATAATCACTTATGGAATCACTGCTGTCTGTTGGCTCAGTGGAATCTTTTACTTTTAGTGCAACTTTAACAAGGTACCTATCCAATGACCTAGAATGAAGCAAAACATTCCTAAGCTCATTCTTAATTTTTTTTTTAATGTTTTATTTATTTCTGAGAGAGAGACAGACAAACAGCATGAGCAGGGGAGGATCAGAGAAAGAGGGAGATACAGAATCTGAAACAGCCTCCAAGCTCTGAGCTAGCTGTCAGCACAGAGTCCAATGCGGGGCTCGAACCCATGAACCGTGAGATCATGACCTGAGCCAAAGTCGGACGCTCAACCGACTGAGCCGCACAGGCGCCCCACCTAAACTGGCTCTTTTATTGGAAAGCAAAGGACTGTCCATAGGTGCTTTGAAGTGACCAAAAATACACTAGTGCCCATTGTGGGCACCTTCCAAAATTCTGAAAAATCACTGATTTCTGCCTAACACTGCAGCCTGAGACCAAGCATTCGAGCATGGGAGACGATCACCCACAATCCTGCAGAGAGAAAGAAAGAGAGAGAAAGAGAAAAGAACCATTGGCTCACTTGTAATCAAATGACATTTGGCATCATGTACTACTCATATTGCAAGACATCATTCGTTTATCAAGTTAAAAGTTATTAGAAATGTTTGCTTGTCTTACAGAACATTCACATGACAAGTTCTTCTCAATCCAAGGTTTTACTGTACTCCTTACTTCACAGGATTATTAAAAATCACATGAGAATATGCATTCATCACTTATGCACTTGTTAAAGACCTTAGAGATAATCTTATTAGAGTTCTAGATTTCGTTCCATTCGGGGACCCCTAACAAGACGCAGAAAGAGTGAAAACAGGATGAAAAATATTGCTGCGAACAGAGAGGGTCCACTCTTTCGCATCCCCATTTTCAGCTGAGGAGGCCCAGATTATCTGGTTTACATCTGGGGCTCCAGAAAAGCTCCCATTTGAAGAAAATGCCCAATGGTTTAAAAGGATTGAAAACCACTGATTTATTCTAAGTGCTTCATATTAGAATGACAAAGGTAAAAACCCAGAGAAGCTAAATACATTCTCCAACATCAAGTAACTAGCTGGAAAGCAGCTGGGCAAATAAGAAAACACAACTGAGCTGTCCCTAAGCCCAGTGCCTTCTCTGCTATCCACAGGAAAGACCTAAATCCACATTACGTATAGACACAGAAGTACAAGTGTATATGGGAGATACGACATTACCTGTCCAGTGTGAAAATTCTGTTTGGCAATAAAACTGTATAAATCAGTTCATTGACTAATCTGCATATTTACTCGACAAATATTAGGTGTCACATACATGCTAGAAGTTGTTCGAAGCGCTGGTTTAAACACTGAATACAGTTCCACTTCAAACGAAGTTATGACACCTCACCTTGACACTGGAATAAGACATTCTACTTATTGCCGAAAGTGATGAATGACAGGAAAGGTATTACAAATTTAATCATTGCCTATCCAAAAGCACTTCAAATTGTGGTAGTGAAATAAACACTAATCTACTTGTTTCTGGGCCCACCCTCCCTGAATTTCCTCTTACTAATTTATTTCCTTCTTTCAAAGCTAACATTCCATTTGGGAAGTACATTTCCTGTACTCTCACCTTCAGGGAACTGGAACCCGCAGGTACTTCCTTTCTCCTCTACATATTTATTGTCTCCCTATCTGGAGATCATTCTGCAGCAGAAAAATATGTCCTAATGTCTCCCATATTAAGAACAAAACAAAACCTTTGCCCTCATGACCAACTGCAACTCAGTTTCTTAGGAAAGAAAGCAAATATTTTTGGAAAGAGCTATCTGCAGCTATCTGAGCCTTCCCACCCTTACCCCCACCCACATCTATGGTAGAAGGCAAGCTCCAGTATTTCCCTGCTCAAGACTGTGAGAAAGGAGATCTAATCTGTTTGCTATTGTATCCCCAGCACCTTGAATGGCAGCTACCATATACCAAATTCAGTAAATATTTGTTGAATGAATAAATCATGTAGCGCCATACAGTGACTTAGTGAATTACATAACATGTAGCCTGCCAATTTCTCATGTATTTCTGAAGGATGGGTCACAATATATGCTAAGTTTTATTGGCTCCAAAATCAAGACACTACCATCACTGTTTGAAAAAATGTGTAATGACCCATAATGCTAGAGTAAAATTAATCTACATATGTAATTCAATCCCTACCAAAACCGCAATAAGATATTTTAGTAATTTGGCAAAATGATTCTAAAATCCATTTTAAAGAATAAATATTTTTAAATAACTGGGAAAATCTGACAAAGAAGAATAATGTAGGCAAAACTGCATTCCCAAATATGAAAATTGTGTTCCAAAATAACAGTAATTAAAACAGCGTGAATCTGGCACAGGATGGGGGATCAGAAGCAGAATACAGAGTTCAGAATTGAGCTCAAATATATCTGAGGGTTTTGTAAATAAAAAATAATAGGACTTCAAATCAGGGAGGGAAATAATGGTTACCCAATTAAAAGGTCTTGGGACATGTGGCTACCTAGTACTTGCTAAATAAAATAAATAATAAGTAATGCTTCCCTACTCCTCATACCAAATTCCAACCAAATTCATAATAGAAAATAAAGACTGGAAAATAATTTTACAGCCTTGGAGGGAGGATTCCCTTTTGAGTATATCAGCAAAGCCAGCCCCATAAAGCAAAGCACTGACTGATGACAGACTCCAGGACTTACGAGTGAAAACATATAGTAAAAACAAAAACTAAACTAGGAAATTCCATCAGTGAGATCAAAAGTCAAACAAAACACAAGTAAACATCATATATATGAAAGAGGATACAGAAGAATGACACCAAATCAACAGGGAGAAGAACAGCCTGATAGATAAATGGGCAAAGGAAATAAATAATTCACCAAAGAATAAATATAAATGGTAAGTAAACATGTGAAAAGACGTCTGGTGTCATCAGTGATCAAAAGGAGGAAAGTTAAGATATTAAATTTCCTTTAACTATTATCTTAGCCAGCTAACATTAAAAATACTGACAATACAGGGGCGCCTGGGTGGCTCAGTCCGTTAAGCATGCAACTTCAGCTCAGGTCATGATCCCACGGTTCGTGGGTTCGAGCCCCACGTCGGGCTCTGTGCTGACAGCTCAGAGCCTGGAGCCTGCTTCAGCTTCTGTGTTTCCCTCTCTCTCTCTGCCCCTCCCCTGCTCAAGTCCTCTCTCTCTCACAATTAAACATTAAAAAATTTTAAAAATACATTGACAATACACTGGTTGGCAAGGGAATGGAAAACAGAATTCTTATACACTTATTATGAGAGAATAAACAGGCACAGAGTTTCTGGGAGTTAGTTTGGCATCAAATGTAAAATATCCATTAAGGGAATAACCAGACAATTAATACATAAAAGATATTCTTTGCAAAGTCATTTATAATTGAAAAAAAGTCCATCAATAAGAGATTATTGAATATGTCTTCACTGATCCATACAAAGAACTACTACGGAAATCTAATTACGTGGACCTACATTTTTGAAATGTAGAAAGATATCCACGATATGTCAAGTGGAAAAAGTAGATTACAAAACTGTTCTACCTCCTAAATATTTCTAGAATCAATCCTCTTCTTTCATCTCTACCACTACTCCGGTGTGAGCTAACATGCTCTTCTCTTTGCTGCCCCAGCTTGCGTCCTATGGAACTTACACAGGCAGCTAGGGGACAGTTCTGCATTGCTGACATCTCGTTCTCTCGCTGCTGCTCACTGAAAAAGTGTACCACCCCTTGCCCCATCTGGTTCCTGCTTCCTCCTCGGGCTCTCTAGCCTCTCTCCTGCTTGCTCCAGGTACTCCAGCCACAGTGGCCTTCTTTCAGTTCTTGTTACCCTCGCCCACTCCCATCTTGGTCCCTTGCACTTGTTCTGGAACCTTCTGACCCAGCCTACGCTCTCATAGCTGGTACTTGCTAAATAAATAACATACTCTCATAGCTCTCTTTCTTTTTTCCTGATCACCTTATCCCAGTTTATAATTATTTATTTGTAGACTCTATCACTTTTATCCATCTCCCTTCAAAGGCTGAGGACAAAGGCCATGTCTATTTTCTTCACCATTCTATATCACTGACAAGTATTAAACACAATTTAGAAACTGCCATGCATTAGGCACTGAACCATCGTATGAGTGAAAGGAGGAAAGGAGAGCAGAAGGAAAGGAGAGAATGAGGATTCAGCACTGTTACTTGAAAATCAGTAAAAACAAAAAAAAAAGGAGCTAAAATCAAGAGATAAAAATACTTCTTATTATAATAAAAACAATGTGTACATCCATCCACAGAGTTTTGAACCATGGAAGAAGTAAACAGATACCTCACCAAAGAAAATGTACAGATGGCAAATAAGTTTATGAAAAGATGCTCCACATCACAGTTACCAGGGAAAACCAATCAATGAGACACTACCACTTACACACTTATTAGAATGGCCAAATTCCACAATCCTAAAGACACCAAATGATGGCCAGGATGTGAAGCAACAGGAACTCTCTCATCCATTGCTGGTAAAAATGCAAAAATGGTACAGCTACTCTGAAGGACAGTTTGGTGGTTTTGTACAAAACTAAATATACTCCTAACATACAATCTAGCAATTGCACCCCTTGGTATTTACCCAAAGGAGCTGAAAACTTAGGTCTGCACAAAACGTGCATACAGACGTTGACAGCAGCTTTATGCACTGTCAGAACTTGAAAACAACCACATTGCCCGCCAGTAGGTAAATAACTATTATACTTCTAGATAATGGAATATTATTCAGCGCTAAAAAGAAATAACCGATCAAACCCTAGAAAGATATGAAGGAGACTTAAGTGCATATTACTAAGTGAAAGAGGCCAATCTGAAAAGGCTACACACTGTGTAATTCCAACTATATGACATGCTAGAAAAGGCCAAAACTATACAGACAAAAATATCAGTGGTTGTCAAGAGCTGGGGGGAGAGATGGATGAAGAGGCAGAGCACAGAGATTTTTAAAGCAATGAAAATACTCTGTATGATACTATAATTATGGATACATGTCATTATACATTTGTCTATACAGCACCAAAAGTGAACAGTAAGTAAATTACTTACTTTGGATAATAATGATGTATCAATATAGGTTCATCACTTGTCACTGATGCTGATAAGAGGGGAAGCCATGTCGGGGCAGGGGTGATAGAGGAACTCTCTACTTTGCACTCAATTTTGCTATCAACCTAAAACTGCTCTAAAAATAGTCTCTTTAAAAAAAGTAGTAAAGGGTTTTTTTCTGCTGTTTATCCTTCCCAAATCAGAGGCCCAATGATGCATTATCTGGTTATTGCTCCTCACTGCCAAAAACAAGATGGCAAATTCATCTCCAATGACGGGATTGCCTTCTGGGTCAAGTTTACAAGACTAGGAATTCTGATGCTGAGAACCAGGCCTATCTATAAATCAGAGCCTGGATGTCCTAAATGTTGTCAATAACAAAGCCAATTCTATTTTCCATTTGCATATAATACATGTTGAATTGATGATTCCGGATTTCTAATTCTCACTCATTCTTGCCCTAAGATAGTTCCCCTTTCTTGGGAAAATTTCCTTATAAACCCAAAAGAAGACTAATTTCCTTTACACCTTCTCTCT
Source organism: Crocuta crocuta (assembly GCF_008692635.1). Taxonomy (NCBI): domain Eukaryota; kingdom Metazoa; phylum Chordata; class Mammalia; order Carnivora; family Hyaenidae; genus Crocuta; species Crocuta crocuta. The sequence goes on along the minus strand of NW_027532203.1, from coordinate 5,746,442 downwards.
TTTCTTAGGCTTTCCACACCATACACCACCAAATGCCCACCAAATCCACCCCTAACCACCTATGAAACACGGGGCAGACATTTTGCTCCCATGGCTATCAAGCAATGGTCCATGGATCCCAGCTCAACACAGAATTTGTACATTTTGGAATTGCACTGGCAATAATCGGTATTTATCTGTCAGTGCAATAAAGAATCCAGGCCTAAGTATAGAGCCCAGCCCATTTCTCCCAGTTAGGTCATTCTGATCCCACTCAGGAAGATGAAAGGTATTATAGGGAAAGAAGACCATAGAGGCTCAAGATGGTTAAGGATTTTATTTTTAAAAGATTCAAAAATCTTCTTATGTATTCTGGCATCAAATACATATTATATAAATTGTGTATAACTGTAGGCAGATTGGCACCTGTGGACAGTGGGTGGCAGAAGATTTATAGTCAATATTTAGTCAACAGTTTCATCACTTTGTTCTGGATATAAATGTCTATGACTTCTTTTAAACATTATTTTACACTGTGTTTACAAGCTCAGGTAATCTTTCTCTTGGCCAGTTTCCTGACTTTTTCCTCAAAGTTATTTAAAAAATATTTTTTTAAATAATACATTTCAAAGACATTTGACCTAGTAGAAAACAGGTCTGTAAATGTGTTTATATACATATAGTATTAACTGAAAGAGTGGAATTACTCTGAAGGCAGGTAGGCCTTCAGCATGCCATTTGTCATTTCTGGAAATGAGATTCCATACCTGTATATAACAAAAAATAAGCCAAATTAGCTGCAAGATTCCCTTCTCAAACAATCTTTTTATTTTTTTTAAGTTTATTTATTTTAAGAGACGCAGAGTGCAAGCAGGGGAGGGACAGAGAAAGAGAGAGAGAGAGAGAGAGAGAGAGAATCCCAAGAAGGTTCCACACTATCAGTGCAGTGCAGAGCCCAACTTGGGGCTCGAACCCATAAACCGCGTGAGATCATGACCTGAGCCGAAATCAAGAGCTAGACATTTAACTGACTGAGATTCCCAGGCACCCCTCAAATAATCTTTTAATTTATATAACAGTCTGCTTGTGTCTCACATGTAGCATTTATTAGGCTCTACTTTTGCTTTAGTTATCTGAGTCTTCCATACTCTTACACACTCCCTCTACCACCACCAACTCCAGGTCCCCAAAGCCAGGGATTTTGTTTCATTCTATCAGTATATTCCCTTCTATTCCTAGTAAAGTGTCTTGAATGTGCAGGTGCTCAGAACAGACACTGAATGAATGGAGGTGGCCAAAAGGAAGCAACACCCCTGCCACCCACTGTTATGGGTTGAACTGTCCCCCACAATTCACATGTTGAAGTCCTAATCAGAACATGACCATATCTGGAACCAGGGTGGCTGCAGGCAGAGTGAGTTAAAATGAACAGGGTGGGCCACAGTCCATTATGACACGTACCCTTACGAAAAGGGGAAATTTGGACACAGACCCAAACACAGAGAATAGCATGCAAAGATGAAGGCAGAGATCCCAGCGATGCTTTTACATATCAAGAAACACCAAAGATTGTTAGAAAACCACCAGAAGTTAGGAAAGAGGCACGGAACAGATTCTTCCTCAGTCCTCAGAAGGAACCAACTTTGCCAACACCACAATCTTGAACTTCCAGCATCTGGAACTATGAGGCAATACATTTCTGTTGCTTAAGCCACCCAGTTTGGGGTTCCTTGTTCCGTCAACCCCAGCAAAAAATATACCCACTGCATTATCAACAGCTGCCTCACCAGCAGGTATCAAAACAAATCCTTGGGGCCTCCACAAGTGCTTGCCACTACTGCTGTTAGAAACCAAGCCCACTTGGCCATTTTCACCAAATCCTCATCTCTACAGACTGGCTGTCTGAATACCCCCTTACCCTATCTGTCCACCCTCCCACAGAGCCTGGAAGACTTCCAATATGCTTTACCTTTTCACAGAATGCTCCTTCCACTTCCCTCCCTTAATGGAAACCAGTGTAACCCTAGGNCAGACTCCACATTGTCACTGCAAAGCCCAATGCAGGGCTCTAATGCACGAATCATGAGATCATGACCTGAGCCAAAATCAAGAGTCCAACACTTATCCAACCAAGCCACCCAGGTGGCCCTGGAACCTTCAACTTTCTTAAGTGGGGGCTGGTTTGTCATTTGTGCCTGTCCTATCCCCAAGCCAAGGGTCTGAGTTGACCAAGACTACCACTTCCTCTTCCCCTTGCAAACCCTCCTGCTTCTTAAAGTTTCCCACCATACTCACTGGCTCCCTGTTACCTGCCATGTCACCTTACCATTCACTGAGTAGCAGAACAAGGTAGTTAAGTATGTAGGCACTGGAGCCAGACAGCCCAGGTCTGAAAGCCAGTTCTGACCCTAGCAGTGCCACTTGGTCAAGTCTGTCAACTTCTGTGAGCCTCATTTTCCTCATCTGTAAAACAGTACACACTGATTAAATATTAACTTTTGTTAGATAAGTTTCTAGGTCTGAGCTGTCCTCCTCATCTCTACCTTACTGACTGTATTCTTTCCTGGTGCCTTCCACATTCATGTGGATGACCCATCCCAACTTTGGCTTTCGATTCCTTGACCTCCTTACTACTTATGACCTTTTCTCCTTAACATTATCTGACCCAATGATGCCCCCAATTACATTCCAGTGTCAACAACTCCAAAATCTATACCACTTCCAACTTCTGAAACTAAAAAGACTCCATTCTCTGAATACAACCTCCAACCTGTCCGCATACTTGTGCAAGTGTGCTCACCATAACACATCCACCACCACCCATGACAACNTCGCTTGCCACTAGCATTCTTCCCCTTCATGCTGGTCCTCAACCAGGTGAATACTGCTGAAGAAAATTACAAAACCATTTCAACCGGTACAACGGGCTTAGCATTTTAAAATAGTTCCCTCCCTTCCATTAGTTTATCCACACAACAGTAAGGTTGTTCCTTTTAAATATGCAGAGAGGTATAACTCCACTGACTCTCACACAACTGGACACATGAGCAGCCGTCCCTGGCTGCTGGCTCCCAGTTCAACGCAAATCATGGTCATTAATCTTGATAATGGATGTCTGTTTCAAGAGGCAAATGGGAACCCTCCAAGCCTAACCTCCACTCCCGGGTTCTTTCCTGAAACTCCCCCTCCCCCAAACAACCTATTTATGTCTATTGCTAGACGTGGGATCTAGTTATGGGGATATTTTATGAAAAAGTGTTCATCTCTTTTTATAAAAGCAAAGCGAAACTTTTTTTTAAAGAACATGTACTTTTCCAATAGTCTTGGAAACTATCCCCCTCTGAGACCATCCACCAGTCTTACAGTGAAACCTGGTTCCCACCTCTCTCTACCTATTCCTGCACATGTGTGTGTGTGTGTGTGTGTGTGTGTGTGCACGCACGCGTGCGCATGCGTGCATATGAGTACACAGGTGCGGGCATATTCACTTTTACCTTGATAGCCATTTCTTAGACTAAAGAACAGTACTCTCCCTTTAGCTGGTGCTGCTAAAAGAAGAACTATTAGTTCATTTTAGAAAAAGCACAGTCCAAGTTAGAAGCCATAAAAATCCTTTTCATAACTCACCTTTTCTAGATATTCTCCCTACCACCAGTAACTCAATTTACTAAATTTTTAAAAATGTTTTTAAACCTCTAAGTACCTTCACCTATTCTTTCTTCTGAAGACTACCTTTCATCTGCCTAGAGGGTTTAAAGCATTCTCTTGTGCTTTTTCAAGCTCTGCCTCCTCACAGACCACCTTTATTTCCAAATCCGCAGTGACTTCTGAGAATCGGCCTCTTCTCTGTTTGATGGTCCTCCCACAGTTAAACATGTTGCCTCCAAGTGATGTGGCTTTAATTCTGTGGTTTGACATCAACCCCCAGCATGAATATTTGCTGCAGGTGGATTTTTCCCAAACCTGGAAGATGCCTCCATGTGAAGTAAGAGCCTCACTCCACAAACTCAGATGTGCAAGAGATCAATTTTATGTTTCCATTATTCCACTTCTGTTCTGAGTCTCCATTCTGCGTAGGTGGCCAGAAGTTAATCCTAGCATTTAGCAACCCAACTTTTCCTGAGATCGGCCTAACTTTCTGGGGAGAAGGGAAAACTTTCAGAAGTAGCAAGACATTATTGAGTGCATGTGCCATTCAGTGACACAAGGTCTGCTGAGACACTCCTACCAGCTGTCTGCATGATTCCTTCAATCCCGGCTATTCCCTCAACTATCTGTGTTCCTGGGGAGTCAGGAACTGCTCTAGCTTTGGTGCCATACTGGGACACCAGAGTCTCTCTGATGCTATCCATGACCCCACTTGTCTGGCTCTAAGCTACTGCCGGTTCCCCTGGTTGAGAAAGGGACAGTGTCTTCCGTGGGCATCAACTCAGGACATAGAAACAGATGGCCCCAGATCTCAGCATCCTTGAGCTTGTCGGTGTTTGGCCACACCCCTAAGACTTTCTCCAGGACCCACCTACATCTCTGTCCTCCTTACTGCCCCTCCACATACTTCCCCATCCCCATGCAAACACCCCGTATTCCAAGAAATATTTTTCTCATCTACGTGAATAGTTTTCTCTGTCACATAAAATTTCTTCCAGGCATTTTGTCTCAAATCCTGTTCTGGCTCACTCCCCTACTGAGGCGACCAGCACCCATGTACCTGGCTGCTCTATCTCCCTGGCCCTTGAGTTACTTGAGCACCTGACCTTCCCTTGGCCTGGATACTCTCTCAACCGTCCACTTGGCTGCCTCCATCTTACCCTTCCTGCCTCAGCTTAAAAATCACCACCCCCTTCAATGAAACTTCCCCTGATCATCCTAAGCAGCTACCTGTTATTCTCCATTAGTGTTTATTTCCCATAGAGGTATCACTGTATGTTCCAGGACACAACAGTGGGGTTAGGAGTGTGGGCTTTGGAGCCAGCCTGACTGGGTCCTCATCTCAACTCTGTACTTACTAGCTGTGTGGCCTTGGGCAAGTTACTCAACCTCTCTGTGACTGTTTCCTCGCCTGTAAAATGAGGGAAACAGATCTCCTAAAGTCATCATGAAAACTGAATGAGTTAATATTTGGCACACCTTAAGTGCTATCAAGTGTTTATCTGACAAAGTACCTCACAATTGGTAAATATTTAAATCATATGAGATGCGCACAACATGTTTACTGAATGTCGAAATCAATAAAAGAAAAAAGAATGAATGAATGAATGTGCCACAGGTCTAAACATGTCATCTGAACTTACTTGCTCTGCCAGCTGAACCACAGTGAACAAGATCAAGGTCATTTGCTTGTATCCTAAAAAGGACAGCAAAGTTCACTGTTCCATAGCAACTAAGGCCATCTCTAAACCTGTGTAGTGTCTAGCAATTGAATAATGCTGTTTTCAGCTAGAATGAATAAGAAAGTCTGAATGGGTCAGTGTTTGCTTGTCACAGTTAGCATACAAATCATACACAGGACATGTCCTATTTACCACAGTATCACAGCTTCACTTGCTTTATAAATGATAGCTCTTGTTTTTAATCATTCTACAAAAACTGTAATTTTACCAACAATAATCCTAGAACCTAAAAAGATTAATAGCAATTTAATTCTGGTCTCCTCAGAATCACTTACATATGTATGAAATTAATATATCTATAGATACATATTTACTTTTATATCTGGCTATGTAATCAAAATTTGAGTCCGGTATTTGACTCAAAGAATAGTCCATGCAAGTATCTGAAAAGCTCTCTCCTGATCCACATGCTGACATTTTTCAATGTCCAAAACAAAACAAAAAATAAAATGAAAACCAAAACTATGTAAGAAGACACAAAAATGATCTTAAAGATGAGGTATTAGTATAAATTTAAGATTATCTACCACATCCAGGGGCACCTGGGTGGCCCAGGAGGTTAAGCATCATATACATATCTACATATCATATATATATATATATCTATATGTATATCTAGATATAGCTATATCTACCACATCCAGAAAGTGCAAGTATTACTCTTTTATTTGCTTTGTGGGCTTTAGGGCTTTTTCCTTAGCATTCCACTCCTACTATCCATTCTCAGTCATTATAAAGGAATCTTTGGCATAAGAGTTGGTCTAGCACTGGCCAGCCAGAAAGATTATTCTCATAATAGAAAGCAGATGAGTTAGAAGGCTGTGCTTCCAGCCTACATAAGTATGTCCTGGGCAGCTAGCACTCACCATCCAAAGAGAACAGGATAGTCTCCTTGACTCTCTGACTAGGGGAAAATTACTATTTCCCCAGACCTAATCCATTATCAGTTCTTGACAGCAGAGCTGGTATAGATAAAGGAGAGTCCCTTTGTTTATACAGCATATTTGAAATTGAGTCAAGCATGCAAAATATGCAACTTTTAACCACACAACTAATGGGTTAAAGACATAAGACAGACACATTTCACTATGACCAACCTGTCGGATTCTGACCCTATAATCCTTCAGCATTCACTGCTAATTCATGTTGAGTCCTCAGCTGTATTCACAGAGCACTGGCAGTGGGATGAAACTCTATTGAGTGGAACATCCAAGACGTTTTCTGTGATTAATGTGCTTAACAGCAAAATGTCCTATATTCTACCACGTAATTCCCTGATGTACTCAAGTAGCCTAACTTATAACACTTCTCTCTCTTTTCTGCTTTCCTTGGGTCTCATACCCCAATTTTAAATTCCTGTTAGCTATAAGGCCACATATAGAAATGCCATCTCCCTGTTACACCTGATTTTGTGCCAATACCATGATTCATTTTATACAGGCAGCTCAATCTAGCATTTCCTCTCCAACCTAAAATCTCATCGTGTTTTGTTCAGCTCACTGGATCAAAAATATATTGCCATATCATTTTCTCCACTGGAAAACATACTTACTATCATTATTTTTTTTTTTCATGGAAATCAGGCTTTATCCTTTGCACACTGTTCCTCATCTCCCCTACCAACAGCTCTCTCCTTTCCTGCCTAAAATTGTTCACAATTCCAATAAAGTGATATATTGGAATGGAAAAATATCGGTTTCAGTCTTGGAGATCAATATATGATAATCTTAACTAAGCCTCTTTTTTAATTGATGAGTCTATTGCAAATTGCATACTTCAGTTTACTCTGTAAGGAACACAATTAAACTAAGGCAAAGCTGGTTATGACTCATGTATAATGAAATGAAAACAGTATCATCATTAAACACCAAATAAAGCCATTGATTCCGTGTATTATTCTGTCAGTTTTAATTGAACTGCATTTCCCCCTTTCAGTTCTTAATTATGCAGTTCATGCTGAATCTTTATTTTTATGCACAGAATGGGATAATGTTCTCTTCCTCCTTACCTTAGTGTCTAAAAATATAAGCCTATTGAGAACAGAAAAGTCTTTGTTGGTCTTAATTAAAGCAAAACACCTGCTTTTATCCCGGGAGCGGAATGTGTTGCTGTACTGTGAGACTGTTACCAAGTGAGGGGACAACTGGGCGGCTGCTTCCTGTGTGTGTCCCCCTCCCCAACCTGTGGTCTCAACCTCTTTCCAATCCCATCACAACTGCAACACTGTGATATCACACTGCCCAGCAGAGACGACCCAAGACCTCTCCAGCCTCTCTTAATGAACATTAACTCTGTCTAGACTCTCAGGTCTAGACAGTACAAAGTGAAATAGATACTGTTTAACATGAGGGTAGATACAGTCAGTGAGACAATAATCTAAAAACTTACTCCTTGGTCAACCTGTGAAAGATTTCAAGGCAAAAGCCAGACTCTTCTCTGGTATGTACCACATACCTGAGTTTATACACAAGTAAAGATGAACAAAGGAAGATGGAGAAAGTGTAGAACCTAGATCGGAAGAACAGCCTGCTGCTCCAATGTAATGCCTGTAATTCGGAAGAGGCACAGAGAAGACAACCTCTGTTCTCTCTTCCTGTAAGCATGCTGACTGTTTCTAAAGTGCTTCTACCAGACTCAAGTACACACATCACTCTAATATCAACTATTTTATTTCTATGATTCAATTCACCGTGGCCAGATGTTCTGGTTCCAGAAGTACCAAATGATAAGGGGTAATGAGCAAGTTATTTATCCTAGAGCATATGATAAAGGCAAAACTGTGTATTTTTAGCTGGGACAGCATCCCAATAGAAACCTAGTTTGGTGAATAAATCTGTGAACTCACAGTCCAGGGATGACCTAAGGCCAGTCTCTGATGTCCCAGTGACACTGCATAGGAACTGAGTAAATAAAAGACTGAACGATTATGGTCACAGCTTGGAAGCAGATGACCAGGGCCTGACTCATGGGAAGAGGAAGTGGTTGCTATCAGGACATATCCTGAGAGCTGAGGGACTGACCGGCCTTCCTGGGCTGGGAACATCTGATCGACACTGAGGAGCTGGCCCTCCCTGGAGTGTCTCCTGGCTCTGGCATATCAGACGGCCACCCCTGCAGCTGCATCTCCAGCACTCGTGGGAACAGACAAAGCTGTCTTGGAATGAGAAGAGGCACTAATCATTCTTGTACTCATTTTACCCATGTTGAAACTCATCTGCCAATATTTCCCTGCATGATGCACTGCTAAGCATTCTAATAAGCTTAGTCCAACCCCATCCTTTTTCTGTGCAACTTACCCTTTGATAGAAGTAAGAAGAAAAAGGAAATGCCCAAGAAATGAGAAGCGGGGTGCACACTAGGCTATAGGATCTCAAATGTATCAAGTTCCTTTCATGTCATAGGCACTGTTTGGGTTTTTACATCAGTGACCAGTTTTGGTTTGGGGGTTTTGTTTGTTTGTTTGTTTGTTTGTTTCACATCACTGATAATTTTTTTTTAGTATCAGTTTATGTATAGGATTAACAGGGAAACAAATGATCCTGGACAGCCAAGGGTTAAATGTAAATGAGAGACATGAGTCTATATATTTTATAACATTCCTGACTCAGATCTACAGTAATAGGTAGTTGGTAAATCTATAAATAATGTTGACTTTCTGTGTTCATTGTTTCGAATGTTGCAAACTAATGCTTATGCCATGGTAACATCTATTTCAAATCAATTTCCTGCAAATGCCTTTCACAACCATATTGTTTATATTAATAAATTAAAACACTGCATGTTTGGGCAATGTTATTTTTCTTGTTCAACACAAATATGCAGAGATCCAAAAAGATTATGAAGGAGATAAAACTGTTGTTTACAGAGATTCTCCTTCAGAAGGGCCTACAAAATTATTCTTCCACTACTAAAAATGAAAAATCACAAAACAAGGAGATTATAACAAATCCTTGGCATAAATTCACATGAAGACTGCCGGCCAACATTTTAATTAAGGAGAATAGGTTGGCTTATCAAATAGAACTGAGAGAATATTGACCAAAGGTTGGCTTGTCTAAAGGGCTGTCGATGGACCAGGAGGTTCTGGATACAGCCTGTCTCCTGTTCCCCCTTGACATCTTTTGAAAAGGAACATTCTCCTTTACTTGGCCTTCCAAGAGCTGAAACAGTTAAATCAGAATGCCTGAGTGGATCTGACAGCCAGGTTCTCTGGAAGTAGAAAGCCTTCTGATACTGAAGGAACATTTTGAAGGTAGACACCAAAGGGACAGCCAGGCCTTTAGGAAGCCAGCAGGATTCCCAGGCTGAGGAAGGGTTCCTGCCCCACCCTGGCTATAAGTTGGCCCCTAACAAATTCTCTGATTAGATTTGCCGAACCACTTCTCTAAATGCAGAACGACATAGATTTACCCTGCCAGCACACAGAAATAACTTCCTGAGATTAAAAAATGACATATATTCAAGAAAAAAATGGAAATCAACTGACAAAAATATCCTATGAAATACATCCCTTGATTCCTTAACGCCATCCTCTTTAAAAGCCAGATTTTCTCATTGCCTAAACTACTCCCTGATTGTAAATTAAGCACCGTGTAGAAAACTTGCTTGACAGTATGCTAGTGATCGAAGGCTAATGTTTAACTATTAACAGAAAATAGGATTCGAGGTACTGTGGCCTGGGAAGAGTATCATTAGGGTACCATTTAGTGAATTCTGTTTAAGACTTATAATAAAGAAGTAACTTAAGTGCTAGAGGAATCTGAGCCAATGAAGAAACTGATGTGAAAAGAATCTATCCCCTGGGCTGGGGTATTTTATGTTTCAATATTGAAACTTGAACATTTTTTTGCATCAGAAAAGTTATTCTTAGTTGTTGGCAGAGTAAATCCATGTTATCCTGCATTCTGAAGCAGTTCAGCTGAATCTAATTAGAACATCTGCAGATTTATGCAGCTTTCTGTATATTAAAGTCTCTACCCTTGTGAAATAAATATTTCTCCTCAATCCTTTATTTTTACCCATCTGAGTGTTAATCAGACTAATATGGTATAAATTTTAACAACCACTGTTATGATCCCAGGATGAATGGTGCACCACAAGTCTAAAATATCAAGACCTTATAAATAGCATCAGTGTGTACTGGATTTCAATGCCTTCCTACTGGCCATCAATTTTGGCTTAGAGAAAGGGAAACAATTATGAACTCAGTCATTTGTTTCTTATGTTATTAGTTTTTCAGAGATTTTCAAGGTGATCCATGTGTTCCTGGGATATTACAGAAAGCCTCTTTGGTTTCAATGTCTCTTGATAAAAAATACATTGAATCATGTAGGCAATTAGAGCAAAAAAGGTCAATTTGTTTTTGCAACTTAGAGAAATTACTCAGACTCATATAAAAAATGAGTGTTTTGCTAGAGTTAACTTTAAAATACTCCAACCCTTGGGGCACCTGGGTGGCTCGGTCAGTTCAGTGTCTGATTCTTGGTATCAGCTCAGGTCATGAGACTGAGCCCCACATCGGGCTCTGCTCAGTGTGAAGCCTGCTTGGAATCCTCTTTCGCTCCCTCTCCCTCCCCCTCCCCCCCCACACATACATAAATAAACAAACAAACAATTAAAATACTCCAACCCTCTTGGTAAGCAAGTCTGCCACCTTTCTTGACTAGTACACCTAGATGCTGTACTTCACATTAGAACCTTTTTATTTTTATCTTAACCAACCTTCTATATCAGATCAGGCTCACCTCAAGCTAATGAGTAATTTCCTCCTCAGCATCTCAAGGTGTTATCACTTAGTCTTAAAATTAGTCTGAATTTTCCCAGCTGACAAGCAGCATAGTGAAAAGAGGCTTAATCCTGAAGTCAGATAGCCCTGTTGAAATTCCAGCTTTATCTCTAACTAGGTTTGAACCAAGCAGCAATCAAACCATCCTGAAGCTTACATTCTTCCTGCATAAAATAGAGATAATAATATTTAACTCTGTACATAATTATATTAATTGAAAAGACGCGTATAACTAGTACACACTCAGTAAGTAAGAGCCCAAATATAGACATGGGGGCCTAAAAAGACGAGCGTGCAAAAAGAGATCCTTTTCCTTGACAATTAAACAGAATGTAACATTTGTTCAATTTTTTCTTAAGGCATTATCAACTTCCAAAAGATTGTTATAAACAACCTCCATCAATTCTTCTAGTCAAGCAACACTTTAAAGCAACGATTCTCAAAATACAGTGCCTGGGCCGGCAGCAGCAGCATCACTTGAAAAATTGTTAGAAATGCAAATTCTCGGGCCCCTTTCCAGGCCTGCCAAATCAGAAACTTTGAAGGCGGGGCCTAGCAACCGGTGCTAAAAAAGCCCTCCAGTGCATGCTCAAGTTTGAGAGACACTATGTTAAGCCTTCCTTCAAATGTCAGCATAACCCCTAAGGCTTCCTCTCCGAGGATGTGAAGATTCCCAGTAGACCTGCTACAGATCTGAATCTCACTTCCTCCCTCTTGGCATTCCTCTCCTGCTCTTTATTCAGGACTAATTGATGTTCACACTGGCCAATTAGTTAACACTACAATTCAAATAGCCCCAGCTGTAGCCAAAATTAACATGAAAGCTTTCCTAAAATATTTGAGTGGTTGTTGTTGCTTTTTTTTTAAACATTGTAGATTTTCCTAGTTTAAAAACAAGAATTTGGGCCTATTTTTATTCAAGTATGAAGGTGTATTAATGTATTCTCTCTTCCATATAATCATTTTAGATGCTCAACAAATACAAACACCACTAAAACTAGTCAGTTAAGACTTCTCTACAAGTTGAAAAGAAATACAATAAAAGCAGATATACATCTTCATTATATAATCACCCTAATCTGCTGATCTGCCCATCTTATTCATTCTATTCCACAAATATTCATCGAGTACCTATTAGGTGCCAGACACTGCTCTAGGTATAGAGTATTCAGCTATGAACAAGACAGACTGGTTAGGGGTGGGGGAGAATCTCTCCCTTCTGGAGCTTTATACTCTAGTAAAGGGAAACACACTATGAAAACGTCAACAAATCAAGAAACACAGTAAGTATTGATTGTGTTGAGAACTCTGTAAGATATACACAGGATGATATGATAGTCCATGAAAGGAGTAGCTTCCTTAGGGAAGTCAGGAAGGGCCTCTTCAGGGATATTCTATAGGAGCTCAATCAAGAATGGAAAGAACCACTTTTATAAAAAGGTACAGGAAGGTGGGTTTCAAGCAGAAATTAAAGCAGGTAACAGGTTGGCATTTTTCAAGACATGAAAAAAAGCCAGAGTAAGTTAATGGAAAGGAGTGTTGGGGAAATAGAATCAAAAACCGAATCTCTCAAACCAGGAAGCCTCTCCACAAATGTAGATGATAAAGGAGCAGTTTTATTACTGAAGAAGCATTAAGCCAAAATGTGACACCCATCACAAGCAATCCATCCAGAGATTCCAAAGACTGAAAGACATGACATCCTTTTACGTAGCCAAGTAGATACAACCCATTACATACACATTCTCAGGAGAAACAACTAGTCATGTAAAAGGACTTGACAGCACCATTTGTCACACAGTTGTTCCTAAATTTACTCAGTAGTTGGGGTGACCATCTGTGTTCCCTAATTGGCTTTATTCAAAGGAAAAATAAACTTCTCTTTATAACAAGAGGTAGTTTTGTAGCTTGGAATGAGGCACCCGCTACATCGAGGTTCTTCCAACCACAGACGCTGGGAGGTAGTTAGAGGCTCTATCTTCCTTAATGGTGACATTTCAAAGAGATGGTTCCCAGGTCCCTGAGAAACACAGTCCTGGGTCCTCAAGCTGGCAAGTCTATTTTAGCTTTTACGAAGATTTACACACATTTCAAACAGAGAATGGGAGACCTTACAAGTTTTCTAAAGTAAACGTTCTAAGATTAGGGAAGGGAAGAAGTCTCTTCCCTTATTTTTAACACTGAGAATTAAGCCCCTTATTTTTCATTTGTTTTCACCCTTCCATGAGGCATGAATTAAAGCAGGGACTAGATTGGGCAGGGTCTTCAAAGAGTTTGTGTGTTACTCTCAGAGAAACAGAAAACCACTGAAGGTTTGTGACGAGACCTACTATGTATACCAAGACATTTAGCCCTCCAGACATGATGTACTGTGAAGAACACAACATGATTTGGGTGATAATTCTTACCAAAAATGCATAACCTCAATCTAATCACAGAAAACAACAGATAACCTAAATTGGGGAACATTCCACCAAAGAATTGACAAGTAATTTTCAAAGATGTCAAGAAAGTCAAACAAAGGCTGAGGACCCATCATAAGTTGCAGGAGGCTAAAGAGAAAGGACAACAAAATGTAATGTGAGATCCTGTACTGGATCCTGGACCAGAAACATTAGTTGTGAAAACTGAATAAGGTTTGTTAGCTTAGTTAATAGTACTACATCAGTGTTAATTTCCTGGCTTCCATCACTGGTCATGTAAGATATTAATATTAGGGAAAAATGGATAAAGAATATACAGGAACACTATGTGCTATTTCTGTCCTTTTCTATAGGTCTAAAATTACTCCAAATTTTTTTAATTTAATCCATCATTTCAGTTACTGAATGAATACACTGATGGGGAGGTGGGTGGGGAACAGAAGTGGTGAGCCCAGTTAGGAGGCTAATCAAAATAAGTCCAGGTAAGAGATTCTAGTTTGAAGATGATGTCAGCACAGAAGGAGAAAATGAGGAATCAAGGTGCATTTTTGAGACAGAATCGACAGTATCTGGAGTGTTCAAGTGAAGAACGGGGATTATTTCTAGGAATTTGGTGTAAGTAACTGTTGGAGTATGCCATCTGCAAAGGTAAGAGAACTAAGGGAGACCCAGGGTTTTGGCAAGATCAGTGATTCCAAACTCTCCTCTAAGATGTCATCTCATAAATCCAGCTCTCTGTGAATGAGAGGGCACTGATCAATGTTATAATGATCAATATAGGATTCCCATATGATTACTCATACAGGTGAGTACAGAACCAGATACTTCCAATCCTAGTTTAGACCCACAGACAAGGCACAACCTGCATACGTAAGACTTGCTTCTTACTTAGTTTTAGATTCATTTTCTTTCCCTTTTCTTCCCCTAAACTACCCCTAAACCTTAGACAGCAAACTAGGAAGAGAGGTAACTAGAACCCAACTGAACTCTTTCTTCCCCTTAATTTAGTCAACTATAGAAGCCAAAAGGAAACTGCCACCTGCCTATTTTTTATTCAGATAGTCGTACTGCATCAATTAAAATTTAACTAGTTTTAACTTCACAAAAATCAGTAAATGAGGATAAAAGATAAAACGGGTAAGAAAATGACAGAACTAACACTTCTAATTCCAGGATCAGCTCTTCATCTACCACATTACAGCTTAAAAGTCAACGAAATGAAATCAGATAAAGCAGTAACACTCTGTTCCGCACTTTTAAAAAAATAAGTAAGTACAGTAATCACCACCTGCCCTTCCAGATGAGGATGCCTTCTCACAGACACTGAGGATGTTACTACTTTTTGCCATGCTTATGCTGTGTCTCCATAACATTTGGGGTATTTAAAAATGCAGGCTCTGTGCAGGAGAGACCAGTGCGGGATTCGAACTCACAAACCACGAGATCATGACCTGAGCCAAAGCCAACTGCTTAGCAGACTGAGCCACACAGGCGCCCCATAAGGCTCTACCTCTTTAAGGGGGCTGTTTCTGTCTTTGCTGTCCTGACTCTGGGGCACACTCCTTCAGCAAGTGCTCATGGCTGTCCTGGTGAAATTGCAGCAAATTCAGAAGACCCTCCGGCAGAAACACTCAGACTCCGAAGTCACACCACCTATGTTCACACCCTGGCCCAGCCACTTACTAGCTATGTGGCCTTGACAAGCTGTGTATCCATCTGAGACCCTATTTTTCATTAGAAAGGGGGGGTTGACATAATGCCTCCCTCACAGTGATGCTAAGGGTATTTAATAAGCCATGGAAGATAAAGCTTTCAAAACAGAGCTGAATAAAGACTGGCTACTGTTCTCTTGGTCCCCTAGTGGTAGGAAGTTTCTTCAGCTCTTGGTTTCAGAACTGTCCTGCTCCCGGATCAACCATTATGCTCTCTCTATAGTTAAGGCAAGCTGTTATTGAAACATGAGCACATTTAACTGACTGAAAATATTGAAAAGTAACTGCAAAACTCCATAGCTGTAGGAAAACCGTTCAGCCCTATAGTAATCAAGGATATGTACAATACAGTTTTCAGACACTATTTTTCATCACATTGCCAACTTAAAAAATATACGTAAACCATGTGTAATACGTATGTACAGTATTAGTGAAATAAGCATCTGCATATACTGCTAGTGAGTATATTAGTTGGTACAGCTTTTCAGGACTCTCTCAAACCATGAGTAAAAATTATACCCAACAATTTCATTTAAGTAAGTAATGTTTGTTCCTTCCTTCCACATGTAAAATACGTTATAAGGCTATAATAATTAAAACAGTATGTTATTTGAACAAGGAATAGAGAAAGAGATTCAAATAGATATGGCCATTTATATTAAGCTGGCATTTGAAATGATTGGCAAAAGATGGTATGGAAAAGAAATAGTTTAGAAACAACTGGATATTCTTTGGGAAAACCAAAAAGTTTCTCCTCCTCATACCGTTAAGCAAAAATGAATTTCAGTGGATTAAATATCTAAACATAAAAGCCCTAGAAGAAAACACAGAAAACTGTTTTATAAGCTTTGAGAGGAGAAGGGCTTTCCCAGCAAAGGCATAAAACCTAGAAGTCCTACATGAAACGACTAACTAATATTTGGACAATTAAATATTTTTGTATGGCAAAAAAAATTACCACAAGTAAAATTAAAAGATTAATGAAGAATAGGGGCACTTGGGTGTTTCAGTAGGTTGAGTCCAACTTCGGCTCAGGTCATGATCTCGCAGTTTGTGAGTTGCATCGGGCTCTGTGCTGACAGTTTGGAGCCAGGAGCCTGCTTCCGATTCTGTGTCTTCCTCTCTCTCCAACCCTCCCCTGCTCACACTCTGTCCCTCTCTCTGTCAAAAATAAACCAAAAAAATTTTTTAAGATAAATAGACTGAAAGAACACATTGGCCAGACATATTTTAAAAAGAGTTTAAAGTTTCTTTAAGTTAATGAAAAGAGACCTAATTTAACAGAAATATACACAAGTGACTCAAACAGAAAATAATTCACTGAAACGGAAACAGCAGACACACATTGCAACAAATCTTTTTAATTAGCAAGGCAATAAAAATTAAGTTAAATATGAAATTCTACCTGTAAGACTGGCAATAGTTTGTTATTTTTAATGCTCAAGAGGATGTGGAAAAATAGAAATTGACACTGTTGTTGGGGGTGTAAATGTTGTACATCAAATATTTTATTTGGCAATATATATTAAAATTATAAAAACCAACATCCTATTACTAGGACATCTCTCTTACAGAAAGCTATACTATGTAACATCCTCAACACATGTGCAAAGATATGTGTCCAAGATGATTAGTTTTGTTTACGACAGGAAAATGAACAAACAAGAGTTCATCAGTTGGGGAATAAGGCATATAGTGACTCAGCTGAAACGGGATGTAGAATCAAAAAAGAAAAAAATTTTAATAGCAATAAACAAAAAACGGAAAATAACACATGCCATAAGTTATTAATTTAAAATGGTTCATTTATGATGAAATACTTTATAGCCATTAAAAAATGATGCTTTACAATATTTACTTAGGAAACAACAGGAAAGAGTTCATTACATACCAATCAGAATGAGGTTACAAATACCACCTGTTAGGTACGACCCATTTTTGCCACATACACACTCCAAAGGAAGGACATACATATCAACAATGGACCTTTCTGGGTGGGGTAGGAGGCATTCCAAAGCAGCTTAATTTATTCTTTTATTTGTACTTTCCAATTTCGTCACCATTCACAACTTAAGTTTGTAATTGGGGACTAAAAGTTTACCAAGAACAACAAAATGAAAAGTCAGGAGAATTCCTGAACTTTAAGGCAGAGTGCTTCATTTTCTCTTTCTGTCTAACCTCTACCCAAGATGAAATGCTTTATGTTTCCTTTAAACATCGAAATACAGGATATTTTAATTTCACCTCTAAAGCATCCACAGTACCATCCACACTCACATCTGTCAATCCCTTAGACAGGGGGCTGGGGGATTTGTATGGTGGGGTCTGTGGAGTCCACATTCGGCTGTCAGTCTTAACACCAGGGGTTTTAGAAAGCAGCATGAATAAAATGTGCTAATGCTGGCCTTGGGATAGAATCACTCCACAGAAAAAATGTTTATTTTTTATTTTTTTAAGCAAAGAATGAATACATGTTTCAGCTGCTATATATAAAAATATTCACTTTTCAGGAGGAAAATTCAGCTGGACGGGGAAAAGGCTAGAATGCACTGGAAGAAAAATTTAAAGTTAAAAGCTTGTGTGGCCATGCACAGAAACTCCTAGAAACTGTGACCCTCCCAGGGTTTCCCTGTGAATGGGTCTTTTATTCCAGTGAGCTGGCGCCTTGAAAGATGCAATGCGTTGTTCTGACATCACACCAGGGTGAAAACACACAGTCCTGTTGACATCAGTACAATGCACTACAATATATTTTTTATATCCTCTGTAGGTGTTCTGAAAGGACCCCATTGGTGGAAATGGTTTTTTAAAAAATTGCAGGAAAATCCTTGCAATGAATAGAGCACAAAAGCATCTCGATTTCCTAGGAAAAACTAGAGTCTACTTAGAATGTGACAGTAACATTAGCCATACAAACAGAAAGAAATTTCAAAGGGAACATATAAAACACTTTTCCTGTGTCACAGTTCATTATGCAAACTCTATGCATCTTGGTATAATGCAGTATATTTAAGAAAATCAGTTCATTAGGAAACGTGCTCATAATAAACCTCAGCAGATCAAGAGAAACTTAATTTTCATGTAGACCTGGCTGTGTCTCTCTCTTAAGCGCTCTGCTGTTCTCATGCCTTCTGGTCTCAATAAAAATGGTCTTTATTTGAATTCTTATAAATGAGCCTTCTTGTGGACTTTCATGATCCCTCCATCAAATTCTGGAAACTAAAAAAATAAAACATCATCAGATGCAGGTGTGAATGATAAGATGGATAGTGTGGGATGCAATTAAACCAGTGGGAAAGCACACAAGTAAGGAACAGATGCAAAGCTTGGATCCCAGTGGGTCTTGGATCCTGAACATTCAAGTGTAAGAATTCAGAATCCTGTTAAATGCCGCTCGACTCAGAAACTGGAGAAACACAAAGGAAGGTCTCAGCAAACTCCATTCATCTCAGCCCTATATGTGACCCTGACACTGGAAGCCTATGAGCCTCACATTATGCAAAATAGTAGCTCCAAAAGAACAATGGGAATCAGAGTACTTAATCATTCGTTAGCTTCGATATTAATTATAGATTGGTATTAATTGAAAATAATATAATACAGTGTGCTCAAATTGATATGGGCTCCATTGTATAAAAGTGTCAGAATGAGTGACATGGGATTCCATACACTCTATCTGCTTTCTTCTATCAGCGTATCCACGTAGTACAATACCCACATTAATAGCAACTCTGCCCAAAAATATGCAGAACGTCCAAACTAAAGGCATGAGTAAGAATGAAAGCAGTCATTAAGGAGAGAGTTCTGTTGAAGGCAATTTGTGCTTAATTTAATTAAAAATTTTTAAATTAATTTTTACTTTTTTGAATCTGTGGTAACATCTAAATAACATAAAATTTACCATTTTAACTATCTATATATGTATAGGTATACACTTCAGCAGCATTAAGTACATTCATATAGTTGGGCTAACATCACCACTATCCATCTCCAGAATTTTTCATCTCCCCAAACTGAAAGTCCATACTTTAATAAACAGCAACTCCTCACAGTAAAACATTTTTGATAGAGGAAAAATACCAACAAAGTACAAACATTATCATTTAACAAATCAAAGTCAGAATAAAGAAAATGGGTTTTTGATAGGATGTTTCCCAAACCATGTGTGATAATAACCTCTTCTGTGGTTTTTTTACTATATTCAAGCACTTTTATTAACCAGTATTTTTATTAATATTTATCATCTAACTACTATTTCTACTTAACCCTCAGTATAGTACATCAGGAAAAATAGTCATCATCATTCATCATCTGAGTCTAATGGGTCTTTTAATTCTATATAATTTTTAAAGTTTTATTTTATTTTTGAGAGAGAGAGAGGGAGGGAGGGAGGGAGGATGAGAAGAGGAGGGTCAGAGAGAGAGGGAGACACAGAATCCAAACCAGGCTCCAGGCTCTGAGCTG
Source organism: Crocuta crocuta (assembly GCF_008692635.1). NCBI lineage: Eukaryota > Metazoa > Chordata > Mammalia > Carnivora > Hyaenidae > Crocuta > Crocuta crocuta. Next base: position 5,726,689 of record NW_027532203.1, on the reverse strand, counting down.
GCTGTCAGCACAGAGCCCAACGCGGGACTCAAACCCACGAGCTGTGAGCTCATGACCTGAGCCAATACACAACTGACTGAGCCACCCAGGGGATCCTTAGGTCTTTTTTACAAATTATTTACATAACAATAAAGATATAATGAAAATTTTTATTTAAAATTTCATAAAAGCTTAAACACAGCAAACCTGAATCAAGTAAATGTTGGTGCACATGCATCAGAAAAGATGAAATAGTACCATAACACATCCTTTTTGAGAGTCTTGTGCCAGCTAAAGGACTGTAACCTCTAGCCTTTCTTACAACTAGGTGTGGTCATTTGTCTTCATTCTGGTCAGTAAGATAAGCAGAAATGCCAGGTGTGATACCCAGGAAGGATGTGTAAAGACTGCTTATTCATCTGAGAGTTACACACTTTCTGCCCTAGTCTCATTTTTCCGTCTGCCTCTCTTATCGTTGAGACGGATGGAGGAGCATCAGCTGAATGGACCAGTAAGCAGTCATGAGAACAGAGGACTCACGCTAAGAGAGGCAAAGCAGAAAAATAGGATACTGGTCCCTAATTACTACAATGCTGCCATAGCTAAGACTGGACTTCCTATCTCTTGACTACCGAATGAGACACTTATCTGTTTCAGCTGTTGTTATGTTAGGTGGGTATATAAAGGAACCAATACAGCAAATATTACTGATTTTTCTAATTATGTCAGTGATTCAAAATTTACTTCTTTTTATTGGTGTTTCGTTTTTGTTTTTGTTTAAGAGAAGGGAGTAACAGATACTGAATAGGTAACCAGTAGTTTATGCTACAACCACCAAACACAGATAGTAATCACAACACATTCAAGAAAAACAAAAATATTATTTTGCTATAGATCTCTATTTGTTGATAACTGAATTTCAAAGCTCAAAAGCTTCTCTCACTTGGTTAAAAAGGGAAAAATATCAAGTACTAGAAAAATGTTAACAATTTTCTCCTTGACTCCACTCAAAAGTACTGAAAAGGGCAAAAAACTGTTTTCTCCCACTGACTTTATAATTCAGTGATTCAATATTCTTTAATGCCATATTTACGTAAACACTCAAAATCACCTCTTGAACCAGTAGTATGCCTCCCACACTTTGGGAAAGGTTGGGCTTTAATGCCACATTATGTAGCAATCAAAATCAAATTCACCTCCTGAACCAATTGTGTGCCTCCCATACTCTGGGTAAGATTGGGCACGGAAGAAATCATGAAAGGAAATAAGATTATAGAGGTAAACTGAGGATATGGAGAGATAAAAAATTGATTGCTAAGTCAAGGACTTCTAAATTAGAATGGCAGAATATATAACCAAAAGGGCACTTAGACATTAGCTAGCCACAGAATCATAAACTCACAAAATTGAAAATTATTTTACTAAACTTTCTCATTGGATAGCATGATTCTTTTTAGAATGTCTTTGGAATAGTTAATAATAGTTATCTAAACTCTGTGTCAATCCTTCCAATGAGAATGGAGCCAATAATTGACAACCAATTCCATTTTAAAACATTTCTAATCCTAGGAAATGCTTCCTAATACAGAATTAAAATAAGCCTAATACAACTGAGCCTGTTTCATATAGAAAAAGAAACTTGACCATTTTTCCATGTATAAATCCTCTAAAATTTTATTCACTTGTATTCATTTACAACTTATTTGTTCTTATTTTTTAAAACACTTGAATACATTTTATGTAAAAATTACAATTGATGCAAATAAGAAGCCCCTTGGCCCTCCCTGGGTACCGAAAGGGAACCATTATTTTCAACTCCTTATGAATTATTCCAGATCTTTATCTCTTTACACACACAGGGAAAGATAACACTTTTGTGGGACTTTTCCATAAGTTATAATACATACATATTGTTTCAGCATGCTATTTTTTTCACTTAATAAATCTTAATAATATTTTACATATTGGAACCTGTAAATCCATCTGCCTCTTTCACTTTAATTGCTGCATGGTATTCCATACTTGTATCAAGGATATAACCTATGATTAACCCTGAGAATATTTCCAAGTTGGGGCAATTAATAAAACTGGTAGAGTAAATACCCTCATTCATTTCTTCGTCTATGTACTTTTGCACATATGCACTTGTGCACAGAACTGCCCTACATTACCTAGAAATAAACACGCATTTTTTTAAAAAAAAGCAATCATGCCAAACTTCCATACAAACACAGCATTTCACACCCAAGAACCAATTATGAGAATCTCCATTTCCAGTACTAGAAACTCTCAGCATATAGCTCTTCTCCTAATCTGAAACAACCTTTATTTTTTTGAAGTCATGTAATTGCTTTACAGTCTTTTCTTTCCAAACCTAGCCTTCCTGTTCCTTCAATCCTACTTTCTTTTTAATTTTTTTTTCTAATGTTTACCCACACTAGTGGAGGAGGGACAGAGAGAGACAGAATCTGAAGCAGGCTCCAGACTCAGCTCTCAGCACAGAGCCAGACGCGAGGCTCAAACTCACAGGCTGTGAGATCATGACCTGAGCCAAAGTCAGACACTTAACCAACTGAGCCACCAGGTGGTCCAATCCTACTTTCATAGGTCATGATTTTCAGACCTTTCACTATCCCAGCTTCCTCCTGGAGATACTTTATCATGGTTACTCTTAAAATGTATTTCCAAGAACTGATTATAATGGTACAACTATACTTGGACCTGACCTATGTACAAATAGGACTGTTATCTATCTTCCTCTGAACTGGCAGATCGTAATACTTTCTGAGTCACTGTTCTCATTAAGAACTTAATAAAAGGTATGAACCCTTTCTCATAAAAAATAAAAGAAAAGTACACACAGGTACAATATGCAGACAATGTCAGGGGTTTCACGAACCACAACCCAAGGTTAATCATGTATTAATGCAGCCCCAAATCACAGTTACATTTTAGTGACCATAATCAAGTATTGTCGGTTTGCACTCAGTTTGCAATCAACTATGTCTCAAGTCTGATCTACATTATGTATTTAACTACAGGAAAATTACTTTGTCAGCCTATATTTCTTACACTTTTTGAATCTAGGTGTCAATAAGTATTTGCATTATTCTTTTAATGTTTCATCTTTTTATCTTCTACCTATTCTGCCAGCCCATTGTGTTCTTTGTGAACTGTCAGTCTGCTGTCACCTAATTTATGAATGTCTTCATTCATCTCTAGGGAAAAGATGGAAGTATAGGCACCACAACATGCCATACAGCTTCCCTCCAGAGGCTTCTTTTTTTTTTTCTTTTTTCTTTTTTTTCCCCAACAGGTATTTTTTGAGTGACCACTGGCCAGGCTCTGACATAACTGACTTGTCATCTAATATATACTGTCTCTTCCCCTGAAAGATCTCATGTACAAATTGATCCATATCTTGAATTCTAGGTATGGTTCATGCACAGTACCCCCCCAGGCTACCAAGTAGTAACACAGACATCAAAACAGGAACTGATAGTGTGCATTGCCCTGATTTGTTTTATTCGTTCTTCCAAAGATTTGTTAAAATAAATTTACTGATTTACTGAAATCTAGCTGAGACGCGCTGTCCCAGGGCTAGGATCATCACGGCACACCCAACAAAACAATGCCTTCCTCACAGAGCCTGCAGTCAGGTGAGGGACAGCAAGGCTCATGCTGATTCCAGGTCATCAACACACCCCTTGCTGGGCGTTCAAACACTTCCATTGGAAAATCCATTCTAGTAACAGGCCAACTAGAAAAAAAACAAAGGGTGAGGGGTATTACTTGATCTTCCCAAACTTAAATGGCTAACTGGTGATTAAGTCTGGCATTATTTGATCCATGGTAACTGTGGTGAGATAACCAAAATGGTGTCCAAGAAAACGTTCAAGAATTTTTTTGTTAGCAAATGAAGCAGAGCAGAAAAACAGAGGCCATCCAGAAAACTATAAACTCAGGACATTAAAAAGAGGTGTAATCTTGGGGCACCTGGGTGGCTCAGTCGGTTAAGCAACCGACTTCGGCTCAGGTCATGATCTCACGGCTCGTGGCTTTGAGTCCCGCGTCGGGCTCTGTGCTGACAGCCAGCTCAGAGCCTGGAGCCTGCTTCAGATTCTGTGTCTCCCTGTCTCTCTGACCCTCCCCTACTCATGCTGTCTCTCTCTCTCTCAGAAATAATTAAAATTGTTTTTTAAAAAAGTGGTGTAATCTAATCCAATGAACATGAAGATATATTTCACTTAATGAAATTCACATTATTCCCTCCTATTATCTTTGCAAATTCACTTTTATCATCAGATGCATAAATCCCATTTACACATTCCAAAAGGGAAGCCCAGGATCTAAATCTGAGTCTCTGGCAATCAGGCCAAAATGTATGCCACTGTTTAATCATGTAGCCCATTAAGAGGGCACATAGTAATAACATAAAACTGACAATTCCACTGGAAAAAAATTGAGTTTGGTTTCTTTGGTGTCAATAAGTTTAAGAAAAAAGAAAAAAAAAAAAAGAGGAGTTTTCATCTGAATAGTCACAAATTCCATTTTCAATAGTCTGTGTCATAAAATGAGTTCAAGGCACTTTTCAAAAATCTATACACTGCCACGCTTACTGTGTTTAATATCTAAAATAACAAAAGAAGCATATTGATTTGGGATTAACACAGTTTTAGGTCCAGGCATTCATGACCTTAATCAGCATGGCAATATAAAAATAATTCATGAAGTACAATGTTAAATTAACACGAGTCGGTCTTTAGTTCTGTGGGACAGAAAAGTGATTTCCTACATAAGCTTAAAGATATAATTAAACATATATTTCACTTCTCTTTCAAGAATATTCTATTGAGCACGTCTGATACAGCTGAGGGAAAGCAGCTGCTAGTCAAAAGAAAATCTACTGGGGTTTTTTTATAAGCTACTTTATGGCTTTTCAAATTCTCTTTTTGTCTCTCCACCTCATCCTCCTCTGTCTTGATATTATTTGTTGAATTAGAAATTAGTGTTTTACTGGAAAAAAATAATGTTGCTACGAGTAAAAGCAAAAATTAAATAGCCAAATTAATGAGGATTTTTCTAATTGCTTTCTAGTCAGCCAGGAATTTCTGTTGACCCGTGCTCTGGGTTTTTGAGAGAAGCTGTTATTAGAAGAAAACTACATAGCTGCAAATTACATTTTTAAAAAACTCAAACTATTTGTATATCTCAGAGAAATAATATGACCCAGCATGGGAGCCAAGATTCTGAAAAAAAAGATCATCACATGGCGAGTTTGTGATTACATGAGATTTAACAGAAATTATTCATAGCATGAGAACAAAAATACATGGTTAGTTATATTTATATAAATATATAATATATACATATTTATAAATACATACCAAATACATGAATATACTTACGTTTATATAAATGACCATCTTTTATAGATATAACTAGTAAGTGTGAAGGAGCATAAACCTCATAAATAAAACTGCCCATGACTCATCTATTTAACATAAATTTACCCCATGAAACAGCAAGGAAAATAGGTTACAATATTTATAATATTTTGCTTTTGACTATATTCAGATGTGAATTCTTTTGTACAGAAAGCAACGTGTTATTCTATTACTTTTGCTTATTTATTGTCCTGGCTCTTTAAACACTAACACGTAGCAAAGGAGGAAATATTTTCTATAAATTTTACACTTTTACAACCTTATTTTACCTTCTTCTAAGCAAGTTAACTTTCCTGAAATAGCAGGAGAAAAGAGAGGGGAAAATACAATTGTTAATTTTGTAGCTTAGGATAAGTCTTATGGATAGGTGACTGGCTTACTTACTAAAAACACAACTACAGAATTACCATTTGGTTCTATTGCTTCTTGCTCTTTCCTTTTATCCAACATCACAATTACCATTACCTACTACACACAATGGTTACCCACAGCATCCATCTTAAGCAAAATTGGGAAACAGACAATCATGTTTTCACTTTGGAAAACATGTAAGCCAATGTTTGGTGAGTTAGACAGCTATGCAAACTAAATCAGCAAACACAGAGGACACGCAATGGCTTTGTCCAGCGGGAGAAGTAGGCACAGGGGCAAATGGTGAGCAGGCCAAGCATCACATAAAGTGGACCATGAAAGATGAGGTCAACAGGCTCCAGTCAGCATCAGAGCAACAACGGAAGGAGGTACTGGGAGCACAGGGAAGATGGTTTTGAGAGGGCCCTGACTCCTCAATGTCCGTCTTTTCAGTTCTACTTTTCAGGAGAGTCTCCATCAGGGCACTCAGTGTTGTGTGGCACACCCCAGGTCTGCCATCTTGAGCTTCTCTGAGCGTGTTTGAGGACTCTCTCCTTGGGGTAGAGAATCTACTACTCTGTGAATACTTGGACATGATCTTCACTAGTAAATGAAGTGAATTACTAGTAAATTACTTTACCCACTAGGGCCAAGACCCTGTCTCCCCTCTATACCAACTCCCCTAAGCACGATGTATCACAAGTTTGAGGTCCACACTGATTCTCTGTGGAAACATCTTTTTCTTTCTAACTTAAAAGATCTGTGCTACATTGCAACATCTAGCAAGAGCCACTGCTTACTCACAGTGTGTTTTAGCTCTGTGATCTGGTTCTACAAATCTGAAATTCTGTAAAATTCTTTTATTTAACATAAATTGTCTACATTTCACTTCCAGAAGCCAGAAAATGGCTTGTCTGTGTTCCATTTCTAACTACTACATTAAGTTCTTTCAAGCTGACAGTGCTTTATTGTTTCCTAAAGTACCAAATTAAAGAATTACGTATGTACAGAGATAACGATCTCACTTTCAAAGATTTTAATCATTTCTAAAAGTTTGTAAATTTTTTCCAATTTATCTTTCTCCTGTTTTCTGGCAAGTAACCCTTTTTAGCTTCGTCTGATCCTGCTCATCAAAAAATGGCGGGCAAGACAACCTTCAGAACTGCCTCCAGGGCAAACTCAAGTACGCGCCAGGGTCTTTCAACTCATGTTTACAGGCAGTGTGGAGACATGACATCTTGCCTACTGTCTTATACGTTTACTAAATAGGAGACTGACTGAAACCATGAAAATCGGATTTCTCTGGGCACTGGGCAGCATGGTAGTATTGGTGCTGTTGTTTGTGTCTAGACTAGATTTCACTTGCTCTAGGAAACAGAAGACGCCCTTCCTAATCAACATAATATTGGGACACCTGGGCGGTTAAGTGACTGACTTTGGCTCAGCTCATGATCTTGTGATCTGTGAGTTTAAGCCCCACGTTGGGCTCTGTGTTGACAGCTGAGATCCTGGAATCTGTTGCAGATTCTGTCTCTCTCTCTCTGCCCCTCCACTGCTCACACTCTGTCTCTCCCTCTTTCTCAAAAATAAACAAACATCAAAAAAATTTTAATACAACATCTGTCACGCTATGGAAGCTTATGAAATACATAGAAATTACTGAGATCTCATCCATCTAGATTTTTGTATACACTAATTTTATTTAATGTCGAATAGCTTTGGCTTAAAATTAGTCAATATAGTCTTTGAATGTTTTGCTTGTTTGTTTGTTTGTTTTGTTTTTTTGACATCTGCTTTCAGGTAGCCTTCTAGGATCACTGGAATAATACTGGAATCCAACCTGATATAAGAACCTACCTGGTGCTTAAATAATTTTAAATCACAGATTTCTTCTTCCTACTTCAGTATTTTTGCTTTCTAACAATAAAAGAAATGGTGTAAGACTCAGGCCCTTGGCCACAAACTATTTTGGGGAATTCCTCAATAGACTCACCCCAATTTCTGCTCAAGCAATGAAAAGCTAATCAAAGACAGGGCTAATCATTATATTCCAGAGCTTCTAAAATATTTCTCATGAGCAACAGTCCTTTTCTCTTTCTCTCTCTTCCTTCCTCCCTCCTAAAACATCTTGCTGAAAACGCAGGATTGTATCTCTGAGGAGAAAGCCAAAGTCCTAGGGATGCCTGCATCAGACTGTAGGGTCTGTATTCACAATTCCCCCAACTTCATTATTCAGATTTGTTCTCAAGCACAGGAAGACGGACAGGAAGTGGTGGGAACTTCTAGCCATGACCCCTGCCACTGCCCCCACAGAACAGAAAGTAGAGTGCTATGCTCTCAGGTAAGGGGGGAAGGTCAGAAGGAGACCGGGAATGAGGGAGGAGGGGCATGAGGGACGGCTGAGGGACAGAGACATGAGCAGCACCCAGCAGCTCCCTCACTGCCACCCCCCTGCAGTGTTGCGCAGGTGACTCCCCAGCAGATACCTGCCAGGAGCACATTCTCGCCAGCAGCCCTGCATCATCCTGTGCCCCAACTTATAATGGGGATATAAAGAGAACATAGTTCCCAGGGTGGCTGTAAGGAGCCAGTGAGTTAACATATAGAAAGCTCCTAGAAAAGGGCCCAGTACACAATAAATCCTCACTAAATCATTTTTTAAGAAATACAGTATGACATACAAGAGGTCCAAGGACATAAGGTTTAGAAGGGGTTTGAAAATGGTTGTTTAAAGCCTTGCAGGAGGAGAGGAATTATAGGAGGAGAACAGTGTTCTTTATCTTCTCAAAATATAGAATTTTTAAATAGGCCTAATGAATGGACAAGAGAGCAGATTTTTTTTTTATTTGCTTGTTGTGGTTTTTGACGAAACAGAAGACTCTTCAATGCCAGTCTTAGAGTAAATCAGTTCCTTCATATGGGCAGAGTCTGACGAGAATTAAAACATCTTGTCCATTGTCGCCCACTGCTCTTTCCATGACAGGTCAATACTGCTAGTCCCGCAGGACGGACTTAATGGGCTGCATCAGCAGCATACTTGTGTGATTCATTTTCTTTGCAGGAAAATCAGTCATCATTTTCATAAACATTTGTAGTCACTGCTCATCTTCGCTGCAGTGTTCCTGCAACATGTACTCGTGGTTTCATCAAGCAGCAGGGCTGGCACTCTGTCAGGACGTCAGCCACCTCAGGGAATCTCGGGGATGACTCCGGCAGAAAGTAAGGCTGCCGGACACAGGAGCGCAGCAGATCGGGCGAGGTCAGGGAGGCGGGGACCCTACGGAGACCACCATGACTGAGGCGTGTTTTATGATAAACAGTGTGAAGAGGGCACAGAGAAAGCGGCCAGGGCAGAATGGGAGAAGAGCATGTAAGAATTCAGAGAACAGTGTTCACAGGGAGAGATTCGGGATAAAGGAGGGAACAGTGAGAACGCAGCATCTGTGGAGATGCCGCAGGATTCAGGTCTCTGTCTGAGTAGCCCGTAACCACAAGCAACTCTCACCGCTTCTCTGAGTCAGCTTTTCATCTGTAGAAATAACAGCGGCCAGCAACTGTGCAACATTCACTATGTGGCAGGCCCTGGTCTTTACGTGTGTGGACTCTATGATCACAACCATCTCAGGAGACAGGTACTAAAAATTCTGTCATCATTGTAACCTATTTTACGGAAAAGGAACCTGAGGAACACAGATTAAGTAATCTGCCCAAGGTCACTCTCTAGAAAGCAAAGGAACCTGATTCCCACCTGGGGCGCCCACCTCCAGGGCATGGGTTTACGCCAGGGTGCCTCTCAGAAAAGGCAGAGCACCAAACTACAAATGTGTGATTTGAAATGGGGGAAAAAAGACCTTTTTGTGTCTTCCATTTCCAACTCTCCATAAACCAACAGTACTGTAACACACGAAGCACTAGAGGAATGATCCCAGAACTAGATGCTTCTGCAATGTCACACTACCACAAGCTTCTAAATGTACTTACTGTAAACTGAGGAATAGTCCACGGCCCAGGATGGGCCCATCAGCCACAATGCTTGTGGCACTAGGCTGATGGTCTCTAAACTCCAGCTCCATGGCTGTGAAGGACAAATTTTGAAAAGATGTCCAGGTATCCCCCTTCTCTACAAAAATTCAGTTTCAGCAGAGGTTAAAATAGAACCTCAGTAAAACACCATAAGTGCCTGCTTTAGGTTAGGTTATCTTCCATCCATCTATAAGCAATGGCTGAGCACGTCCTTCGTTTCTGGTGTTGGAACACATGAGGATATTAACATAAAGATACATCCCCTCCATGAACTTGGGATTCTAGATGGGAGGACAGAAAAATACATCTCAGATGATACAAGATTACCACAAGTGCTGAAGACATATAAAGCTGTAAGAGCTTTACTCTCTCTCCTACTCCTTTCAAGGAATAAAAGGAATGAAATCTGTTTCTCAAGTCTTCCTTTTAACCAGCAGAGGAGGATGGGAAGGTGTCAGGGTGGTATGAAGAAGGAATTTCCAGTCAAGTCAGAGTATTAACTGGGCTCTAGCACTATCCACGCAACAGCAACTCTGGCTCTCTCTCCTTATCATTACTACCAATAAGGTCTGGGCAGCCCCGGAAGGTGTCTATGTGTACCCCATCACTAATCTTCTTGACCCCATGGCACATCATGGGCCTTTTTCCTCCTTCTTTGATCTGGTTCGCTGTGATGAGATCTTGGGTGTCGCCTCTAAGTAAGTGATCGCTCAGCAACCGAGGCCACCAGAGTCTCCTGCACTCAATGCTGAGCATCCTGCTATCCGGTCAAGAGTTTAATTTCCCATCACTGAAGACGAATACCATGAAGGCTAATGCTTTCCATCTCATTGTCTCAAATTTCCTCGTTCTACTCTTCTTTCATCATGCTTATCTCACTTCCCTTGTACAGAACTCAAGTCTTAGTTCAAAAGGCTGTGGTGGGGAGGACACTGATGAACTCTACACAGAATCACCAACAGCACTCAGGCACGAGCCAAGGCTCTGTGAGACGTGCATTCCACCTCTCCCTGCAAGATGAAATCACTGCAGGTCTCTTAGTTCTTTCCAGTAACATGGATCCATAAAGGGCCCAGCAGCCTGTCCTCGGAACATGGCTGATACAGTAGAACACCTGTTCAAGAACATGCCTGTGGCTCAACGACAAGCCCCTCCTCTTTTATTTGTAATGATCACCACCTGTCTGTGCCACAGGGATTCCCAACTTCAGTAAGTCTGCACAACACAGCACTTAGTAACACATCTCTCAGTGCAGGTGTCGGTGGGGAGTGTGGGAATCCAGGTGGTGACGTGGGCTTTAGCCGAACCTCTGGGAGGTATGGAGGAGGTGTGCAGAGAATCACAAGTGAATCACTTCTCTGCAACACACAGGCAAACAAGGGAACTTTTTGGAAAGTCATAATGCACTGCATTTTCTCAATGCTAATTCACAGGTCTTCTGACTTTTTGTTTTTCTATTGTTCACCTTCCGAACACACACCATGGCCCTGGATGGGGACTCAGTGCCTATATCCGGGGATTTCTGCAGGATACCACTCACACCGAGTTGTATCTTCTCTCTCAGCTGTTCTCATTTATCTAAAACCTGGCTTTCAGATACCCTTTCAGTTGTTTATAACCTCCAAATAATTACAATTAGTATGTTTGTTGTTCAAATAAATAGCCAGTCAACTTAACATCTCCCGTGACTTCTGCTTTGAAGGGAAAGCCTGTGCTTCAGACACAGCGACAACTTAAATTATTTTTGTGTATTCCAAACTTGAGTCATCTTCCCCAAACCACCTAGAAGAAAGAAGTACAAAGCACGCCCCCTTCCTCTTCCCTCCAATGCACGGGGAGCCTCCCCTCCCCAGATTCTCTCTAGCACCACCACAGCAATTCCTTCAAAGTCTTAGCAACATGCCTATCAAATTAAGAGCAGAGAGAAGCTTGGGGGAGTTCATTTGGAGAAGTAATTCCTCACTAATCCCTTCTCAGATAAACAGTGATAGTTTACAATTGTTATTTCTTTTTTGGAATTAGTTAGCCTTCTTTCTTTTACTGCAACAGACTTCTATTCCTTTGTAGCTGAGACTCTGAAAAACGGCCTACAGAATCCTTCTACTTCGGCAGCCATGTTTGTGCCACATAACATTCATGTAACTGTGAGGAAGCTACAACGTCAGAGGTGACCAGCACAGATGCTGTGACAACACAGGGCACCAGGAAGGGCTCGGTAACGATAGGAGAATATTTGGCTCTCAGATTACCCCTCACCCGTAGGTATCCTTTCCTTTCTTTTTCTTTTTTTTAACAAAAATGCCTGATTTGTTTTTCAGGCTGATCACACTTACAGGCATAAATCTACAGAATCTAAATGGTAAACTCTCTGTGAATAGGAGTATATCTTTTTTTATTATTATTTCAAATAGTGAAGGGTATATAAAATGAGTTCCTGACAACCACCAGTCAGCTGCTTTCAGAGGTAAACCATGAACAAATCTCTTTTGAAAATGTCAAGAAAACATGTCTGATGAAGACCCGAATTTGCTTCATTCGCCCATCAAATGTTTTGTTTCCCCATTATCATCAGCTACAGGTCTGCGGGCAAGGGCAGATGGGAAGCCTTGGCTCTCACCTGAGCACAGGGAGAAAAGGCTGCCGATTTGAGTCTGTGCTCTCTCCCACTTCTGCCCCCTCCTCCCGCCTGGGGAATCTACTCCTACCTTCCTTGCCTTTGTCCCTCTTGATTGGAGGCTGAACTGATACTCTGACCTTTGACCAGCTGACCCTTTTAAAGTTTTGGACGTATTCTACCTAATTGCCTCCCACAAAGGTTATACCAACACTCCCACCAACAGCACCAAGAGTGCCAATCTTCCAGCACTCTCAGCAAACTGAGTATAAGGAAGTGGGGGGGCGGGGGGGTGGAAGTCTCTCACTGTTGGAACGAAGGGTTACAGATAAGCAAAATGAGAAGCTAGAATGAATTATGCAGTACTGGATGAGACTCAGTCAAAAGTGTGAGTTCAAGGGGCGCCTGGGTGGCTCAGTCGGTTGAGTGTCCGACTTCAGCTCAGGTCATGATCTCTCAGTCTGTGAGTTTGAGCCCCGTGTCAGGATCTGTGCTGATGGCTTAGAGCCTGGAGACTGCTTCTGATTCTGTGTCTCCTCTCTGACCCTCCCCCCACTCATGCTCTGTCTCTTTCTCTCTCAAAAATAAATAAACATTAAAAAAATAAAGTGTGAGTTCATGTTTTAGCTTATCCATACAGACACAAATGGATATAGACAGAGAAGTAATTAGAGACATACAGGTACATGTGTGGTAGTATATACACATAATGTTCCCTAGCGCTGTCCCCTAAGAAGGCCTAGAAGTAACAACGCCCAGTAGCAACAAGCACATCGAGGGCCCGGATCTTGGTTTCTAATACCATTCTTCAGGAAAAGGAACCAGGGCTTCTTGAGGGGAAAAAGAAAAAAATGGCTGATTCCGGGACTGGGGCATTAAATACACGAGATGATCATGGAGCATGGGGCCTGCCAGAGTCACAGGGGCAAACCGGAAAGAGCTCTTGATGGCCAAAGCTGGAACAATCTCACCACCAAAATAAATAACATAGTACCAGATTATACCCTAAAGTATAACATAAAAATCCACAAATCCATACTAATATAAATCAATGATCAAATAAATAATTAAATGAGGGAGAAGAGACAGCTCTCTGTGCAGAAGAATTCCAAATCATTATGTAGATCTCCACCTTCAAGGAGGTGGCACATAACTCCTCATTCCTTCAATGTGGGCCGCATCGTAACTTCCTTCCAAACAGTACAGTGTGCAAAGAGGGGGGAAAGAGTTATTTACAGTGGAGAAGCCTGATAATACTACCAGCTGACCACGGTTAACATCAACAGTGATGAGTCATGTTGACAGTATGTACCCTGGATATGATGTGCTGAGAATGCTACTCTACCTGTGTGGTCTTCTTCTCGAAAACCCACACGTTATCTTTGTCCAAACACAAGGAAAACATCAGACAAACCCAATTAAAGAACATTCTACAGAATACCTGACCAGTACTCCTCAAAAACTGTTAAGGTCACCAAAATCAATGAAGTCTGAGAAACTAAGGAGACCTGATGACTAAATGCAATGTGACAGCCTGAATGGGAAAAGGGCATTAGGTAAAAACTAAAGAAACCCAAATAAAGTATGGACTTCAGTTAATCATAATTTGTCAATACTGGTTCATTAGTTGTGACAAATGTTCCATAGGAATGTAAGAGGAATCTGAGTACAGGGTAGATGAGAACTCTCTGTAATAATCTTGCAACTTTTCTATAAATATTAACCTATTTAAAAATATAAAACTTTAGGGATGCCTGGGTATCTCAGTCGAGCATCCTACTTCAACTCAGGTCATGATCTCATGGTTTGTGAGTTCGAGCCCCACATCAGGCTCTGTGCTGACGGCTCAGAGCCTGCTTCGGACTCTGTGTCTCCCTCTCTCTCTGTCCTCCCCCACTCACATTCTGCTTCTCTCAAAAATAAACATTAAAGAAAACTTTATTAAATTAAGAAAAAGGTGTAGAAAGTACCTGACATATAAAGAAGTTCAATATAATGGTATCTCTATTACTTTTAAAGTGATTTTTGCCATTTTGAAGAGTGAAAGAACTATCTTTGTTGTTGTCATTTTAATTTCTTTGATTACTAATGAAGCTGGACTTGTAAAGATGCTTGCCTCTGGGTTTTATATTCATGTCCTCTATCTGATTTTTGTGGTTTCTTGACTCTTCTGATTTATCTGGCTTCTCTAGGGTGATCAAACTTCCCAGTCTGTCAGGGACAGTTCTAATTTATGTCTGCTGTCCCAACTAACGATTAACTTAGAAAGATAAATTGTGTGGTCACCCTACTGTGTCCCATTGGTGTCCTCATGTTTTCTATGTTCTCCCACAGAAGAATAACTCATTTAACCTAACTGTACTACCACTCCAGCTGCTAATCCTTACTCGGTCCCTTCCCGCTGCTGGTGCCCAAAATATACCTTGACACTTAAGTGGGCAAGTTTTTTGGGTAGCCAAGAGTCTTCTGCCAAAAAACTCAAAACTATTTTGCCACAACTGCACTTTATTGAAGATATGGTCTCCATATAAATTACAACTCAGTTTGTACTGCAATACCCAACTTTTTACAGCTGGAAAGAAAAGTGTTCAAAATGCATGGAGGTCCTTTTCCCAAGCTCTTGTGTTTTGAAAGACCATTTCCTCTGCTCCTATCCTCTAGTCTGGACTGCATTCAATGCCATGCCCCAAATGGGGCATAATGGGACAGAGCCATATACACACATCTCCTAAAGCCACCTTAGAAAGACATACTTCCCTCTCAAGCCCCCTCTTTCCTTCCTTCCTTTATCCCCCTCCCCCCTCGTCTCCCTTTTTTCTTCCTCTTGTTTCTTACCTTAATTTCTTATCACTTTCCCTTCATTCCTTTCCCCCTCTATCTCCTTCTGTTTCAGCTAAGAGGAAGTTGTTTATAGTTCAATTTATTCCCCCCCCTTTATTTATTATGCTAATAAGCTCACTGAGGGAAAATAGAAAATACAAAGAAGCTAAAAGAAAAAAAAGCTTAAAGGAAAAAATTAGAAAATACAAATAAGCTAAAAGAAAAAAATCCCACATCCATAGATAACAATCATTAACATTTTTATATATCTTTGAGTATATCTGGCAGGGACAGTGTACCAATATGCAAAAAGCAGTTGGGAGTCAAGAGTCTTCTGGCTCTCACACATACTGGCCATGTGATCTTAAATAACTCACTTAACCTAAGCCTCAGTTTTCACATCTGTAAAATGGGGGTAAATGGTATATTATTTATTATTAAAATATATCATTATTTATGTTGGGTTAAAACAAGATAATATGTGTAAATCACTTAGCACAGTGCCAAATATAGAGCAGGTGCTGAATAAATGGTAGGTATTGCTTACAATAGGTGTCTCGTCAAACATGAGATCATGCCAACATTCTGAATGGGGTACCCTGGCACTTTGCTCAACAAAATACAGGACTCTGTTATTAAACATAGATCTGCATTCTCATTTTTGGTATTTCTTTGTGCTGCATTTTTATGTTGCACTCTAAGGAGGAAAGGTATATGGTAAAAGGTAATTATAGGACATAATATATCACCACTACTTTAGAAACTCCCTATGAATTATCACTATTGTTTTATTTCAGTCTCACAGGAAAACAGGCCCAATGGTAGAAAGGCTGGGCCAACAGTATCCTTGGTGGCCTTTTGCTCTCCTGAGCACCTCTGGGGCCAGAACTGAGCCAGAGGCCTAATAAGCTCCAAGGAACAACCTGAGCAAGTACTGATCACCGAAGTATGAAATTATGGTGGTCTTTTTGTGACTTTATTTGAGCAACAGCCTCTTCTGCCATTTGCTGTTCTACATGGTGAAGCGTGATTTGTTTGCTGCCACTGCTGTTATTTGTGTTATTCAAGAGATGGGGCTCAGCCTGTGTTGGCTTTCATAACTGAGAAGTAAGGAACCAGAAAACAGTAGAGAAATGTAATTTCTGTTTACTCTTAGAAAATGGAACTTTGGAGACAAATTCAAGAGTAGAATCAATACAATACAAAGAGAAGGTATTGAGTTCCTCAGTATTTGACTAGATTTTCCCTGGAGAGTAGTCTGGGCAGCCTCATTATTTGAGGACACACATATGTATTTGTATTCTTACAGTTCCAACATAATAGTAACAGCCCCTTGTACTATGACATACATTTCATAAGCTGTCTGTACATTTCTGAATATATTTTCATGTCGCATTCTGTAAATTTAAAAAAAAAACAGGATGTGTATGAATCAATTAATAGAGCCTTGATATAAATCTTCCTCAGTTAACTGGTCCATTTCATCTATTAGAGGTCCCCAACAGGGACAGCTAGCATAGTCCCTGGCGTTCTAGGCGATGCTAAAGACCTGCTGAACTGATGTGAAGGTTAATTACTATGAAATGTGCCATGGAACTCCATATTTGGTTTGTAAGTTATGTGGAGAGAGCGTCTTCAAAGGATCCCTCAACCTAAAGCACATTTATTAAGGGCTTACTAAGCACCAGACACTGCTGGAGTGTTTTACATGCTGTCCTCACCTTATCCCCTCCGCCTTCTGTGACGGAGCCATTGTGATGACCTGAGTTTCACACACAGGGACACTGAGACCTGGAGAAGTTACATCACAGACCAAGGGCCACGCAGCTAGCAGGTGGCAGACTGGCATGGAAGTCCCATCCTTGGCCTCTATGTCTGCTGCAGGACCTGGCCTGATGCTGCGTGTGGCCGGCACTGGGCAGCCCAAGTACCAGCATCAGACCCTTCCTTCTCAGCCTTCGTGTGTCCTGCAGTTCCCTCCGCTGCTCACGAACTACTAAGACTGATGAAAAGAATGGATAAAACACAAATGAAAATCATGATGTATGGGGACATTCTGACCCATCGAGTAAACAGTTACTGAATTCATCCCAACGTTTATAACATTCCACAGCTCTTACACTAATACTTAGGTGTCCACAGTAAGGACTGAGACATCAAACACAATGACATGGAGCAAAGCACAGCCAGCACACCCAGGCCAACTACAGACAAATCCCTGACAGGGGCAGGATGCCGTCAGTACCTCCTATTAGCCCACACCTGCTCTTTTCTCTCCCAGGTTCCCGGGGGGAATCCTCCTGTCCTGGTTCTCCTTGGCACAAAGGAAAATGCTACTATCCTCCTCAGGATGATTTGCCTCATAAAGTGAGTCATGTATGGTCCAGGCATGTTGCTGGATGCAGGTGGACAAATATGAAGAGGAAGCTGGCCCTTGCACCAAATACACAGCATAGTCAGGGAGTGCAGCAGGGATGCTATCATCCTAGAATGAGGAACAGGTGGAATGAGCTCAGTTTTCTCCAATATATACAGCAGCTTTATTGAGATACATTTGCACATACCATATAATTCACCCATTCAAAATGTACAGTTCATTGGTTTCTAGCATATTCACAAAGTTGTACAACCATTACCACAATGAATTTTAGGGCATTTTAAACACTCCCAAAAGAAACTTTATACACATTAGCCAACAAACACTCGCCATTCCCACACACCTCCTATACCAGCACTAAGCAAGCACTCATCTACCTTCTGTATGTGTAGGCTTGCCTATTATGGCCCCTTTAGATCAATGGAATCCTGTAATAGGTGGTCTTTTCTAACTGGTTTATTGGACTTAGCATGATGTTTTCAAGATTAATCCCTGTTGTAGCACAGATGAGTACTTCACGCCACCTTACTGCTAAATAACATTCCATCATGTGGACATATCACATTTTGTTTTTCTAATCATCAGCTGACCAACAACTGAGTTGTTTCCACCTTTTGGCTATTATGACTAATACCATTATACACATTCATGTCCAAATTTTTATGTGAACACAGGTTTTAAATTCTCTTGAGAATATGCCTAGGAGTGGAATTGTTGGGGTATATATATGACAACTCTATTTTTAACCTTTTGAGGAGATGCCATGTTCATTTCCAAAGCAGCTGTAACATTTTCCATTCCCACCAGAAATATATGGGGGAATTTTTCCATATCCTCACCAACACCTATTACTGTCTGTGTTTCTATTCTAGACATTCTGTAGGCATGCAGTGCTAGATTTCTCTTTGTTGTTTTGATCTGCGTTTACAAGTGAGTGAAGTTTAGTTTTAGACACCTTGAATTCAGTGAGATGCCTGTGAAACATCTAGAAAACTTCTGGAAATGCAGCTTTAAGTCTAACAGAAAGTCTGAAATGAGGGCAGATGTTAGATTTACTCTTGGAAGTCATCTGTGTAATAATGTGAAAGAAAGCACGTTTATTTGTGGGACTCAGGCACTATGGATTTAAGGGGGAAATATCTGGGATGTGGGATTCTCCCAGGAATTACAAATTGTACCACAGTGAGTAACTACCAACTCCATTCACACTCAAGATTAGCCTTGGCCAAGCAAATTATCATCAGCCTTTTCCCATTTTGTGTTATGTGTAGAGACTTTCTGATGGTGGGGGAGGCCGTATAGCTAGGGGTTAAGTAAGCTCAGCCTGGGGGTTTAAATCCTGACTTACACACTGAGTAGCTGCATACCTTAGGGACATTTTTACTTAACCTCTCTAAGATAATTTCCTTTACTGTAAGTGAGGAATAAACATCTGTATGTACATCCTAAGGTTACTGTGAGGAATAGAAGATAAAAAATAGATCTGGACCTGGCACAGAGTAGGCACTCAAAAAATAACAATTGAATGCATGAATGAGTGAATGAATCCATGAATAAAACTGAATGAATGAATGAATTAACTAAAAGTACTCAGCATCGGATCCTGCACTTAGTAAGTATTCCACAGTTGCTATTTATACTCACTACGTGCAAGAAATAAAGATTAATGTGCAGCAAGGGCAAACATTCCTTTGCCACCATCATCCTTTGACCAGAACGAAACATGAATGGTAGATGTCTTTATACGTTCTGCCCAGCTGGCAGGTGGCTCCCTGTGGGCCTGTCAAACAGGAAGAATTCATGTCCACAGTCACTCAGCTCTTTCAGCCACAGAAACGTGATTTGTGAGCCGCCATGCTCATCATCCTCTTCCATCAGGCCATTTATGGCCCCTACAATTTCACTCTTGATGAGAATGCATAAAATATTATTGGTCCTGTGTGCTTACTGTATAACATACGGAACTTACAATAGACATTATTAAATATTGTTAAATGAAGAGCTGAATAGGCACACTAAAATGACTGCATGTTGAAAGGACTCGTTAACCCCGCTGATGCCACAGACTGTTACTGCGACATTTCCTCGATTTCTCCTTGCACAGAAATCGTTGTTAACTGGTTCCAAGGGGCCATGCAGAAGGCAAGTTCTGGGTCAGGGGCACTGGCCTGGGAGCCAGGAGCCTGGGTTCGCTACTGGCCCTGGCATTCACACCACCTAGCACAAGTCACTCTTCTTGTGACTACAGACCTCAGTCTCATCTGTAAACTGAGAGGTTTAGTGGTACGGTTTCTAGGTTCCTTCTAGCTCTGGTATTCTTTAACTCCATGGAAATATTCAGTGCAGAATCTATCTCTACTACTTCTTTTCTCCCTTCAGTGAACTCTCCATTCATTTTATTATCTACACTGTGTTTCCGGGAAAGGTCAATGAAACCTTAAACACACAGCATCTCCAGGTAGCACTTCATGAACTGTCTTCACTTGGCACAGGTTGCTCCAACCGAGCACAGAGGACCTGGGTCCTGGGGAGGACCAAGGATGAGTAGCCTGCAGCTAGGAAGTCACACCAACGGCGCCCCAACAGGAGCATTTTGGCACAGCTGGCAGCTCTGCCCCTCTTCCACAGTCACACCTGCCAATGCCTGTGTCCACCTCTTCCTTGCGCTCGGCCCTCTGCACCACTGCTCCATCGGGGAGTGCTCTTCTGCCTGCATCTCTCCCTCTCTATCCCCTGGACTCCTCTGACACTCACTTCCCCTAAGGACACAACACCTTTCTTCCTTGGCATCACGTGTGCTCAGGGGTGAGGATGGAGACGAGGAAAAGAGAGGGGTTGATTCAGAGAAGGGAGGGGAGGTAGAGAGTAATTCTGGAGAGGGCCCCGGCCTGCCCCCAAGCTCCTGTGCTCCCACTAGAGGGACTTCAACACAGTTGACACAGGAAGACACGCAAGCAGAGGACACCTTTATAGAAGACAAATCCAGAGGGCAAACCAACCAAAAATATGTACAGTACTTCAATTTTTTTGAATATGCTATTTCAAATCAATTTTTCTGATACACGCTTGTAGACACTGAGATACTGGTAAATATTCATTTTTAACAAAGAAAAAGTATTTCGTGACTAGATAATAAACAGGCAATGTTCAAAGGAAGACCCATCAGAGGAAGAAGCCATGTTAACAATCAACCACAAAAAACAATATCGAGATCCTAAAACTCTCAGGGAAGAATGTGGCATACCTCTTAGGAATGTGACATACTGTATATAATAGGGTGTTTCAAGCACTTTTCTATTATGTGTGAGGTAGAGTCCTGTAGTTCTATAATAAAATGAATTTATTCTTGTTTAGTTGTTGCAACTCATTTTACAGTTCAAACTAAAAAACTTTTATACTGCTTTTTCCTGTTTCTACAACACTGTAAACCCAAGGGAACCTCACTAAAAGGGAAGCAGATAAAATTATAAAACTGAGAGAAGGAAAAATATAAGATAACCCCCAAATGCAGTGAACATATAGAGGAACAGACAGGTGAGCTGAACAAGAAAAGAAAAACATTTTTGGCATATTCCTATTCCAAATAATGTATGTTTCAAGAAAAATAATAATAATCTCATATTCTTCCTAGCATATCAATTGCCACAAGTTTTTAACTGACTGTATTGGTTTTTTCAGCAGCAAACTCTGTTGTGTAAATGAGTTTCATCAAGTATTTCAAAAAAGTTTCCCCGTTTTGCCTTCTAAATAGTTCTGTCCGTGGTCAAATATCGTTTCTAGTTCTTCACCACTTCCCTGTAACAGGATTACACGTCCTTCCCCTGCCACACGACTCTGCCGGGCCTCCAGCAGTAGAGGTAAGCCACGCACTGCCACGCTGACTTGTGGTTGGCCGTGTGACTTCCTTTACACAACAGAACATTAGTGGGCATGATCAAACAAAGACTAAATCTGCTTGCATATTTTAGCTTGACTCTTGTGTTTCTGCCCTCTGTTGTGAGAAAACCATGTCCAGGGTGGCCCTTGATCCTAGAATGAAGGACACATTAAACACTCCTGAATTCTACCCTCAGCCTGAAGCATCTAACCTCAAATCTGGGGAGAGAAATAAAAACGATAAAGAAATACTATAAATCATTAAGCATTGGGAACTGTTTGTTATACAGCTTTATTGCAGCCAAAGCTGACTAATACATACCCTCTGTATCACTTTTCTACTGTCACAATCATGCTATGTAACAAAGCAACACAAAACACATAAAACAACAACCACTTATGATTAATCATGAGACTATCATCAGCTGGATGGTTCAAGCCTGAGCTCACTTCAATGACACTTGATCATGCATCTGTAGTCAGCTTCAAGCCAGCTAGGAACATTTTCTGATCTTGGCTAGACTCTTCAGCATATCTGGGGGCTTGGCTGCACAGATGGGCTTACTGAGCTCCACCCCACAAGGTCTCTCACCCTGCACCACACCAGGCTGTTCTCATGGTATAGTTGAGTTTGTAGAGAAAGAGAAAGCACACAAGGTATCCTGGGGCCTAGGCTTTGAACTTCTGCTTGAGGCCACTGCCATTTCTGCTGCTTTCTGACCAAAGTAGATCATGAGGTCACTCAGATTCAGAGTAGAGAAAGCCAACTATACCTCTTCATGGGCGGAACTACAGCCACATCACAGGAGATACAGTTGCAGGGAAGGGAAGAACTTCAGAAAGAACCAAATGAAGGGCTGGGGCTCATCCAGGTACTATCTGTTCTTTTTATTAGGTGAGCCAAATAAACAATAAATATAAACTTTGCACACCAGAAGGTGTCCAATAAATTGCAGTGAAGTTGGTGAGACAAAGAAACACTAGTACCTTCTGTAAAGCCACCTTCCTTTAAGTATTTAATAGCATCCAACTTTGATTCCTCCTTTATTTTGCACCTCAACATTCCTATACTCTGTTTACACTGTAAAATATTTTACATTTATACACTTATATACTTTCATTCTTTTTATACTCTCTCACTCACCATTCCTTGCTTAAAATTCTAAATTAAACTGTCTTTAGACTGAAGAAGTGATGACCCCAGCATCCAACCCATACAGTTCAGGAGGCATAAAATCTTATGCTATTTTATACCAAGTAAATAAATAAAAAACAAACAAAATGCAAACAAAACTCAGAAAGCACCAAGCAAAAGGCTGTTCGTGCAGTCATGGGAATTTGCCAGGCAGAGTTTCTGTTTTATAACACGTCAGTGGCTTCCAGAACTTTACCCAAGTCTGGATAACTGAAGGCTTACTCAAAATCAAGTCTTATGCACCACAAGTAGTCTCTTATAATTCCCAACTTCAATTAGTGTACTTTATACGGCACAAGAAAATACATTCAAGCCTTTAAACCAATGAAAAACTGGCATCAAGAAAGCTGACGAAAACTGGAGACTAGTGTGTGCTTTCAGAGAAGTCAGATCAAAAACCATTTTGTAAAATTTGTAAGGATTAGAGGGAGCAGTGAAATGAGAATCTTTGTAACAAGAAGATCATTGAACCATCAGAAAACCAAAAGGCAGTTTCTAAAGCAGGACTTTGATATAATCTCCTCTCTTGGGAAGGTTAATGGTAATTCATCTCTGAGCAGTTAGCAGAGGTACACAGGGCTGCGCCTCTGAGACACCCTCTTACCCCTTGCTGGTTTGCACTCAGGTCTGTAGATTTAATGGCTCCCCAGGTTCCTGGTAAAGCAGAGCCTGACAGACTGGCACTGTGGCCTTGCTGTGCATGAAGTAATATCTGCATATTCACCTCTCCACCCCCCTCTCCCATTCTCATCACCCAGGAGGTTCAACACAACAAGTTTTGAGTGATTTTATGATGGAGAGGATCCAAGAGAAGACTCCATCAGTGGATGGAAGAATTAAGGAAGGAAAAGGAGAGGCAATCTTACACCCCAACCTAGTCCTTCTCTCTCCTGAGGCTGAGCTACAATCATGCTGGTTCGGTGACCCCCATGATTCTTAGGAGATATCAAATCAAATGCCTCTAGAGGCCAGCAGGCAACATAAATAAACAAAGTAGGCCAAATGTATTCCCTGGGTTCCCTGAAGCTATACGCTCAATATAAAAGGGATGGTCACTTGTCAGTTGCATCTGAGTATTGCCACGTAGGAATATGGGACCCCAAGACATCAGATGTTGAAGGAACACAAGACAAGTGCGTGATTAAGAGGTGTTGGAAATGTGGAAGTTTATTCAAAATCCTTCCATTTTAAAATGCTGACAACTGTGTGCAGGCCAAAGAGAACATATATGCAGGTCGCATACAATAAAATAATTCCCTAATTTGCAATTTACACTTTAGGGCAATGCTACTTAAAGTGTGGCCCACAGGTGTGTCCACGAGCTATTTGTTCTCAATCTGTGACAAGTCAGGGAGCCAACACTAGAATGAATCAAGCAAATCACTAAGAAAACCATGTAGTTCAGCTGACATCTTTTCCATGGCAAGGTTTTCTTTATAGAGGACAGAGGGCACTTGATTTCTCTTCTGGCACAAGCTCCTTATCACACTTGTAGGTGGCATTTTGGGTACCAATTACTCTCTGGAGAAACTTCCAGGGACCTTCTCCATGGGCAGAGACCTGAACGGACCCATACCTTAGCTCCTGAAGGCCAGTCCCTATGAGAGATGGGAAGGAGAAAGGAGACAGGAGAACTCCAGTAGGGTCTGGGAAGCTGCCTGTGGATGGGGCAAGACAGAGCCAGGGAAGTGGGACCTGCGTGTGCTCCAGTGGACCTGAATGCACGACGTGGGCAGGATGGCAGCAGCCTTCAGGCCGCTGAGGCTTCCCCTCTCTTCACACACCCAACACCTGTACTCTCTCAAGCACATAGACTTTTGCGCTTATAGCTGGTCAAGATATATTGTATGTCATGGATAGTCTTTCTAGTGGCACTTGTCTATTTGTTTATTGTCTACCTCCTGTTATCTATCTCGTCATCAATGTCACCCTTTCCTCAGCCCCCACCATAGATTACAAGCTGCAAGAAGATGGGGGATCTAGACCAATGGCTAATATATAGTAGGTATTCAATAAATATCAGATGAATGAATGATTTTATAGCAAAGGCACAGAAGACAGGTGAACACATCACAATAATTAGGTAAAACCATTTTTTTTAATGTTTCCAGAGGCATGGGGCACCTGAATGGCTTAGTCAGTTAAGCATCCAACTTTGGCTCAGGTCATGATCTCATGGTTCATGGGTTTGAGTTCCACGTCAGGCTCTGTACTAACAGCTGAGAGCCTGGAGCCTGCTTCAGATTCTGTCTCCCTGTGTCTCTGCTCCTCCTCTCTCTCTCTCTCTCTCAAAAATAAATAAATGAACATTAAAAAAGTTGTTTTAATGTTTCCAGAGGCTGACATATACCCTTCTCAGGAGCTGTTAGGTATAGCTTGTTATTATGTCCAGGCCAAAAGAGATGCTCAACAGCCATTAATTATGGAATGGGGAATGTTCAAAGGACAAGATCCTTGAAAAAAAATTGAAGTCGGTAGATAATGGGAAGAGTTCAAGATGCCGCTTCCCAGACATTTAGCCAGTTAATTACTGATTGATAATCTTTTGAGCAAAAAACAATTTCCTGTCTAAGAAGTTTGGGAGAGATTTAGCCCTCAGGTGGAGGGCCAATAGAGGACCTCAAGTCCTGTGCCAGCCCAAGTGTGTGGCTAATGTTGAGAGAGAACTCAGCTATGGCCATGAGACATCTGTTGAATGATGGAGGGATTTAAATCTCCTTCTTGACTACAATGCCTAAAACTAATCCTGCTTATCAATCATATTACTTTCCTTTCAGCCTCTCGACCTTCCTTGCTCTCTCATAATTGTAGACCCATTATGGAGGAGTTTAGTGGCCGTTTCTAATATTTAGAAACTCATTATTTTCCAATCTTCTAGGCCTATTTCCTCCTATTCTCCACACTAGTAGAACAAAGGGGTTGCTCTAAATGCTTTTTTGAAGTCTTTATCTTACTCTCATCATTCAAAAGTTTCTTCTATTGAAACTTATATTAATTATTACTATCATCCTTCCCAAAACTTCATCACTGTCTCTACTAGAACCTTCTTCCAACTGCCTCCAAGGCTTCTGTGCTTATCTCAGAATTTTCTAATCTCCCCTACTCCTGCCAGTAGCCAGGAGTAGTTCAGGGGCATCATATGAATTATGATACTTATAATTAGTATATTACTTATTGAGTACCTACCATGTGTCCCTCAGTCACTATGCTATTGCTAATCTGTCGTGCATGAATTCTAATCTCCAACAACCCCGCAAGGTAGGTTTCACCCTCCATTTACACAAGAAGAATGCATGATTCAGAGAAGTTACATAACTTGCTCAAGCCACACATTTAGTTAGCAATGGAACCAGAAGGTAAAAGAAATATAACTTATGTCCAAGCCCCAGCTCCTCCCAAACTTCCCTAACGATAAAATGAATAGCTACCATTTGTTAATAACTATCACATAACAGATGCAGACTTTATACCAATTATTTCCAAATCCCCCAGTAATCCCTGAGGATTCATCCCCACTTTAAAGATAGGACAAATGGAGCTCAGAAATGTTCTACGTCACAGAGGTGGTCAAAGATTTGAACTCAGATCACCCAGTGTCCAACATTTTTGCTCTCTGGACAGACCACTCTGCCATAAAGAAACATTGAGTACCTTACTGAAACCCTACTTCAGTTTTCTGTTGCTGCATACAAACCACCCACATTTAGTGGCTTAACACAATAATCATCATACATTTTCCTCACAAATCCATAATCTGAGCAGGGATCAGCAGGAAAGGCTGCTCTCCACTCCATGTGGCATCAGCCTGGCTTGATCAACTCAATCAAAGGCCTGAGGCTCTGCCTTCCAGTTTTCCTTCCAGAATTGCCAGACGGCTGCTGGATTTGGACCGGGATCTCAGCCCAGGCAGAGGACTGGTTGGCACTGTGAGTGCCTCTCCACACAGATCTCTCCATGTGACCTGGGCTCCCTCAGAGCATAGCAGCTGGGCTCCAAAGAGAGAGCCAGCCAGAACTTGCACTGCCTTTTATGACCTAGTCTCACAAGCCACACAGCGTCACTCCCAGTACGTCATTAGAAGCCAGTCGCTGAGATGAGCCCATATTTAAGGGGAAGTGTTTTCGATTTCACCTCTTCTGAGAAGAATACCAACACACACTGCCCCATCTCACCCATTTCATCTCCGTTCTAAACCAGCCATGAAAATACTGCACTTCGACCACCTCAGCATCGCTGAAGACAGCCTCAAACAAAAGACTTTGACTCTGGGGCTCACCTTCTTAAACTGTTTCCTGCTCTCACCTCTCACTCTCTTTCACTACCTTACTGCTCCTGAACTTGACCTTTTCCATCAAGAACTCTAATCCCCCTCTCCACATTCTTCAAGTCCTTCTCTCTCAGTTTGGGCTACATAGTCAGGAATTTCACTTCTGCCCCTCCTAGCATCTTCTAATTCTTCACATCCTCTTCATTACCTATACCCTTTTCAGCACCTTGACATCAGTCCTCCTCTGCTTCAATTTCTTTCAAGTTATTTACTTAGAAGTTATCAATTACATCCTAAACTCCCTAATTACCTTCTCCTTTCTCTCACGTTTCATGCTGTTTCTGCATCACTTGATATGGTTGTATACTCTGTCTTTAAGCTTTTCCCTTTTTCGTATCCTGGGATATGTCCATCCTTGCCTCAATTCATTTCAGTTTAACAGAGGAGCTCAAAGCCAACAAGAAGGCCAATCATAAAAGCAGAACTGAGGGTAAGCATGTGATGAATGACAGCACAGCAGTGCAAGTTGTCATATGTGTAAATTACGTGACTGTGTTATCCCCACAAGGGGCATGAGACTGAGATAAGAAATATTACAATGGCTGGGATTTGTAAGTCTGCACAGAAGTACCTGTCCCGACCATTGGAATCATGATCCACAGGAAAGAGTTTTATCCTAAGGAGGAATGCACAGTAGGTCTAAGCTTTGCTTGACCCATGGAATTTTTAAATGGTCTAATGAAAGCTCTAGACCTTACCTGTAGAATAAAAATATCTCCAGACAAAGAGATACAAATGTTGGAATACAGAAGCTTAGTGTGTTCATGTGGGGCATATTATATTTGCTGAATTTGAGGTGCCTCCGGTACTCCAAAGTGAAGTAGACTAGAAAACAGTTGGGCAAGGAGCTACGTGCTCAGGAAAGAAATTCAAACTAAACTAGAGATTTTGGAAGCAATAAGTACAGGCTGGCTAATGCCACTGGGCAGAGTTTATAATCCCTAAAACATAAACATGGTAGGTTGGCATGTATGTTATGGATAGATTAATAGGAGACACCAGAAGGTCAAGAGAAAGTAGAACACAGGAAGAGAATGATGAGGAACAGCCAATAAGCTGAGAGAAAAACCTGGGGAGAGTGGTTTCATAGATGTCAGAGAATTTCAAGAGGAAAAGGGTTTATAACATTCAATAATAATCATTAACTGCCTTTGTATTATGGGTCGAAGATGCAGCAATAAAAAAGATGAGCAAGATCCATGACCTATGGGGTGAGCAGACATTTAGTCACTATAAGTGTGATGAACAAAACCAACAATTCTCTTTTGGAAAGAGAGATTTAAATCTAAGTTCACCTCATGACTTTAGTTCCTGTTCTCTGTTTCTCTACACGGCCAGGCTGAAGCCTCCACACCAGCTCTCACACATATGTAAGCCTGCCTGTTCGTCCCATAACACTCTCCCCTCAGCTTACACCTGCCTCTGCAGCTTATGTCCTGAGCAGCAGATTCCTGCTGGTGTGAGCCCCTTCTCAGAGTGCTCTGTTACTCTGTACCTGATGAGGACTCGAGGCTGGTTTAAAACCAGGCTCCACCTCTTACTACCTACATAACCCCAAGCAAGTACTTAACCTCTCTGAACTTGTCTTATTATCTGTAAACAGAAGGGTGATGCTATCTCCCTCCTGTGATATAGCCTGGGCATTAAATCAGATAACCTAAGTGAAGCACAGAACACAATGCTTGGCCTAATGTTCATTAAATACCAAAACCAAAAGAGAAAAGAAGACTAGAGATGTGTTGGGCACAACTCCACCTCCCTGACATAGAGGGGAAGCTACAGAAAGCCCAGCCCTCCCCCATTACAACATTTAAGGGAACAACAAGAGACCATGTATTTTGGAATACTTGCGAGAACCTTCCTCCTCTCTCAAATACAAGAGAGAGGTCAAATAATATAAGCCTATAAAGTGTCCGCCAAGTGGACAAGAATACCTTGGGTGAGTTTCAAAAGTCGTTTCAATTGATTAGGAAAGGCAAAGCCAAATATCACTAAGTTGCAATGAGAATGGGAAGTGAGAAAGTGAAAGTTATATGAATCTCCTTTTCAGGAAGTGTGGCCGTGGCTGCTGGAGGACTAGGCACTATTTAATTTTAATTAGCTTGTGCTCCTCTAAAATTATCTGGAGGCTTCCCTGAATTGGGTGGAACTGGCCTTCTTGGCCTTATTTAAACAAAATCTCATTTCTTTCTCTGAGACACGGGAACGAGTGAAAGTGGTTTTAAATATTCACAATTCTCTAATCGCCAGCTTTCTTTCTCCGGCCAATAGGGTGCCTCTTCTGTATCAGGAGAAGCGGCTAAATCTCTCTCTTTCTAGGGGTGTTTAAGAAATGGACAGATGTGGGGCGCCTGGGTGGCTCAGTTGGTTAACTGTCTGACTTCAGCTCAGGTCATGATCTCACAGTTCGTGGGTTTGAGCCCTGGAGCCTGCTTCAGGTTCTGTCTCTCTCTCTTTCTCTGCCCCTTCCCCCCCCCCCCAAAAATAAGTACATATTTTTTAAAAATTAAAAAGAAATGGATCAACGCTACTGCCAAAAGGGTCAGACTTTGGATTAAACAAGGCAACCTCTGAAGTCCCTTTCTCAACAGCAGACGTTCATGTTCTTGGAGCTGCTCTATCTAAAATCAATCTTAAGGAGTCCTACCAATCCCTTCACTGAGAAAGAACTGATATATTCTTAGACCGCACTCCCCTTTCTGACGGCAGTGGATGTGCACCCTGATGCCAGGTACATGGCGAGGCAATGGATGGCTTTCAATCCTGCTGCCCCATTTCTACTCTGCTTTCAGTGCCTAAAAAGTCAAGAGGACCATATTCACATAGCACTTTTCTCATTAAAGCCTAACATAAGCCCAAACCCCCCACCTTTACCACTCAAACCAATAACGACCTCATTTAATTCCAGCACAGAACAATGTCTTTCACTTAAAATTAATGTCTTGTCCACATAAAATTGAAATACAGAATGCAGCCTTCCTGATGATAAGTAGAAAGCATAAAGGTGACTTTTAAGGAGATAAATTTATTCTGTCAGGGACAGAATAAAAACCTTTTGCTATTCACCTGTGACTTGAACACTCCTAAGCAATGAGTTTTTCCCTTATTTGTAACTAAATATGATCTGTCACTCAGCCTTCCCTTGCTGTCATGTGTTAAATTAAAATATATCATTAATATATACATCGCGTCTGATCCTCACATGGCTAATGGCTCTCTATTAACAGACCGGGCAGTGTGTTGGAATCCGATAGCCACACATACAGAATAATATACCACACAAATGGATAGGTGGTAGGGAACATGGTCTTTAAATTACTTAAAATAGCATAATTGTATCACATCCATTTGCAGAGAATATCAAGCAAGACAACAACAAATTGTTTTGAGTTAATGGAATAATAAAGAATTACAGTGATCCAATAGAGATTTCCAGAAATAAAACTATGTAGAAATATTCATGTTAATATGACACCCCAGATTTTAAGATAGGAAAATATAATTAGATAATTGAACACAGAAGAGGTATTTTCTTCAATGAGTCGAAAACAAGAGCCTTGCATTCAATCCTCCGTTATCTCTTTTCTAGATATGAAATGAGACAAATAAATTATATTAGCTGTTCTCTCAAAGAAAACTTAGCTCTGGCCGTATTTGTCATATTATTCTACTGCAGATAGATGCAACTAGCATTTCATGAACACTTACAGGGTGTCAAGCATTTTATTTCATTTAATCCCCACAACAAGCCTTCAAAATTTGTTTTATCATCATCATCATCATCCCTCTTTTTCAGACTGGGAAACCAAACAACAGACCATCCGAGTAACTGCCTCAAAATCACCCAGTGAGTTAAGTAATAGTATGGATTAGAATATAGTCAATCCTGCCTCTTGATAAGGAAAATAAGGTTCAGTGTGGACAACCATCTCAATCAAAGTCAGAAATGAAATAAAACTAAAATTCAAATGCCTTTTTAACTTTTTATTATGGGGATTTTGAAACAGATCTAGAGAGAACCCCAAGTGAGACTTCTGAACTCCTATGAACCCCAAGTAAGACTTTTAGTTCCCAGTCTAAAACCCTTTTTTTTCCTAGAACATGTTTCATCTATGAGATAGAAGTGTGTATCACAGCAATTTTTAAGGGAAAGAACTTCACTGTTATTTTTAATTGTAAAGGTAATACATGTTCACTATAAAACCATTCAAAAAGACAAGAAATAACAAGTGTTGAAGAGGATGTGGAGAAAAAGAAACCCTCGTGGGTTGATAGGAGGAAAAACTTCTGCAGTCACTATGGAAAATAGTATGGAAGTTCCAGAAAAAAATAAAAATAAAATTACTGTATGATCCAGTAATTCCACTAGTGAGTATATACTCAAAGAATATGAAAACACTACTTCAAAAAGAAAAATGCACCCCTGTTTAGTATATTATTTACAATAACCAAAATATGGATACAACCCACGTGTCCATCAGTAGATGAATGGATAGAAAAGATATGGTGTAGATACACAGGGGGTTATCATTCAGCCATGGAAAAAGAATGAAATTTACCATCTGCCATAACATGAGTGTACCTAGCAGATATCATGATAAGTGAAATAAGTCAAACAGAAAAAGACAAATATCATATGATTTCACTCATTGTGAAATTTAAGAAGCAAATCAAACAAAAACAAAAAAAAAGAGACAAAAATAAAGATGGACTCTTAAATAAAGAGAACAGATTAGTGGTTGCCAGAGGGGAGGAGAGTGGGGAAATGGGTGTGACAGATAAAGGGGATCAAAAGTAAACTTATCGTGATGAGCATGGAGTAATGCACAGAAACTGGCAAATCATATTGCACACCCGAAACTAATATAAAACTGTATGTTAATTATACATCAATAATTTTTTTTAAAATAATCAAAATTTAAAAAAATAAGAATGCATTCAGAATTGAAAGATTTGCCTCTATTAATAACTCGTGCAAATCCTTCTAGACTTTCTCTACTCATATATATATATATATATATATGCATGTATAGAGACATAATTATGTTTTACAAGATGGAATCATACTAATTTTGCTCTTAAAATGTACAATAGTCATATTTCCGTTTTAATAGACATTTATCTACAGCTCCATTCCTTTATTTTTTTAATGTTTATTTATTTTAAGACAGAGAAAAGAGTGAGGGAAGGGCAATGAGAGAGGAAGAGAGAGAATCCCAAGCAGGCTCTGTGCTGCCAGTGCAGAGCCCAACATGGGGCCCCATACCACAAATCACATGATCATGACCTGAGCCAAAACAGAAAGCCAGACACTTAACTGACTGAGCCATCCAGGTGCCCCCAGCTTCATTCTTAATGTTTACATTGTATTCCATTGTATCAATGAACTATCATTTACTTAACCAATCCTTTGTTGACAAACATTTATGTGTTTTCAATGTTTTGTTACCATATAAACATTGTGGCAAGTTTCCTATCTTATGCATCTTTCTACACTTGTAAAATTAATTCTTAGTTCCTGGAACATAAGAGAGGTTCTCAATAAATTTGCTGAATTAATGGATGAATAGATGGTGAAACGGTTTGGTCAGAGAATTGGCAAATCTTTTATTTTGATATGCATGGCTAAACTGCCTTCTAGAAAGGCAGTTAATCCATCTTCTGTTATTTACGTCTTATTTTTTCAACTCTATGATTTAAATATTTCCAGAAGTTTCGAATCTTCTACTTTGTGGTTCTGTCTTAGGGACAGTGGTGTGTAGGAGTGAGAGCCCAACATCTTGGAAAAGCCAACTGGTGAATTTTCAGAAATTTTGAGAACCAGTTGTAAAAGGTAGACATTACTTAAAAATTATGTAAACTTACAATTAAATAAATTATATTTACAACAAAAGTAATAAGTATTTCAATGCACTACTTCCCAAGTATTTGTCTAAATTTTACTATTCTCTACGCTCTTGAAGTCCGTTATGACTACTATACCGTCAACCAAGGCAAGAGACAGAACTGAAATAAAATAAAAGCATTCATTTAGGGTCTCAGAATTACAACTGAGGGAGCACAGATTCAGGTAACAACCTAAATTGTGTCCCACTAAGGAACAAAAGTCGGGGGTTTTTTAAAACAAAAGGGAATGCTTGTACATGGTGTTACAAAGAATTCTGATTGGTGTCAGTGGCAGAAAACAAATCTTGGCTAAACATAACTGGTTGCTAAAACTATCACTAAGCAGAAGTCTGTTACTGTAGCAAGGTGCAGATGTCCCTGCAGAGTCTCTGGAAGGCTGGCCCAGTCCAGAAGTTCACGGTTCCACCCAGGGAGGACATGCATAAAGTCCACCTCCTTAATGGCCTCTCGGCTCCATTTTAAAAACCCCATGACCTAAGCAACTCCATTTTATTTCACCGTTCACAGCATCTGAAGGCTGGGAAAAACATGCAGTGGTGTGTTCCTCTGATCTCTTCCCAACTCCATGTTCAGTGACTTTATGTTGGTAGCTTTGAAACTGGGCGTGGTAGGAGTATTTACTTTAGAAATCAGCAAATGCTATAAATCAGGGCTTAATTTAGTGCGGAAGCTAAAAGAGTTTTTAGTTTAATTAAATATTTATATGAGGATGAGAAGAAGTTTAACAATAAGCCACTTATCAGATTTAATGGCAATAAATCTATTGGGAAAAGAGCCGACTGTGATGCGCTCTCTTTGTCAAATCATGGCTCAATATGCCTGCAGGTTTAAAGTTAGAAAAAAATCCAGAAAAGCATTATGAGAAAAACAATTGACTACATGGAATTACGCTTACTTACAATAAAGAGAACTGTGAATTTTCACTTGTAAGCCATAATAAATACATGTGAATATAATATATATATTTGCATACTTTTTTTCAAAGAGCGAGTTGTTAAACATTTAATGGCACATTACTGTTTAGGGTCATATACTGAGAAACTTTCCCTTTATAAAAAACTGAAATGCCACATGTATTTTATTCTCAGTTCCTACATGCTGTTGGGTATTACTGAAATTTACACTGTTTCATTGATCTTTCTGCATTTATGGTCTTAGTACTTTAATGGTTCAATCATAGCTTTAAAATGCATTTACACGATGTTGTATACCTGAAACTAATACCATACGGTATATTAACTATACTTAATAAAAAATAATAAAAATAAATAAAACGCATTAAGTATCTGGAAGGGCAAATCCACTCACTACTTCCCCCACCTGTCTATACCTGATGAACTTTAAAAATCTCTTTCAACCTCCCTTCCAACAATCTACCAGTATATCTCCTTTCATTCAGCTCTATTTTATATTGTTAGAATCTTATCATTTGCTTTATATATTCCCTATATATTTCTAGTCTTCATAACTCTACATATTTTTATTTTTGGTTTTCATGTTCTTCATATGTGGGATTTTATATTTTTGAAATTACTTATCACATGAACACTGAATAATGTACCAGGTTGTACACCTGAAACTAATATACTGTATGTTAATTATACATACATGAAAATAAAAAAAATATACATGGAAATAAAAAAATTTTTATCACAGATGTTATACCACTAGTTAGAAGTATTGCAAAATTCTTCCACAAAAAAACAAGTTTAAAAAAATAGCTGCAAGCCAATTCTGACAAGGATGATGGCTGGATCATTGTTCATTTTCTATCACTCTTCTAGGAATTCTCAGTTTTTTCCATCTAGACACTGATTATGGTTATTTTCTTTAAATTTCCTTTCTTCTAGAAAGAAAAGTATGAGTTATTAGAAAGGGAGTTCTAGAATGCCAACCATAGTTCATAATATCAATTAAAGCATGGATGGTTCATTTGTACCATATAAAAACAGGTACAAATATGCCATCTGTAATATCTACCCTTTCTATTCTGTAGAATATGAAAGTAATATGAGCCCTACAATATGCACTAGCCCTTGAATTACTTGCATCTTTCTATTCTATTTAACAGTTGTATACCTGATTCATGTTTCCCTCTTGGCTATGACTGAAAGGCAGCACAAAGCCAAGCTTTATGTCTTAACACTTTCTTAGTTAATTTTTTTAATGTTTATTATTCTGAGAGAGAGAAAGAAGAGAGAGAGAGAGCAGGGGAGGGGCATAAAGAGAGGGAGAGACAGAATCTGAAGCAGGTTCCAGGCTCTGAGCTATCAGTACAGAGTCCAATGCGGGGCTCGAACCCATGAACCACAAGATCATGACCTGAGCCGAAGTAGGATGTTTAACTGACTGAACAACCCAGGCGCCCCGGACACTTTCGTGGTTAAGGTGCACATACTGCTTTACATTCTTCTTCCCTCCCTCTGTTGGTAATTTTTAATGCACTAATAATGCATGAGTATCTATGGATTTTTAAAAATGCAAATAAAAATATATTCAGGAGGAAGTAGCCACACTTCCCTCCTTTAATGTCTGGCTGTATCCTTTTTAAATTAATTTTTTTATTTTAAGATAATTACAGGTTTACCTAAAGTTGCAACAAATAGTTCAGAGAGATCTTGTGCATCACTCAGTCCTCCTCCCCACCATCCCCCAAGGTAACTTCTTGATGAGTGAAGTACAAGATCACAAGCAGGGCCCTGAAGTCGATACAGTCGAGGTCCAGACTGTTTCCATGATGGCAAAGACTCCTCATGTTGCCCTCCTATAGCAAATCCACTTCCCCCTGCTTTTACCCATTCCTCAGCCCCTGACAACCATGAGTCCAACCGCCAAGTCTATAACTGGCATTTCAAGAAGGCTATATTAACGGACTCCGACAATGTATAACCTTTTGGATTGGCTTTTTTTCACCCAGCATAATTCTCTAGAGATCCACCAAGGTCATCACACCAATCAATGGTTTTCTTATTGCTGAGGCATATTCCATGGTGTAGACATGCCAGTCTGTGTAACCATTTACCCACGGAAGGACATCTGGGTTGTTTCCATTTGGGGGCTATTATGAATAAAGCTGCTATAAACATTCATGTGCAGGTTTTTGTGTGAACATAAGTCCTCATTTCTCTGGGAGAAATGCCCCAGAACACACGTGCTGAACAGTACAGTAGTTGCCTATTTAGTGATTATCAAGAAACAGCCAAACTATTTATTTACCAGAATGGTTGTACCATTTTACAAAGAGCAATGCATGAATAACCCAATTTCTCCACATCCTCACCAGCATTCGGTGTTGCCACAATTTATTTTTTTTATTTCAACCATTCTGAATGGCATATAGTACTCTTGCATTATGGTTTCAGTTTGCATTTTTCTGATGGATAATGATGTTGAACACCTTTTATCTGCTGCCATCTGTATATCTTCTTTGGTGAAATGTCTCTTCATGTCTTTACCCATGTTCAAATTTGTTTGGTTTTCTTACTATCTTGTTTTCAGAGTTTATGTATTCTAGGTTACCAGTCCTGTGTCAGATATGTAGTCTGCAAAATCATTTCTCCCACTCTGTTGGCTTGTCTTTTGTTGTGGTAACTAAAGCAAAAACCCACAGTAAGTGGAAACCCAAAAAGTTCTACTACATAAAATACAGAGTTGTGAATTGCAAGATTAATACCAAAATTAGTAAATTTAATGTCAGCCTTCCAGTACCGGAGGGCGGGGAGGTCCTGGAGGGGTGGGGGGAGGAAAACTGTGTTTTTATTCAACACATAAAGACAACATGCACTGTATACAATGAAATGAGAAAGTTCCAAGTGAAAGGAGTCACTTCCTACCTCATCCCTTCAAGATAAAAATATCTGTCCTTCCGCCACCCACTTCTAAAAACAAGATCTGAGTAGAGCATCAGGACCATTTGCCAGTCACATTATACCCAAACAACCATCTTGTAGGATCTCATATTTTATCTGTTCTCTTATTATAAGCTACCTCAAATCAGCTTATAAACAGTCCAGGTAGACTCACCAGTACCCCCAGGGCTACATTCTATGTGAACACTGTCCCAAGAGCATAAACAGCATCACCAGGGTTTGCTGGTCCGCATGTGTTAAGGCGTTCACTGGACGAAGGTAGAGGCATCATTTTCATAGGGCCTTGAAAAAGGAAGGACGAGTTGTGTGGTAAGAGAACGCAGTACTCCATTCCTGTAACTGATCTGGGCGAAGCCATTTAAACTGCAGGCAGAGGACTTGCTTTCGATGCCAGTGAAATCAAGAAATCAGACTAGTCAATAACATGGTTTCTAAGGTTGCTTCCAGCTTCTAATTCTATTATTTTCATAAGGAAAGTATGAAAATTTCACTGAAAGGTATGATTTGAGAAACTATCATGCAAACCCAAACTGATGGGCCCTTCTGCAAAATATTTAAGCAGTACTCTACAAAAGTGCATCATGAAAGCCAAGGAAAGCTCAAGAAACTGTCACATATTGAAGGATACTAAAGAGACATGATAATTAAATGCAGTGTAGAATTCAGGATTAAATCCTGGAATAGAAAATGGACATTAGTGGAAAAACTGGGGAAACCTAAATAAAGTCTGTAGTTAATTAAAAAGTATGATTGATGGGTAAAAAGGACAGTTTGCAAGATAAAGGTTCTGGAGACACTAATGAAATTATTTTTTGGAAAAGAGGTCAACTCTTCTTTTTAAATGTGAATATGCATATTAAAATCATCTTAAAATGGCACAGCTTTTGAGTAATATATTCCATGTTTGGGGTCTCCTCAATATAGTTAATTATAAAATCAATGGAAGGTTCTATTATACCCTTAATATTTTTTTGGCCATGTAGTCATCTTCCAAGAGATTCTACAAGTATACATTTGTCAAATGTGAGACTGTTGTAATGAGAACTTCAGTTAGACAAGCAAACCAACCAACCAACCCCACAATTTTACCTTTAAGAACAACAATCAGGGTTTGAGCCCTGCGTCAGGCTCTGTGCTGACAGCTCAGAGCCTGGAGCCTGCTTCAGATTCTGTGTCTCCCTTTCTCTCTGATCCTCCTCTGCTCGCGCTGTCTCTCTCTCTCTCTCCCTCACAGAAATAAATAAAACATTAAAAAAAAATTTAAGAACAATCATATAATTCTGTTAAACGGCATCAAAAAGATGCCACTGAATTTTATTTTTAATTTTATGTCAAATTACTATTTGTTACATAATTTGCACAGTTAACATTATCTCAATGATGAGCAACCCTTTTAGAAAGAGTTTTTAATAAATTGCTGGAAAATGTTTAAACAGGTGGACATAAGTTTAAATTCTGGACCCCTCTTCACTTCAGAATTTACCCCACAGAGTTCTGAAAAATGAATTCCTACAACCCTATCATTTAATAAGCTTACAGCTTGGACAGGCCCCATCCTACAGGAAGGTGCTAACCTCAATCCTCTAACCTATAGTCTGGGTGGCCCCATTCTTCGTATTTGCTCCCTGGTGGGTGTGCAGTCCACATGGCTGCAAGATAAATAGATTTCAGTGCATTTGATGGTAGTAATAAGCTCAAACGTTTTCTTCCCTTCTTCCAGGTCATCAAGTGCAAAGCATGACTTGGCCCAGGTATTCTGTGTTCTCCATTGGTGGATACTTCTCTGAGATTTTCCCACACCTATTACTGTCTTTATTTGTTGTTCTTGGGTAATACCACTAGATGATGAACTGGTGTTTGGTAGTTGATGAACATGTTTGGTAGTTAAGACCTATAAACCAAATCTCTTTAAATGCTTTTAAAAGACTTCTAACCTATTGTAATAGAGCTGCTTTTATGTTTAAAATATAAAAACTAGGGGCACCTGGGTGGCTCAGTCAGTTGAGCGTCCAGCTTCAGCTCAGGTCATGGTCTCATGTTTGGTGGGTTCGAGCCCCGCATCGGGTTCTGTGCAGACAGCTCAGAGCCTGGGGCCTACTTCAGATTCTGTGTCTCCCTCTATATCTGCCTCTCCCCTGCTGGTGTGCTGTCTCTCCCTCTCTCTCTCAAAAATAAACAAACGTTAAAAAAAATTTTTTTTTCATATAACACTATTCATGGCTAAACAGAGCTATGTAATAACACAGTTACTTAAAAAACAAAAATCAAAGTTTGGGAGGATATGTGTTGAGAACAACACAATTTTAGCCGCAAGGTCTGGGTGGGAGACATTGTGAAATAGAAACAGTCTTCAAAAAGAGACCCCTTAAGGGCATTGAGGAATCTATTCCTGAAATCATTGAACTATATGCTAACTAACTTGGATGTAAATTTTAAAATTAATTAATTAATTAATTAAAAAGAAAAATAGATCCTACAGGGCAGTACAAACCAAAATCATGCTGTCTATATTGTTGTATTTTATTGGTTTTACAGATTTGTAAAATGACTAATTTTGTGCTAAATTGTGATTGTGTAAACCTAGAGAGTCAGAGGACCCTCAGGCCTGTTAGAAAATGCTCTTAAAGTGACATTAAAGCATCAAGTAATCATCAAAAAGACAAACAAACAGGAGCACCTGGGTGGCTCAGCTGGTTAAGTATCCGACTTTGGCTCAGGTCATGATCTCACTGCTCAAGGGTTTCAGCCCCACATCTGGCTCTGTGCTGACAGCTCAGAGCTGGAAACTGCTTTGGATTCTGTGTCTCCCTTTCCCTCTGTGCATCCCCCGTTCATGCTTTCTCTCTCTCTTTCTCAAAAATAAATAAAACATTTTTAAAATTTTTTTAAAAAACAAACGACAGCTATTATGTACATTCTCAAAAAAACAAAAACAAAAAACACCCTGATTATTAAAGCCATTTCTGGTGGAACATATTCTGACCAGAGATTCTCCTAAACAGACCGTTGGTCTGCCTGAAACTCTGTTCTTTCTTCCCCTGTAAACTGCAGAGGTCTTGTCTCTGAAGCATTCCCAGAATCTGAAAAGAGATGGTGACCTCTGATTACCCTCTGCTGCTTCAGTAGCTGCCTAACCAAAGCTTACTGAAATGAGTGGTGGCTGTGTATCCAGAAACCTGGTCAGAACAGCTTGTTGGTATTAATAATTGTATTAATAACAGCTAGTATTTATCTAGAACTTAAAGAGTTTTGTCAGACACCGTTCTGAGTGCTTGCTGTATTATTTCATTTAATCTTGACAATAATCTTGAAAGTCAGGTACTCTTATTATCTTCCCCATTTCACAGATGAGGAAATGTAGGCACAGAAAGATTAAATTACTTGCCCAAAATATCATAATGACAGAGCTTCCCCGTGTTTAGCCACTATAAATAATATTACTCCAGTCCTTCCTAGCTAGATCACTTTTCCCCAGCAATTAAATTCCCAGTCTCAGTTTCCTTTAGCTGCCTTGTGACTAAATAGGCTCAGAATTAATGCCTATATCATCAACTTCACGAGTTGTTGGAAGGATCAAATATGATAACAAAGTAATGTGTTTGGGTTTTTCTTTTTCTTCTTTGGCGCTATTATAAAAAATACTGACTACAGAATATATAACATATGTGGCAAGATCTTAACTATGTGGGTGAAAATTGAGTGCTTTCTAGAGCCAGACCAACACTGAAAGCAGCAGGCTGAGGATTCCTCAGTCCCTTCCTCCCCTGCCCCTCTCCATCCAGTCAGGCCCAGAGCACCCCACCCCCCACCCCACACCCGGCCGCCTGGCTGGCCATCCACAGCCATTTCCTGGTTGGCCCCCCACTCCTGCCTCTCTTCTGTAGGAGACATTGAGTTTTAAAATGTAGATTCTCCAATGAACCACCTGGTTCTCAGTCTACTCTTTTTGCAAGACTCTTTTTACTAGTCTTGCTTCAAACACTTTTAAAGAAAACAAAGAGCATAACACAAGTGTTTCACTAAACACAACAGAATGTCTTTCTACTCTGTTGTTTCCTCTGCCTCTGTGTCTTCTCTCCATGGTTGTTTCTCTCTCCTTCTGTCTGCCTTGTTGGTATGAGACCCTCTCCATCTGGCTGCCTCCTCAGTCTCTAAAATCACCTCCCTTTGCCCCCTCCCACCTTCTTAATTTACTGTGGTAAAATAATGAACCAGTATATTACCTGTTATTTACTCTATTTCAGAATAGGGTTTTCCTTAGTTAAGGAAAATAGCAAAATATTCTAAATATCCATTTTCAAAAAGAATTCCAAAATACCTTAGATTGTTCATGATTTATTTAGCCCACCAACCTAATTTATTAGGCCCATTCCTGCAATGCATTAGGCCCTGCAGTATTTGTGGAAGAGAAGGCCGGGAAAGTAGTCTGTCAAAGAGATATCTTGGAAAGCATCTCTTCCCATACGAGGCCTGACACAGCCCCCTCCCTTACAAAGCAAAGCATCTGGGTCTGAGCTCTGCCAGACGAAAGGCAAAAAATTGTGCTCCACAAACCTCTTTGATTCTGCTTCCATCAATAGAGACTCCCTCAGGGTTGGAGAATTGGGCTGAAAGGCTCACGATGTCTGTAACCTGTGATTCCTTCAGGATCTGAACAGAAGTTAAAGGGCCCATATGCAGTAACTTAACTTGAAGGTAGGCTGTGCATAGGCATCTGAGAGCAGAAGTCAGCCCTGCAATGGTATGTGAATTAATGAAGGCAAATTAGCCTGGGATTTGTGTTTGCTGTGTGGGAAGGTGATGGCAGAGTAAATCTTCCAAATTTAAGTATATTTTATGTTAATTGCATAAAGTAGCATAGATTTGTTGCTTTAAATCTAATCCACAGGGAGCTAGAATTGGGCTTGTTGATTTCTTTTATTATCCACTAAAATGACTCAGTCCTTGTTTGTATTTACTTGAGAAGTACAGATCTATTTTGGAATTGCTTTACAACTTTAAGTGTTTTAAGAAACTTCTTTTTAATACCATCCAGTTAATTGTACCATGATAGCTCCTAAGTGGAACATTATATCTATCAGTCTTAAGTGCTGCTGTGCATATAATAGCTTTGGTCATATTATTATAATCTCTTTTCTTTAGAGCACTTGGAAAGCTGAAAATTAAATATGCCTCAATCTGCTATCATTCTATCACTTTCCTTAGTGTTAAGTAAATACTAACGAAACTCTATCACCTCTGATACAATTATTTTCTAAATTCTTTTATGATAGACTATAGGTTCAATGGAGATAGACAGCTTTCCTTGTTTCTCCTCTCTCTACACAGTAAAAAATGTTTTCTCTATAATGGCAAGTGTCTGTGTGCACTAATTTTTTTAATGCAATTTGTGCTTTTAGTGGGAGAGAGAAATGAAATGGAGAAAGAGGAAATGGTGGAATTACATCCATGTGCTAAATTCTAATGCACTCAACATATCAAGCCCAGAAATTTCTAAGTGTTGGGAGAGAGATGGGGCCAAGTCAAGCTAGACACCCCCAGAGGGAGCCGCCACTAGCTACTGTAGACACAGTCCACCAAGAAGTATCTGTTTACGGCATCTTCAGGCTTTTCAGCAATGCAAAAGCTCGGGCCCTGTCCCAGGCAGACCTAACAACATCTGCACCTTAACTAGACCCTAAAGGACTCCTATGCATCCAATGTACTTTCAAGTCTGAGACACCTCGTCTGCACCTAGATCAGAGCCTCCACTGGGAAGATGGGAAAGTCCCCACTGATTAACCTCAGGTACTAACTAGGAATTCTCGAGTCATTCCCCTCAGCAGAGAATGGTGCTATAGAGATAATGGAAAGTAAAAAGCTGCAACTCTTTAAAAATCAAATCAGCCATTGAGATCTGGTGACAGAAGAGGTAGAGATAGGGAGGCGGGAAAGTGTCACACACTAAGACCAACCAACCGTTGAAAGAAAAAGCTCTTGTTGGAACTATTTTGCCCTCCCCTCTGCATGATGTTATTGGATTTGATTTCCTTTCTTCTAGAGAAGGAAAGAAAGTTAGAAAAAAAATGACCTAAATTCAGTATTCTGTCCAGATGCTTTCAATTTGGCAGGCGGGAAGCAAGTTTTGCATAGAGACTGAGCTCACTGAAAGGGATTAGAATTTTGAGTTGGAAATTCCAAAGTCATTTTAAAGTCAAGAAACTGTTTAGAACAAAATAAATACAAGTGACCTTGATATAATTCTGCAATGACATTCACATCGCAGAGCCATCTTGGAAGAAGCTCCCTGGGCATCTTGATAACTAGTCTTCCTGGCACTGAGTTCAAAACACCAGACTTATGCTAAATTTTCTTCAGACAAGTGACAAAAAGTGGGAGGTGTCACAGGACCCCAGAAACATCTAATTTAAGTGGACAAGCCAGTCACAGAGACCTGCTGCAGTACAGGGAAGGAACATAAACACACGGCCACCACCACAAAGGCTGTGCTTACCCAGCTAATGAGGTCTCAGAACCGGCTGCCCTCTTTGGGTCTGACACAGTTCTGGCCTTCACACTTGACAGCCATCCATGGGAGTGCCGTATGCAGCCACATCATCCTTCCCTGAAGGTAATCTCTAGGGTCAGACTGCCTCTGGTCTCAAAATAAATTTTAGGTTTCTCACATCCCCTGACCATATAGTCTATTATTGCATTAGTTGCTTTGCTGAGTTTCCTTTCTCCTTAGCCATTTGTGGTTTTTCTCATGTTTTTGCCACTTCTTTAAATGAGTAGACATCTTAGACACCATCAGCTGCTGACATCAGACAATATTTAAATACTT
This sequence comes from Crocuta crocuta, assembly GCF_008692635.1. Lineage (NCBI taxonomy): Eukaryota > Metazoa > Chordata > Mammalia > Carnivora > Hyaenidae > Crocuta > Crocuta crocuta. The sequence goes on along the minus strand of NW_027532203.1, from coordinate 5,683,081 downwards.
GTTTTTCATTTTTTTTCAAATAATTTACTGACTTAGGAGTAAATATATTTTGATATTTTTTAATCAAAATTATTTAGAATATCTCAGATAATAAGTGCTGACAAGTTGTAAGACACTATTACTTATATTTTTTCCACTAAGATAACACAAATAAGTTTATTAATTCTAAAAATAGCCAGGATGCCTGGGTGACTCAGTCAGTTAAGTGTCCAACTTTGGCTCAGTTCCATGAGTTTGAGCCCCGCATCGGGCTCTGTGCTGACAGCTCAGAGCCTGGAGCCTGCTTCGGATTCTGTGTCTCCCTCTCTCTCTCTCTCTCTGCCCCTCCCCTGCTCGCCCTCTGGCTCTATCTCAGAAATAAACATTAAAAAAATACTTAAGAAAAATAGCCATTTTGGCATTTCATAAAAAGGTAAATTCAGCCACAGCATACGCAGATGATATAAAAATTATACAAGTGCCTAACAAGTAGGACATTTGAATTCAGTATTAATTGAGAAAATGTTTTAGTTTCTTTAATGACTATAATGATTATTCCATCTCAAATAGTAGTATACAAAACTAATGACCTCATTCAAATTAGATCAAAATGATAACTAATTATAGAAAAATAGTTAGGCATGGTATATTAGCTTCCTAGGGTGCCATAACAAAGAACCACAAACGGACTGACTTACAACACAGAAATGTACTGTCTGATGGTTCTGGAAGCTAGAAGTCCAGAATCAAGGTTTTGCTGTGGTCCCTGCATGCCACTACTGGGGGTCCCTCCTTGCAGTCACAGTTACAGTAACTGTTCTGTCCCTGTACTTAAATACATCACTTTCCTCCTCAGACTCTGAATATTCCCATGTTCCCCTTGGAGTACCACTTAAACACCCTTTCCATGGTCTCTTCCCATGGGAGCTCTTTTTCTATTCCTGTGAAGGTGCATTCAATTCACGGGCACCTGTGCTGCCTGCTGGCCTCCTCTAATCTCAACCCCCATTCCCTACCCCTTTCCTTGGGTCTTCAATGTGCACTCCTGCTTCTCAAACTTGAACACGGGATCTTGTCAAAATGCAGATTATGATTCAATATGTCCGGGGAAGGGTCTGTGTTTCTGACAAGCCTCTGGGTGGTGACCATGTCTTTGGGTGATATCCATGCCACTGACCCATGGACCACACTCTGCACAGCAAGACTACACACCCTGATGGTCGGCCCTCCAAGGCCTTCACTATAAGCCCCACCACCTTCCCCAGTTGGGCCTCCCTTCCCCCACAGGGGCTCATACTTAAAAATGATCTCTTGCCACTGCTACCCACCTCCTCTCATCGGCTCCTGTCACCTTTAGCACATCTCAGGTTGCAAATGAACAAAACAGCCCTATTACAGAATAATTGTTGATACATGCTTGCTACCTCCCCTCTCCTTCCCACCCTCCCAGAGGTTTTCCTTGGCAGCTTGTGTGAATCTCTAAATCAAGTAGTTTTCACTTGAAGTGTAAACACTGGTACATTTTCCTAGGGAGAAGAGTCAAGAACGTTATCAGACTTTCAAAGGATTCCCTAATCCCAAAAGATTAAAGTATGCTTTTCTTTAAGTAGTAAAATATCAGGCACTGCCAATAAACATATTTCGAAGGGCTTGAGGGGTAAAGGTAGAGGGGTCTCCTCTTAAAGCACACCGCCTGGCTTTCTTCCTTTCCCTCCGTGAGGCCGTTCATGGGGGAGGAGGCGATGGAAGAACTGGGGATGGGCGGCGGGTTTCCTCGTCACTTTCCCTCAAACTCAGAGAAGGGGTCGCTTTGGATTCTGCTTCTGTATATTCAAACAGAATTTGCACCTGGAGGCTGGAGCACAGGCTGCCGGGCCAACTCCAGCCCCCAGTGAAACTTGAAGGTAAGACAGGGTATGGAGGGAAGGAGCTGTGTCCTCACTCCATCCAACTGTGGCTAAGACTCTAGGGCCCAGGAAGTCCAAACTCGCAAACTGGGGAGAGAGCAAAGGACCCTGGACCACTGGGAAAGTATGCACCTTGCCAAAGAAAAGAGAATCCTGGGTCTTCCGAAGGGCCGAGAAGTGCAACCTCTCGCTCCCCCGACCACATTGGACCCTGGAAACGCCTTGTTTAGCTACACATTAAATGAGATAACATATGTAAAGCACCCAGCATGGCGCCCAGCAGATATTAGGAATTCAATAAATATTAGTTCCCTTCCCTATTAAAAGTAACACCAGCTACACTGTTTATGTGATTTGCTGGCCGTTATTACCATATAGCACAGTGAGAAGCGTGCATAATTAAATATGTACCACTATGGTAATTTCGAGGTTTTTTTAATTTTATTGATAACATCATTATATGCTTTATATAAGCTCAGAGTTTTTCTGCTTATGCAGCATGGGCAAGTCCTCCTAACTTTACCAAAAAAAATGTAAAGGAACATCTGAGAGAGAAACAGTTTTGTGGTTTCACAAGATGATAAAAAAAAAAAAGTTTACCGTCTACCTGCAGTGCAGAATATCACTTTCCTCACTGTTCTTCCTGTGCTGCCCCAGTCACACCCCTCAACCCCAATATGCCCCATCCACCTCCACACCACACGCCCTCCCTTTCTCCTCGTTAACACTGCAGCAAAGGCCAGGCAGTCTCCAGCAATATGCCCTTCCATCTATGTTCTGGATGCTCTGATTCATATGCTGTGTAACCCTAGCAGTGTGGGACCACCAGCCAGGGCACGGCATCCCATGGGGGCTGACAGGTGCCTGTCGAAACCACCCTCACCAGGGCCCCTGGTCAAAACACTGCTGAAGACTGAACATGAGCAGTGACTTGCTGCCACCCAGGAGAGGAAGGCAACCGCACCCATTTATCGTATCTGAGACTAGGAGGGCACATTAGCGTCAGGGTGAAGAACCAGACCCCTCCAATGTGCAAGCTGACACGAACAGCCCAAGCACGAGCTGAATGAAGCAGACGCTGAGCTTGTGGAGAAGCCACTTGGAATCTCCATCAGGGTCTGGAGGTGAATTACTCTCCCTAAGAAGTCTGTGGAAGCACTGAACCTATTTAGGAAATCCTCAACAGTATCTACCACCGTATAACAATAAGTCTGATTTGTAATGAACTTCAGAAATGATTAGAGACACAAATGGAATCAATCATTTCAAAAGAAGCCTTGTAACAGCAAACAACCTCAACTCCAAAGTAAATCCTAGAGAATACTTCACCATGATGGTCACTGGCCTGGTTGCCCAAGAACATCACCTGATATTTTTTAAAATTGAAATTGAGGGGTGCCCGGGTGGCTCAGTCAGTTAAGCGTCCACGCATTTTGATTTTGTCTCAGGTCATGATCCCAGGGTCATGGGACTGAGCCCTGTATCAAGCTCTGTGCTGGGCATGGAGCCTGCTTAAGATTCCCTCAATCTCTCTCTCTCTCTCTCTCTCTCTCTCCCCCTCCCTCCCTCCCTACCTCCCTCCCTCTACCCTTCTCCACCCTCTCAAAAAAAAAAAATTTTTTTTAAATAAGAAAATAAAGAGAATTTGAAGAAAAAAAAAACCTGAAATTGAAAATAGGGTCATTGTCAACAGGCCCTGGCACTCATTACTCTCCCCATGTGTACTCCTACGGCTACCGAAAACAAGCATAAGCATTAAAGAACAGCATCAAATCTACTAACTGTAGCCATCCTCTAGCCTGTTGGCTTTCCTCAACCATAACTTGGCATCTGATACTTAAAACTGACATTTATTACACAGAATGGCACCATCCCCAACTTCTATGCGGGCCTTTTGCTAGTAACAAACTTATCACCTCCTATCACGATGAAGAAAATAACAGAAATGGCAGTAAGAATCCTGGATTTGTTTAGACTTACCAGATTTGCAAAACTGAAATGACATTTTATCTCCAAAACAATTTTAAATTTTCATATTTGGGAAATAAAATGCTTCTTAATGTTCAGAAAGAATTAAAAAATTAATGGCCTGGAATTTTTGTTATCAAATCAGGTGAATTTTAATAGCTCATTTTAAAAATTAACATTGAAATGAAACAAGAAGTTTGAACGGCCCAGGAGATCAAAGCATCCAGAAAACAGATGGAAGGGGATGTTTGTGAGTGCAAAATCAATAAAAACTTTCCTCATTCTAATTCTACAGAAAAACTCAGTCACCCAGCCAGATACATGATGATCTGACCTAAAAAGCAGGCATCCTCGTCGCCTAGACAATACAAAGCTGAATAAAAACATGTCCCCTGTGAGCAAACAAGCAGTTCTCTTCACCATTTGAAGAGTAACGAATTCCTTTTTGAAATAAATACAAATACTAAGTCATGGTAAGTGAAACACTGGGAATGGCCTCGGCTCACCGTAGGTCCTAAATAAATACTAGCTATCAGTACTAGAGGGAGAAACACTGTGGGCTGTGGGATCAGGCAGAACCAGGTTTAGATTTACTTCTGTAAATTAGCACCCAAGTGATCCTGTTGCATGTCATGTCAAGTCACCTCCTCCAGAATCTGAGCCTGTCGATAGCACGTGGCTCTCCTCAGTGATTACTCTCATTATTAAGTCAATATGCCTTAACAGTGTCTGTGAGAGCAGCCACGATTCCATCCCAAGTTCAAAGTAAACCAGAGTTAAAATCGTCTGCTTGCCTTTTCACTGCATGCATGGAGAACAGATACAACGGCCTCAGTTACCAGGATTCTCCAATGTTATTTCACCCTAACACCAGCTCTTCTTCCTGACCTCACCTAAAGATTTGAGACATCAAAACACGTTAATGGTGGGGTGCCTGGGTGGCTCAGTTGGTTGGGCGACCAACTTGGGCTCAGGTCATGACCTCACCATTTGTGAGTTCGAGCCCCGCGTCAGGCTCTGTGCTGACAGCTCAGAGCCTGGAGCCTGCTTCAGATTCTGTGTCTCCCTCTCTCTGCCCCTCCCCTGCTCACCTCTGTCTCTCTCTCTCTCTCTCAAAGTTAAATAAATATTTAAAAAAATTTTTTTAAAAACATCCTAATAGTGTTATGAGTGAGGGAACTCTCTTTACTCCTGTGTGTAGAGGTACATGCACAGGTGTGTGTGTGTCTCTCTGTGTGTGTGTGTGTGTGTGTTTTGGGGGAGGAGGAGAGCACAGTATAATGAATACTGCGAGCTCTCTTCTAAGAACATTCTTCTCTTACCCCTCCTTAAGATATCTGGTCTGTCTGCCAGGTGACCTTAACGGACTGCACTGCTCTAGCAGGCTTTTCCCCTGCTTGCTCCATTAAAAGTCTTCTGATTTCAAATCACTACAGTGCAACCGGCTTAGATAATGTACTGTCATCTGCACCTCATACATCGTGTCCAGGGGATGCGCCTTACAGTAAGCATCACTTCAATTGCACTGAGTTGGCCACAAGCCATGACCTACTAGGACCCCGGTGGCCATTTATTGTAAACTATAGCTTCTGGGTGATGCTAATGAAGTTCTTCAAGAAGCCACATTTGCATGACTTCACATTTTACCGTGTCTTCTTTAAAGGTGATAATAAAAAGCTAGCAAACGTGTTCTTTACTATGAATCTGTCGCCCCATTTTCTCCATCTCCACACAGGGGAAACCATTTCCATTCACCACACTACGACACATCCCTTATAACCAAAAACCAAACACCTCCCCCAAAACAACTTGCAAAAACCTAGTGTGGTAACTGCCTCCAAATTTGGAGCTTTATATGCAAACTGTTTATGACATTTACAAAACTGGGAAGAACCTGCAACAGCGCTAGGCTTCTGGAGAGATGAGGCCAATTTCAGAATCCAATTTTCAAAAGGAAATGCCATGTTTGTTTCCTGTCAGCCTCTGCTTCAGATCAGAAAAAAAAGCCGAACAAAGCAAAAACCGTTGGTCTGGCTAGTTATTTCCAAGCAAAGCGGAGGGCAGATGGAAAGCCATTCAGTTGGCCGTAGTGTGTGTCTTGTCTTTCTCCAGTTGCTCTGGAAGCAGCTGAGCAAAGCTTAGCCCCATTGAATGGGAATTCTCATTCTCTCTCTCTCTCTCTCTCTCTCTCTCTCTCACACACACACACACACACACACACACAATTCCAAATGTGTATTAAAATGACAATATTTTTAAAAATATAGGCTGGGCTGTCACACAGACAGGTGGCCTGACTGTCTTGCCAGCTCTGATACACTAGGCTCACCGCCCAGTTTGCCAAAGGCCTTGCCTCTCAACCAACCTGTAATGACAACACAGTACACAGTCTTGGTTGTACATGAAACTCTCAAGCCTACCACCATCTCTCGTTAAGATGGAAAGATTTCTGGAAGGGAGCGTGTGGTGCTCCATAGGTTTAGAATCAAGCCTTGGAGTACGAATGCATATAATTATATGCATTTTATATATATATAAATGAAAATCACCTCTGCTATTGCATGTTTGCATTTACATTTACATAGGCACATTATAGTTTCCAACTACATCCATATATTGTGGACTTAATGAATAAAAACATGTAGTGTCACACACACACACACACACACACACACACACACACACAAATACATACCAAACACAGAGCAGGATCTAGACATACTACAGACATTGTATGTGACATATGATACCAAATATTAATGTATCTAAATACAATGAAAATATCATATATCATTTATAGTTCATGGAGATTCTGATCAAAAAATTGTATAGGAAAAAAATATGTAATTGACTTGTGAATAATTTTTTTTCCCCTGCACTCAACTTTCTTACCAAAGACCTGTTTTCTCATTGCTCCCCAGTGCAGAGCAAGCTGAGCATTGCCTGTCCTGGTCTACACAATGTGCAGAAGGGACACAAGCACCAACCAGTCGCATCTGGGCTTGCTTGCCTCTGCCAACTGCCCATATATAAGGTCCATTCACTCCCCTGCCAACTGCTATGTGTGCCGATCATACAGGGTGGAATGCCCAGGGTGTGTGGGGAAAGCAAAGCTCAGCTTGATGGTTGTGGGGTCACATCTTATCGTCCCTGTACACAATATATCCAATGACCGTTGTCTGCAACATGACTGGGCCCCGGCTGTATCCAATCTATTTCTATGCTGTATTGTCACTGTCATTCAGTTGTCCATTTCCCAACTGAAAAAGGAAAGGAACCGATAAGCCTGAGCTCAATTTGTCCTGGCAATTATTGCAAAGTTCCTACTGTGAGGGAGGCCCTGCCCACTGGTGCAGAATGACATGCAGCCATCCGGGGCCCAGACAAAGGGAGACCCTGCTTTTCTCCAAGTGTACTCAGCCATGTATAGACATATTGGCTGAGACGCCTACCCATTCACATCTTAACGGGGAAAAAGAGAGACAAGAGCCGAGGCGGGGGTGGGGAGGAAGGAGAATGAAAGATTATCAAGTGACACCAGACAACCAAATGTGAACTTGGGGAAGAGGAAGAAAGGAAACTATTTTGACCACAGGACAGTAAATCACTGATAAAATGTGGATATATATGTTTTAGTACTATCCGACTAAATTATGCTTTTATAACAGATAAAGGTTACTATAATGATACTGCAACGTGAAATTGAAGAAAGTTACGTGTAGAGGTTGGATTACATGAGTTTCTTGTTTCTACTGTTTTCTCTCTCCTCTCTCTCTCCCCCACATTCTCTCTCTCTCTCTCTCTCTCGCTCACACATTAATTCAGCCAAATGAAACTGTTGGATGAAGTACCACCAAGATGCATTCTAAAGTGTAATTCTCTGAAATAAGTATGTAGCTTTATTAGAAAACCAAAGTACCGGTCAAAAGGTGAAAAAAATATATTATGATGAAAAAGAGGTCATTTAAGAAAAGGCTGAAATGGCACTTCTTTTTGAAATGGCATATGAAGGCTTTTATAACACTGAAAAAAAGGTGACTTTTTCTTAATATTTGTCCTTTTTCTCTGCTTATGAACAGAAAGAAAATGTTTGAAGATAAGGTCACTTTAAATTCTAGGCCACAGCACATGTTCCTCTCTGGGGCCGAATGCCCTCATCTTTCCCCCTTTCAACTACATCTAATGATAACTGCTCTACCCATCCACCACTCCTGTCTACTAGGAAAACAGTTGACAAGAAGTAATGTCAGAGTTGCATCTGTGACATACCAGAAATCATTTCTCCCAGTAAAAGTCGCTTATTTCAAAGGATAAGTAATGAAATGAGCAGGGGAAAATTAAGTTAATTTTAAAATCCGTTATTAGTTGCTTCTCTTTAGTCATAATGGAAATGGGGGGAAATTACAGATTCAATAACATGCATTTTTTTCCATTACGGAGAATGGCTAATTCAATGGATGAATCATTAGAGAAAGATCCCTCTGGCCTTATGGAACTCCAGACAGAGAAACAAAAAGGAAAAAGTTTCAGATAGAAAATATACCATAAAATTGTTGGGAAAAGTGAACTACGACCCCCAACGAAATTAACTCTTCTGGCAATTAAGAGCCTGTTTGTTAGAGCATTAATAGCCCCAGGCAAACTAAACAAACCCGCTCCTGGCTGCCGGTAATGACAGATTTCTTACGGAGTAGTATTTAATTAACAATAATGTGAAAGAGCAGCTCAGCTGAGACACACTGCATGTACTTACTGGAAACACTGAGCAATGGTAGTGGAAAAGACTTGCAGTGTGTTAGCCTTCCCATTATCTGTCTGAAATACGCAAGGAGCTGATAGGTATTTGCCACTAGGTATTTTCAGCTGAGGCCAACATGTCCAGAGAACTTTAGCTCTTACTGTGCAAGGCTGCTAATAGTCCTCTGCCGTTTGATTCCGTTAAGAAATCCCCCAGGGCCTCAAATGTTCAGGGACAGCGTTCTTTGTCCTTCCCACCCCCCTCTTGGGAGGTGAAAGTGTTGATTTAGTTTCTGTGGGAGCCAAACAAAGCGAGCTAAGATAGTCATTTNCACCTTAATGATGCCTTTTGTTCTCCTTCCCGTCCCAAGGGGCTGAGGGTGCGTTAGCAACTTGTGGCCGGCTGGGCCTTCCTCCCCCGGAGACGCCTTCCGACCCCATGGCCCTGGCAGAGGGGGAAAGAAAGCTCTAGCCCGGAGTGGCCTTCTCCCCTCCAAGTTTCGGGACTGAATTCCCTACCTCCAACAGCCTCCTTCAGAGCTGATTTTAATTTAAAGACCAATTTCAAACCAGCAGAGGGAGGACCACGTTACCTTGTTCTCACAGAGAGTGGCAGCTGGAAGCATGAAGTGAACTCCACAACTAAAGTCACGAGCTCAGGAAAATGCAAACATAGTGTGCTCTGTGGAAGAAGGAGAAAAAAGTAAGTTGTAAAAAGCCGTGCCATCTGTGATTTCCATGACATAGCTTCACAAAATCTGGTTTAAACTTGGCCAGTGACATAGAAAGATTGTCTTGGGAGGTGAAAGTGTTGATTTAGTTTCTGTNAAAAAAAAAAAAAAAAGTTACTTAGTTACTTTATGGCAAGTCAAAGTAGAAATAGCCAGTATCATCACCAACTGATTGCTTTAGAGAAGGACTATCAATTCTTTTCACTGAATGCTCACAAATTCAACATGTCTTCTAGGTAAACATGAGTGAAATGTTATAAATGCTTACTATGATGTAAAGTCAGCGTGTGAAAATACCTCTGATTTGAGGGATTTGTAAAAGGCCTGAAGGCCCTCTGCTTCCATCACCACCTCTGGCAGACAGACTTGAGCCTGTGGAAGCCTGCCCGCCTGCAGTGTGCTGGCCCTGCCTTCTCCCCCCGCCCAGAAAAGGGCAGACTTCTGGATTTCCATAAGCAATCTGTCCCAGTCTATAAGCTTCACTGTCTAGAAATCTTGGTTTAAATCTCTTCCTCTACTGATTAAGGCCATGTTCCCTGTTCCTGATTCCTAGGAGATACCCATCTTCAGTGGAGATGAATTTCTAAAATGTGGATGCCATTATTAAGTGGCACCTCAACATTTTTTCCTCTGGCCTTAAAGATGTCCTTTCCTTGGACACTGCAGTCTTCATCTTTAGAGCCTTGTGGACTCCAGTGAATCCGATCCAAGCTTCCAGCCTCACTCCACAGCCTCTTTTGGGGTGCCCTTCTCAGAAACTGAGAAAGTTCTGGTGAGGATCCCAGTCCCACCCAGTGGACCCTCAGGACCCTTCCCTGTTAATGTTGCCATACACGTGCCACGATTCTCACTGAAATGAGAATGCTACATTGCTGAATTGCTCACTTTTTGTTTAATTTCATTCTTTTCCAAGTTTTATTAAATTCCTGCTTAGTGCTGACACATGCTAATTCTGAAGACACAGCGGTGACAGTCGCTGCCCTCAGAGAATTCACAAGCTAGTGGGGAAAAGAGACTGATGTGGGCTGTGCCAGTGCAATGGACAGAGTGGGAGGGGCACAGAGTGGGAGGGGCACAAAAGACAGGCCTCATAATGAACAAACACTTCCTGGAAGAGAGGTTGCCAAACAAAGGGCCTGGGAAATGCACTTTTGTTTGAACAAAATCATAAAGGTATTAAAACACAGGGTCTGTAGTTTATTTTAACGGACCAAAAAATGTGAGAGGGGAAGGGACATGAAAAGAGGCTGGAATGGTAGAAGGAGTCAGATCATTTACATCCTTGAGTACCTCATCAAGAAGTTCAGATTTTTATCAGTTAAGAAATGAGGAGCCATCAGAGACCTTTTAGCAGGTGAGCGACCTGATAAGATCCCTCTGGCTCATAAGAGAACAGATGAGAACAGGGACACCAGTTAGGAGGCTGCTACAGTGGCAAAGGTGTGAAAGTTTACTGGGGCAGCTGGAGAGGGGACAGAAGGAATCTTACCTCTGGATTCCTACTTGGATGGCTGGAAGTGCCATTTGTTCCACAGGCTGAAGTAAGCAGAGCAAGAGACCCAACAGAGAAAACAATTAGGAGTCAAACTGGGAGGAAATGATATCCATGATGGCCAACCAACCTTATGTTTGTTCACTGAGCTCTTATTTCCAGATATTACCAGATTTTATTTTATTCATTATTGTTCTGTTTATATTCTAATACTTCTTCAAAGAGCCTAAAGCCAGGCCACATCCGTTTCTACCATCTCTTTAACTTGTTCCATTTTGGTAAAATCTCAGTGCTTAATGATTATGACTTTAGATATCCTTACAATACGAATGAATATTAAACATTCAATACAGAACTTATTCCTTTATAATACTACTTGTCATTGTACTAAAGTTGAGAATAATCCAGTGATAACAATTCTCTAGCCACTCAGTACTAAGGAAGGAATCAGAACCATACTTCCTTATCTCCTTGCCTCAGCAGGCATAACCACAAGTAGTGTATGGATAGCTCATAGAGATACACCCATCTCTACCACAACGTACATGGCAATTAGGCCACTGGAACAGGACCTGCTCTCTATATACAGGTGTTTTGGTTTTGGTTTTGGTTTTGGTTTTTGGATTTTTGTTTGGGGCTTCTTTTATTTTTTTGAGAGAGAGAGAGAGCACGCATGCACAAATGAGTGCAAGCATGCATACACAAGCCAGGGAGGGTTCAAGGGAGAGGGAGAAAGAAAATCTTAAGCAGGTTCCACGCCCAGAGCAGAACCTGACAAGGGGCTCAATCTCACAACCGTGAGATCATGACCTGAGCTGAGATCAACAGTCAAATGCTTAACCGAATGTGCCACCCAGACACCTGGATCTGGATCTGGATCTGGATCTGGATCTGGATATGGATATGGACATGGCTTTGTTTTTCTAGACCAAAGAATGACTCCCCCCGCCCCCATCCCCATCAAATCTTTTTCCAAATACAAAAACCTGTTTTTGCTTATCTGAGATTACAACAGTTCTTCCACACTGAGCTCAGTGGCGCTGGATGGCTTCACTGATGTTCCAGGTGTGGCAAAGTGTATTTTCTAAAGGTGGTCACAATTATATGTCCCATCCCACAGGCTCTTCCAGAGCCTTGCCACTCCCCTTCAGGAGGTGGAATCTAATTCCATTCCTCCAGTGTATGGACCTAGAAGTGGCTGATAACCAAGAAAATGCAGCAGAAGTAAAGTTGAAAGGATTCAAAGGCTGGGTCATAAAAGATAATACCTCTTCTGCATTGAGAACAAACAGCCTCACATGGGATCCCTGGCCACATACACAGTCCACATGCTCTCCTGGAAACTACTATGCCATGAGGAAGCCCAAACTAGTCCACATGGAAATCACATGTGAAGGTGCTGAACGAGACTGTGGGAAGAGACAGATGCACCAGCAGCCTCCAGCTGCACCAGACCCCTGCATCCCAGTATAGACACCACCTGACTGCAGATGCCTGAGAAACCCCATGCCAGAGCCAGCCAGCCAAGACACATCTGAATCCCTGACCCACAGAAAGCACAAAAATTAATAAAAACAAGTGCTGTTTTAAGCTACTACATTTTGAGATGATTTGTTTCATAGCAATAGCTAGCAAGAACACAGGAATTAATGCCAAAATGATCCAGTACAAGGTCAAATGATGATGGGTCAGTGGATAAGATTCCCTTTACCTCATTATATGAGGCTACATTTGTGCCTTCTGATCCAGGCCTGAGGCTAGCTGATGACTTTGATGCCCAAACTAGATTGGACGCTGATGAGCCTGAATGACTAGAAGATCCTAGACTGAGAACAGTGCTCACTCCTCATGATTCCACTGGTCACTTCTGGAACCCATGACAGATGGCTCTTTGGACCAGTTTGTTTTGCTTGAGCCATTTAGGAATCTCCTTTTTTATATACCCCTTGTTAACATGGTAAAATGTCCGTAACAACACAAAGTCAAGTATATATTCAATGAGTCTATCAGAAGTTAAATGGACCAGATTTTGGGGGGAGCAGGAAGAGTTCATTCAAGAGTTCAAATTAAGACCATCGCACACATTTGCTTGGAAGGTGGTTCCATTACTGAGCTAGAGAACACTACTGAAGAACCATCAGGGAATAAACACCACCCAGAAAAATGAGGGCATTGAAGCAATGTCCGCCCTGTGCTTGTATCACTATCATGTAATTAGAGGGAGGTTGCTGCTGCAGCCTGAGATCAAATAACCACTCCTGCCATATGTGCATGGCTATATGTACGAGGCTAGGCATGGTCTAGATGGGGACGGCCAAGAGACAGTGGTATCCAGGAGTAGTACAGAATATTGAATCTCAGGCTTAAAGACAATGCCTTCTACAACCACCTTCTATAAGGTAACTGGGATCTATAAATAATGGACAATACTAGCCTTGGATCCCCTAATTCTAACTTAACTTGACTCACAGTGTTAATTCATTTTGAGGTATTTCTGGAGTAGATTTCCCAGCTTCTGATAAAATTGTGAAATGTTTAAATTCTGTTTCTCCAATGAAGTACACATGGCAACAATGTTAAGAAGTTGACAATAAATGCTGTTTTTGAGAACAGCTTTTTATTTCTTTTGTGGGTTTATTTATTTATTATTTTGAGAGAGCACAAGTTGGAGGGTGGCAGAGACCGAGGGAGAGAGAATCCCAAGCACTGACAGTGCAGAGCCCAATGTGGGGCTCGAACTCACAAACTGTAAGATCACAACATGAGCTGTAGTCAGATGCTTAACCGACTGAGCCACCCACATGCCCCTTGAGAACAGCTTTAAAACCACTTCTCAATTGTCTTTCAAAGACAGAGTTGCATGGTATCCCTTTGCATGAGTATATCATAGTTTGTAAAATCATCTCCTGTTAGAAATCTGGATGAGTCTTGTTTTTTTTGCTGTAATAGGAATACCATAATAAATATAAATATATTTAAATTCAAATAAAATGTGTATCATAATTATTTCCATAGGATCAATTACGTATTCATTTTAAACACATGACACATTTTGCAAAATTGCTTTCAAGAAAGCTTTTGTCAACCTACACTATTATCTGAAGTATATTTTCATATGTCTAGTTTCTTATATTCCCAGCAACATTGGTTAGCTTATTTTGAATGTTTTCCAATTTAATGGGCTAAAAATAACTCGTTTTCTTCAGCTAAGTACAGAAGTAAAATGTTTATCATATACTATAGGTCATTTTACTTGCTCTTTTATGAATTTCTCTTATTGTCATTTGATCATTTTCTACTGGAATGATCATTTTTAACAATGAACATAAAGCCTTTAATATGTTAAGGATAAGTCTGTGTTTTCTCATGCATGCTGTCTAATTTTTATACTAAAAATATAACAATATCTAATAATTACTTAGTTCACTCTATTAACATTTTCCTTCACAACCTTAGCAAATCCTTTGGAAGGCTTCTTCAACCCAGTATTCTAAAAGCAATATTCATCAATATCTTCTCTTAGTATTTTTTTCAACATGTTCTACTAACCTGCATGGTTTAATTTTTCCCATTTGACTCTCCAATGAATGAAGAGGGGATGGTGGATGGTGAAGGACTGGAGACAACATTTCCAACCACAGTTAACCAACTTACTGAAGAAGTCTGCTCACCAGATATATGATACAGTTTAAGACAGAGCCTAGTAAAGAGCATATAGTAATAAAGACAAGGAAAAATATGAGGGAGGCAGAGTCTATCAACTTCACCCAGAAAAAGCTTTAGAACTGCTAGTGCCTAGAAGGGCAGAGTAATAAAAAATCCTCTACTATAGGATTTCCACTTCCTTGCTCCTATTAAACCACAATTAAAGGGTACCAGAAATAGGGGCGCCTGGGTGGCTCAGTCGGTTAAGTGTCCAACTTCTGCTCAGGTCATGATCTCATGGTTAGTTAGTTCAAGCCCAATGTCAGGCTCTGTGCTGCCAGCTCAGAGCCTGGAGCCTGCTTTGGATTCTGTGCATCCCTTCCTCTGCCCATCCCCTGTTTGCACATGTTCTCTCTCTCTCTCTCAAAAACAAATATTTAAAAAAAAATTTTAAGGTACCAGAAATATAACAGTTGCAAGTTTTGGTTGGAGGAGAAAGGCACTTATACATAAGGGCTAATAATGTAAGTACTAATAACCTTCATCATCATAAGATACATTCTGATCTAAGAAATACTAAAAAATACAAAATATATTCATAAGACAGGTTTGGAGGTTTTCTATTCAATTCTTCAATATCTATTTTGCTTAATACTTTTACATTTTTAATCAGCTTTTAATTCATTAAAAGTAAAATATCTGGGGGGCACCCGGGTGGCTCAGTCAGTTAAGCACCCAACTTTGGCTCAGATCATGATGTCACAGTCCGTGGGTTCAAACCCATGTTGGGCTCTGTACTGACAGCTCAAAGCCTGAAGCCTGCTCGAGATTCTCTGTCTCCACTTTCTCTGCCCCTCCCCACTCATGCTCTGTCTCTCAAAATAAACAAACATTAAAAAAAAAAAGCAAAATATTTGCATTGGTCAAAAACAAAACAAGATGGCACTGGACGGCTAATAAAAGAAAAAGCAGTTCTTTGCCCCAATTCCCAAACCCAATCCCCAAAGGCAACCTGAGAAGTTGTTTCTTCAAATATCTGCCCATATATTTCTAAGTAATATGTTTACACAGATATTTCCTGAAAAATCTTTTAGATATCAGCAATGGACTTTCCAGTAGGATAGTTGAGAATTTAGTTCTCTTTAAACATATTCCCAGGGTGCCTAGGTGGCTCAGTCGGTTGAGGATCCAACTCTTGATTTTGGCTCAAGTCATGATCGCATAGTTTGTGGGCTTGAGCCGCACGTCAGGCTCTGCACTAACAGGGCAGAGCCTACTTAGGATCCTTTCTCTCCCTCTCTGCCTCTCCCCTGCTCATTCTCTATTTCTCTCTCTCAAAATTAATATATAAACTTTAAAGAAAAAGCATCTAAATACAAAAGAATAAATAAAAATAAGTATATTCTCCTCTCCCTCGCCTCAACACAGTTCTATTTCAATTTTCATTAAAAGAATAGTCAATATTACCTTATAGTGAATTACTGTTGTTTCCTATCAAGTTGTACATTAAGATTCTAATTCCTTTTTTCTACAACAGTTTTGTTTTCCTGGATTAATAACTGCCTAGCATTTTCTTTGCTCCTCTTCTTTATGTGCGTGTCACTATTTTTTTTCAAATATTCAAAAGATATGTCTCCTGCCTCTCAATAATTTTTCCAAATACTGCAAGAATTTCTCAAACCCTCTAATAGTTTCATTTTTTTTCCTGGCACCCTCCCTCCCCTGGCATGGCTTCCGGGTCGAGGTCTAAGACACACCTGTTAACTAGCGCCTCTCCTTGCTAGTCCCCTACATTGGATCTCCTTTCGCTGGAATCCCATATCTTTTTCTTACTTTCCTTTATCATTTTGCTAAAGAAACATTAAATTTCTCAATGCTAAGACTCAGTTCTAGAAGACAATGGAGCAATTTTCATCATAGACTTCTACACACAACCAAACTAGATAGAATACAAACATTTTAAAATGAAATGTAAATATAGTCATACGGTGAAGACTGGACTATTAGAGGAGGCGCCTAGGTTCAAGAGGAGACTGTCAAACCAACAGGTAGGGGTTGACCTTAAAAAGAATTAGAAAGAAAAGATCTAACATCAGCCCCTTTGCCCTGAAATAAAGAGGTAAAAAGCCAAATCACCAGAGATAACTTCATGGTCATATCCCTTTAACCAGACAAGTGAAAAATAACCCAGAACTTTAGGCCATTGAAATGTTTCAAATCCCAATTCTCTCATAAGGTTTCTGAGCATCTCTACAAAGGATTCTTTAACTTTGCGTTACAACAAATGATGCCAAGATCTAGAGCACTTCTGACATGTCAGTGCTTACTGTTTTTGTCCAAAAACAAAAATATCATGCACATCGCTTCTTGGCCTTTTTTTTTTGGCTAAGTCAAGTGTAAAATTATCATGCACAAAAAGTTATTGTTTTCTGGACTTATTTCCTTTACACCATCTGATTATGCATGCCTCTTAATACGTTGGTGGTAAGAACAGATATTAAAATAAGTATTAAAAACTATTAATTAAAAGACTGAAAGCAGAAAGAATAGTAATATGAAACTGTTAAATACTTCTTTACAGCTTTTTTAAAAACCCATGTTGGCATGTTAATATTTATTAAACACCTAGGATGTGTCAAAAACTGTACTAGGCATCAAGTATATAGGGATAAAAGACACTATCTGTAGTGTCTTTTACACAGATACTATCTGTATCTTCAAGGAGCTTTCAACACGGGCAAGGGAGAGGCAAGTAAATAATTACCAGACTGAATAATGACGAGCCAACAGGAGTTGCATGAGGCACTCTGAGAAGAGAGACGAGACGAGAAACACAGAGGAAGTAAAAAAATAAAAATAAAAATAGAACTTAATCTATAGTAGTAGATCGTGATAATCTTCAACAACCCTTTAAACCTTTAAGCCTTGCAACCCCTTAAAGATGATATTTGACCCTCAAAAACATTAAACAAACACCCAGCATCACCATTAAGGGGCTGAGCTAGAAAGTGTCTTTAGCCAAGATGTCCGGAGTCCAAATTATGCATCATTTTCCAAAAGAGAGGGAGGGTTTTTTTAAGTACTTATTAGAAGATAAGTTTCTCTTTTCCTTTAACAGAATAAATAATAAACATCAGTGGAGATTTTTGTCTTATTTTGTTCTGTTTTACCAGTTTCTCCTTCCCTTGAGCCGAGTAGCCAGTTGGCCTCTTTGTATACATTCTGTACACATTGGAGAAATGAAAGATACAATACACACAACTCCAACGTGACAGTGGGTATTACATAAAGGGAACCACGTCTGGGAGCTGACAGGTCAAAAAGTCCCTAGATGAGCTGAAGCGTCCGATCAGTTTCACCAAGTCGGCCACAGGAAGCCACCTGCAGCACGTCCGGCCCGAGTCCGGAGCAGGCGGCCTGGATGCAATGTGCGCTCTGGAAGCAGCGAGAACTGCTCTAAGGGAGAGGAAGGAGCTCGCATTCTTTATGCCCAAAGCTGCTTTGAAGTTTTGGACTAAAAAGAGAAGGAAAGTTCTTCCTGTTTAAATAATCAGGCATAGAAGGATGAATTTTTTATCCCTAAATCTAAAACCAATTTTATTACCTTGCCTCTAACGAACGCATCCTCCCAACTCCCAGCTGTAAGGAGGCACAGAGGATTCCGGCCATTGGTCCTCCCGCTCTCCCCCAGCCCCATTCCCACGTTCCTTCACATCTATTCAGGTTACAAGTGATGGCAACTCTGCCTCCTCAAGGGTTTGGACTCCTCACCAACCCTTTTCTGCCCCAGGACTCCTGGCTGAAGTTCTCCTCACAGGTCTCCCTGGACTCAAACGCCTCGACCGGGNNNAGGGTTGCCCCCACTCTCTAGCGACACCACCCAACAGTGACTGCTGCGGCCCGCCTGCATGCTCAGAAACCTTTCATCGCCCACTGTGAGCAACTACAGATACTCGAAACACTTCAGTCCAGCAATGTTCACAGCTCCGAGCTACTGGTTTCTGCCTGTCTCTCCTGCCTCATCTCTCATTCTCTCTTGAACGGGCCCCATTCTGCACACAAATTCAAGTATTCTTCTCCTGCCCGGCCTCTGGACCCTGCGTCTGCACCTTGACACTTGGATTTTCTTTCACTTGGAATGGCCTCCTCTCCTCAAGATCTCGTTCATGCGCTAGCTTAAACTTTTCCTCCCTGACACACATCAGCTGCCCCTCCCTGACCTGGCCTAGTACTGTTTCCAGGGCTCTGGCGGACCTTCTCACAACAGATCCGTGCCACAGCCAGTTGTGCGCAAAGCACACGCGACAGCTGCTCCTGAGGAAGAGTCCAAGTTCATCCACTCACACTCTCCACAGCATCTGCCAAAAGCTGTGGTGTCAACACGCACACCATGACCGCTTTAAGGAGCTGCAAAGGGATGTGCAAACCAGCTCTGGTGAGAGCTGGCGGGAGCCTAGGAGCCACATCCCAGCACACCGCTTTGTCTCTGTGTAAAACAGGGAAAAGAACAGCATTTCGTGGAATTCTTGCAAAGACCAAATGATAAAGTAAAGGTAAATGACTTAACAGCCTGGCGTGAAATGAACACTCCACGCTACCACTTCTGCTGCTATTGCTTCTGTTATTCCTGCTGCTACAGCACCGTCATCACCGCCACTAGCAACAGTCTCGTGCCTACGCCTACTCCTACTACTGTTTCCACTACCGGTGTTAATGGCAGTATCTCCCCCACTATGCTGTACACTCCTTGAAGGAGAGAAAAGGAGTGAACATTTATTAAGCACCTACTGTTTTTCAAACCCAAGGCTTTAACCATTTGCCTAATACAGTGCTGAGAGCTCCAAATATATTTTCTGCTTAATTCTGCCAATCACCCTGTAAGTCTACAATTATCTCCAGTTTGTAGATGACAAACAGACTGAAAAAGTGTAAGTCACTTGCTCAAGGCTGCACAGATAAGGAGCAGTAGTGCTAAAACTGAAACTCCATTTTGTTTGGCTTCACAAACCACTATCGATTAAGCATCGTTGATGCTCCAATATTTACCAAATTAATAAATTAAGTCTTAAGTTTAGACAGCACACTGACTTTTGCTAAAATCTCTTCTTCCTATGGATTAATCTTTATGGCTCAGGAAAGACTATCATCCAGGAAAAGAACTGTCCTGTGTCCCCAAAGTTCTGCACAAAGACACAGTTATAAGAGAAAAACATTAAGTAGCAACGATTTGCAACTTCTTTCAAAGAACTTTAGCTGAAGAATTACATTTCAAACACATGTTTTTTAAATGAACAAGCACAAATTAAAGCAATTATAAAGGCCACATAAGGCTACAAATTAGTGAGCATGCGAGACAACTCTGAAAAGTCAAAATTGATCATTCTTGTCTAACAGTAGTCAAAGAAATCGCCCATGGACTAAACTGTACTTTCATTAGCCTGATTAAAAGTGAAAACTGGAGGAAGCGTAAAGTAGGTCAAAAACTTCCTGACTCCTTTAGGATTCAAACATGGACTAGATACTAAGTATGCATGAAAGGATCTGCAAAAATCTATTTGACATTCTTGGAAGATCCAGAAAGAATGACAGGGCAACCTCAAATGGAAAAACTGATTCTAATGGGAATGAAAGCAAGGAGGAATTGGCATGAGCTCTAGTGAAAGGATTTCTAAAGTGGAAATGCCTTTATTCGTGACCCAAGCTAGGGAGTTTACAGCTGGAGGGGCGGGGTGCAGGGACGGTCAGCAGATAACCAGGATGTACAAAGCGGGAATTTTTTATGGGTTCATCAGGTTTTTCAAAGCCAGCTTCTAATTATATAATTCATGTTTTCTGCCATTTTTTTTGTTCTACTCTTCTCACCCACACGTGGACACACACACACACACACACACCCTCATA
Source organism: Crocuta crocuta (assembly GCF_008692635.1). Taxonomy (NCBI): domain Eukaryota; kingdom Metazoa; phylum Chordata; class Mammalia; order Carnivora; family Hyaenidae; genus Crocuta; species Crocuta crocuta. The sequence goes on along the minus strand of NW_027532203.1, from coordinate 5,662,721 downwards.
TAAAACCAGATACTGTTCCTAAACTCTTTGGTTCAGCTACCCTGTGCCTCCCCCTCAGCCACGTCAGCACCATGCTTCCATTTTTGAACTTCTTAAAAGCACTCCCTCTCATAAACCAGTTTGGTTGCGGGAAAGAGAATTAGAGTAGAAAGAAGCAACGGTGAGAAAAGGAAGGTGTCCGTGGCGGTAACAGCTTGAGTGAACACTGTAACTACTGACCCTGTAGGCTCAGAATTTCCAATTTCCGAGGACCTTGGAGAAAAGGGAATTCATCGAAATACACATCAGCAAAGTTAAGAGTAAGCAAGAGTGATCCCCACTTTCTCTAAGAAATCTTCACAGAAATTAAGTACTCTTTATTTTTCCCCTTCTGGTCTATTAAAAAAAAAAAGTCTACCAAAATTCCTCAATTCTAGACACACCATCAATTTATTAATAGCCTCTTGGAGCGATAAAGGGAGGAAATATGGCCACATTAAATGAACACACTGACACTTAGCACTATCCATTCCAGAAATGCTAACTCTGGGAACAGGGACAGTGTCACGAGGCAGGTGAGGCATGGAGTAGCAGAGCAGAAGTGAGAGCACAGCCCAAATACAGGAAACCTCATACCTGGACAGCCTCTTCTGGCTCTACTGAGGGTCGATCGCCTCCATGCATGGGGAGCTTTGTGCAGGCTGGTATGCTGATGGCCACAAGAGAGGGATGAAGCCTCAACTCATTAACGGCTGCCCGGGAGGAAACTAAAGATGGCACATCTGTAGCAAACAAACAAACAAACAAAACTTCTGATCAGAGAAGTGTCTCCTCTTTCAGCATACAAAACCACAGGACACACCCTCTCCAAAACACATCCCCAGTGGTAGACTGGTCAGTAGCACAGACCTACAAATCCAGATTCAGGAATTCTGCAAATTCATTTACGTGAGCAATGGAAGTATTTTCTTTACAGAATCCCATGGTGGGAATTCTGTAAAGAATCCCATGTTTGTGAACTGTACATATTCAAAGATATCGTCATCATATGAATTTTGCACTCCAATTTATACTCACAGCCACCTGCCTTGTTCTCTGTCGGTTCTATATCCTATGCTGAAGAATTATGACTCCTACGAAGTCAAGTATTTTTGCTTGTACTTCTCAAGTGAGACCCTTGATTGAGAGGCGGGACGGCATCGTGACACTGAGATGCGTTCCGATTCGGTGTCGACGCACGCCATGGTACACTGTCACGGCTCACTGTCATACCTAGGATCTTCACAGGTTTCTTTTTTTTTCTTTTTAAGTACATTTTTAAGGCTCTTTCCTTAAAAGCGATAGCTTAAGAAGTTTAGCTACCCAAAACCACAACACGACCACCTATATTTACCTCTTCAAGGCATGAGGCCACATCAGAAAATTAAAACACCTTCCCTTCACAGAAAGAGCCTATGGCAGAGGCAAGTGACTTTCTGCTTCCACAGAGATGTCATTTGAGCTTTACTGAGTAGTAAAAGCTCAGGAAAACTGGAATAATGAAGAAAGAAATCAGAGGGAGACCATAAAAGCCCTGTTCATTTCAAGGAGAAAGCAGTAACCATCCCTTCCCCCTACATTTTAAATATCACAACGAATCTAAGTAATGAAATAAGCAACTCACCAAAAGCACTCTTTATCTACAACTTTAATTTCTTCCTACTGTGTTCATTACCAAGCTGTTTGCTTTCTTCAGGCAGGATGGGGGAAAACTTTTAAAAGACTCATTTAACACAGAAGTCAATTTCCACTAATGTATTCTTGGTGTGGCATATGTGTCCTTCAAAGCAGATCTATACATACAAACATACATACATTAGCCTCTTCCTTTATACGAACAACAGAAATCAGCCCACCTTCAAACACGGCATCGCTATCATTATCCCATAGGAAAAACATGAACAGGAGAAGCATATATCTTGTAAAATGGGAAAACGGGTTAGTATTTCTGATAGAATTGATTTCCCTTCGCATGTATCAACAGTTCTAATTGTGAAATGATAATGGAACTTTTGTATAACCCAATTTTTACTTTCTGAAAAGTTATGCAGGGAGTATTTTTCGTGTACTCTGCCCCGAGGAAGCAGGAGTAAAGTGCTTTCCATCAACTGCAGCTATCAAGTTGTTTAACACAAAAAAAGAGTTTACAGGCACCGCGGGCTTTGATATTTCACGTCTGTGACAGGGAGCATGCGAGGGGCACCCTGACCACCACCAGGGCTTTCGCAGGACCACCGAGGGGCTCCACAGGTCCTCAACACCCACAAGCCACCCTTGGATGTGTCCAGGGAAAGCGAAGAACGTAAGGCCTTTGCACTCGTGTGTGGGAAGCCAAAGTGGGCAGGAGAGACAGATGAAAGCTGAGGCAGCTGAACCGCCTACAAAATATTCATCACAAAGATTCCAAAGAACACCTTTTTTTTTCCCTGGAGCTCTTCATAGCACACCGAGGGAAGGTGGGGGGGTTAATTGGCAAGAACGTATGCATGCGTAATTAGTAAGAGAGGAGAGAATGTAAGGGACAGTATTTAAAATCCCTCAAAATTTCCTCAAATCTCATTCTGTCCAGAAAATTCAGCCAGTACAAGCAGACAAGTGGGCATCTGCAAGCCCCACCCACACAAACACGTATGCACCTGGGCACTTAGAATTCAAAAGCAGATGCTAAAACTAGCCAGAAAAAAATACAAAATCATCAAAAATAATGCTTAGACAAAACGTACACATGTGAAACACAGACATTAAAGGAAATATATTAAATAAAGTATATATACTGAGTTCTAACTCTGATAAACGCAATCTGAGAAAAGAATTTTTCTCTATTGTACAGAGTTTTCTGATAGCTAGCTGGTCCTTCATGAGGCTCCCTTATGTGGAAAAAAAAAATAATGCTGGTTATTACAGAATTAGGCTGGGCCAGAATCTACTATCCCATAGTACTTATCCCAGATATAGAAATCTGTGAAATAATATATATACATTAAGTCCTTTCAGAATTTCGGTCCAAAAAGTGCCCATGAAATATGGTTCAGGCTCAGCTCTGTCATTTTTATACCTGCGGCCATTCAAATGTCAGCTGGCTGCCCAGGCATTTACAGAGCACGTTCACCTACCTTCTCCCAGCAGACAGATCCTCCTAGTATCCTGTGAAGGAGGTAGAATTATGTGTCCCTACTTAATAGAAGGAATGGAAGTTCATAGAGTGAATAAGTCAGAGGTAAGCAAAATAGAACCAGGGGCCGAACTATCGGACACTTAGTCTAACACTCTCTGGGGAAGTTACAGATAGGTTTGCACCTCACAACACATGGAAGAATGCCCTTGTAACGACCCATCACAGTATTCTGTCGACAGCTTTTTGGGTCATGCCCCTCAGTCCATCTTCTAAGTCCCTAACACAGCACAGCTCTTTCTCGTCAATCTTTTTCATTAATCCATCTCCTTGGGTTAAGACTCCTTCCAGAACATGTCTCCTTAGACAGTGACCAGAGAAACAGGAGCTGGGTTTCTACCTAATGGTCCAAAGAGGAAATCACTAATATCTGGTAAGCAACCTCCTAGCACACCATTGTTCTTTATTAACAAACACGTCACCATAAATAAGGTACACCTAGCTTGCTTTTACTTAACAATCTGCCTTTAGAGCTAGAACTTGAGGCACAGCCTCCCATTCTGTTACAGAAATTCCTTGATCTCCCCCAGCTTGTCCTCTTTATCAGTTCTCAATGAAGGGATTTCTTACACAGGAATGAAACGGCATATTGTGTGAAACAATTATAAGATACCTTTTTAATTCTTTTGTTCAACAGTGAGTATCTGAGAGGACACTAAAACGAGTTCTGATGACAGGTAGAAGGTGGTAATTGAGATGGCATCAATGCACTCATTTTAAACCCATTGTAGAAATGGAGCATTCTTTAGTTGCAGGGGTCTGAAATCCCCAAATACACACATTTGTTCTGAGATGATTACAGCAGTTCTGCACATGGACAGTGAAAATATGCAGCCCACAGAAGTCACTTTGGTTGTTTTGACAGAGCGGTGGGAGTGCCGTGCCATTTCATTAGGCCCAGCCAAAGTCAAGGAAGAAAAGGTTGATGAGGTCATAGCCCAGCAGTGAGGTCACCAGCTAATCTGACTTCATAGCAACAAAAGAAGTTTGACTGATGAAAAGGTGTCCCCAGGGTAGAAGTCAACATCCCTTTGTCTAAATGACTCTTTCAGATCAGGAAAAAATCTGTTGGCTAGCCTCTCTTCACATGCCTACAGTAGCATGTGACTAATGGCACTTTAAAGTCTGGTGTGAGTGATATAATGATTAGCTGACCATTCAAATCCTGGAAAGGTCACATTAGCAGCCCCTCTCGGTGCTTCAGAGCCGAAGCAGTAGAGTGTGAAGCTCAGATTCCACCAGGTCACAGAATGATTAGAGTCAGAAAGTGATCTGTGGCTGCTCAGAAATAAAGTTCAAGGTTTCTAATATTATCAATAACATGGGATAGACACAAGATAATTGTGGGTGGCAAAAAAAGATAGTTAGATTTGCTTTTGGTTTTTTAATGAGCCAAGAAAAGCAGTTGGACTAATGAAAATATTAGTTACTAGCTGTAAATTTTGGAAATGAATGCTATTTTTAAGAGTTTAGGACGCTGTCTGATCATAAATATTTCAAAGAGAGCACTATTAATTCAAGCCAATCAATAATACAGCATAACCCTCCAGCTATGATACCAATGAGAAGAAATTTATTCATCAGTTTTATTCCCATTGAAATCCATATCCAAAGGCTTGTGATTGATTATAGCTAGATAGGCTGTCTTCTTTTTATTAAAGTATTATTTGTTACTCAAGCATTTCTAAAGCAATAACATGTTATGACTCTTTAATTCGTTGAGTAGAAAGCGGAATATTTACTGACATTTCTTGAAAACTTGCTATAAGCCCACAGGAAAGAATCTGACATCATCACAGTGTGTTCTCCTTAACTTGACAGGAAGTCAACTTCAAGCAGACGGACCTGAATCAAGAGCTCATTTGAGAAGCATAAGTGTCCGGTAAACGGTATTAGTTATTTTTATTTGGAAGATCCTCAAGTTCCAGTGGCTTTATCATCCTGTACTTCACTTTCTGAAAACCTGGCACTCCCATGTGGACTGCTGGTAGAATGAGCAATGCAAAGAGCTGGCTGGGACTTGGCATGTCCTTGTACTTCTGGGGACTGATGGACCTTACAACCACCGTTCTCTCCAGCACGCCAACACCGCCAGGCAGATTAGAAGCGCTCCCGTCAGACAAGCCACAGTCACACTCGAGGACAAAGAGGAGCTGGGTTTGGAATCAGTTTTTTGTTCTGGAAGAGTACACTGGAACTGACCCTTTGTATGTCGGCAAGGTAAGAATGGCCACATAGACACATTATCAGGGTACTGAATACTGAAAAGAGAATATGAATGTGAACGGAGTATGAAAAGGTCACCGAACCTGTGTTTGGGTCCTGAAAACAATTTTAACTAGCGGTATGTTACTTGACAGCTAGTTGAAATCTAATTTTTGCTTTGTCAGATACCAGTCAGAAAAGGAAAGATTTCTCTCCTTGTTCATACGTCTGTTCTAAGTGGGGGGGGGAACAAGGAATTGGATTTTGGAGGCAAAGCTGGGGACCCTGCAAGAAACATTCGAGTCCCAAAAGAGGCAGCAGCAGCCTGGGGAATTACAGGATGGGGAAGAATGAAACTGGGAATTGCAGAGGGGGAAGTGGAAGGGGGAGTTTCACTTTGCTTTGTTTTGGTGTGTGTGTGGTTTTTTTTTTTTTTTTTTCCAAAGTATTTCCACAGGTATTGCCTGGGGCCTAAATTTAATGGAAAAAAAAAAGAATAAAACATTCTTCATTTCAGAAGATCCTAGCATGCACTTTAGAATAGATGGAGACAATCAATGAATATATTTATAAACTTTACACTCGAATTCCCTTGATTTATCTATCATCATTTCATTTTTAATCCAGGCTTTCTCCTGTGTTTACTTTATTTGGATGCTAATCAGAGACCATTTTGTGAAAGCAACCAAGTGAGAGAAAAGGGGAAACAAGGACCTAATTAGAAAATAAATAATTCATTCAAATGATAACTTAAACACTCGATTAGCACAGAGGCTAAGAATGTGGGCTTCAGAGTCAAACACATGTGAGTTCAAAACCCAGCTTTGCCAACCGCTTAAGGAGTGACTCTGGACAGGACACGAGCGCCATTAGCCTGTTTCCTCAAACATCAAATGGGGATGAGAGAATTACAACTTCCCAAGGTCTGTCTCTTTGCTCAACCCCCACACACTTCCAGATTCAGATCTGACTTGTCTGCTGTATTAAAGTTGTGTTTTCACAAGAACCTCCCTCCTACCAAATCTTATGGTTTCATATTAAGGAACCTCCCAACCTCAGATGCTGCCGACTAGACTAGTCCTTCCTTCTTGACTCACTTTTCTCTCTCTCCCTCACGATCATCATAATCCCATGTTCCTTCCTTCCTTCTCAGCCTCTTTGCTGGTCTTCTCCCTTCACCTGACCCCTCTGTTAGTGGTCCATCTAGTCAGCTTTGCGCTGGGTCTCTTCTCTACCCACATTCAGTCTCTGGATGGATTTGCCATCCCCAATGATTTTAACCATCACTTCTCAACGAACACCACCTGCATCTCTGGCTCAGGCCACTTGTCTGGGCTTCAGACTCCTAAACCCACTGCATATGTGATAGCTCCCCATTTTTGGCTCAAAACCCTCCTAAATGTAGCATATCTGCTGAGGAATTCTTGGTTTCCTCCCAAACCGAGTCTGCCCACCCCTACATCTTCTCCATGTTCGCACTGCCATCACTCAGTTTACAAAACCTTTCTCTTGTCCCCCACATGCTCTCCACCTGCAAAACTGTCAGTCCTTTGCCAAAACACATCCCAAAATCTTTCACTTCTCCTACCTCCACTCCCACTATTGCCTCTCACCTGTGCAAATACCTAGACTTCCAACCAGTTTCCGAACCTCCACCCACACTTTTTTCAACCCATTCTACACACGTGAGAGTCGGACCATGTCCCTCTGCTTCCATCCTTCAATGTCTTCCCATTGAGCACTGAATCATCCAGACTCCTCCCCACGGCTGCCACGGCCATTCCTCTCTGACCCAGCCTGCCGCCTGGCCTCCCGCCACACCACAAGCCACTCTTGCTTTCCCTTGCTCTCATGTTCCAGGGACATAGCCTCCTGATATTTCCCACAACTTGCCAAGCTTTGCCTTATTGTTCCATAATAAAATGTTCTTCCTCTGGCTTCTCTTGCGGTTGGCTTCTCCTCGCTCTTCTTGGCTCATTTTGAATCTAGGTCTTCCTTGACCATTCTCTAAGTTAGGGCCCTCGGTTAGACTCTCTCACTACCATCATTTTTTTTCCAGATCTCTAGTCACAACCCACAATATCTCATTCGTTTATTTACAGGAGTACTGGTCTGAAGCCTTTGGACTAGATTATAATAAGGGCAAGGACACTGCTCCCATTTTATCCCCAAGGCCTAACACAGCACCTATCACATAGAAGGTACTCAAAAAGATATTTAATAAATGAACACCTCATAGTGTAGTAAGGATTAAATGAGCTAACACATGTAAAGTGCTTAGCACAGTACTTGGTCCAGAGTAAGATCTTAACAACCATTACATTACTCTGTAGCTACTCGGCAGTGGTAGTGGTAGTGGTAGTGGTAGTGGCGGTAATAGCGGTAGATAGGGATTTCGTTATAGGAACTCTAAGTAACTCAGGATGCATATACCTAATGCAGCTGCAAATCAATTAGCCTCCAAATCTGTGGCTTTGACTTATTCCTTTCCTTCTGTCCTTCCCTCATGCACAACCAGTCACCACATCTGTCAGTATATCCTTGCCAGTTTCTCTCAGAGTCGCCTCATCCTCTCCAGGCTCTGTCATTTTTGTGGTCCCTCTGCTCCTCATGATTAGTTTAGCTAAGCAGCCACTGCCCATCTCCCTGTAGAGAGGATCTTCCCCTTCCTCCCCCCAGGACTCCGGATATTCATCTCCTTGAAGCACCCTTTCCGTCATGTCACTCCTCTGATTAAGAAAGCGCTGTAGCTCCAATGCTTATCAGAGCTCTTAGCATACAGTTCAAGGGCTTGCAGAAAATGAGTCCTCCTCTCTTAACTGCCCTCTCCCATGATTTCTCAAATCTAGTCCTGCTCTCAGCCACACTGGCCTCCTTACTGGCTCTGACACACCTACAGCATCTGTCCCTACCTCAGACATGCACTCGGGCTACTGCCCTGCCCAGGACACACAATAACCACCCCTCTCTCCGTTCAATCACATTCAGATTTCTCAGGGCCCTAGCTTAAAAGCCATTGCATCATGAACCCATCTTTTATCTATTCAGAATTCCAAAGACTTCTAACTACTCATTATTTGTAAAATATCTCTTCCAACTAGATACACATGGCTACTGCTAAAGTACGTTTCAGAAAATACATTTGTATTCAGTAGTTACTTTGTGTGCTTGTACAATCTAGAGCCTCCTTCCCTCCTCCCATGGGCAGAAACTGAGATGCCATCTGTAGCCTTCCCTATGCTCCTCCAACACTGAGCACCCAGCACAGAGCGGGACCCATAAAACTACTGAAAGATGAGGGTGTCTAACGTTTTGCTGGGCTACCACAGGACCATGTGCGGGTACGGTCACACAGAGCGGGCCATTTACTCATCAGAACAATGCTGTGAGGCGAGTGTGATTCACCACTTTCCAATAATTAGCCGACCGAACGCGACTCAGAGAGGTTATGCTTACTGCCCAAAGTTAGAAAGAAGGTACCAGGAAATCTGATACTGAAGTCATGAGTTTTCCTTTTCATTCCCCTGAGACTGGGCCCCATGAAATACACAGAAGAGTCAATGGCTTTAGGCTGACACCAGGAATCCAACCAAGCCTGACTGCTTCCTGATGCTGGGAATACTCAGCTGTGTAGCACCCTCGAGTACTCATGATTAGTGCCCAACCTTTCCTAATTACCCCAACCAAAGACACAGAACACTCTGCACATCTCTACGGCCATCATATCCAACCAACCCTGAGCAGCCACTGCAGTGGGGTGTGACCTCCACATTTTATATTCACTTACCCAGGCACTTTCCCCTCCTCACTTCCCTTTGAAAGAGAAGTNCCCAGTGTCATTCAGCTTGTCACCTTGAGCTCTGGAAGCTGTCTGTTTAGAGAGCTTGCCTGAGTGTTTGCTTATTGCAGAAGGAGTCTGGCAACAATTATCAGCTGTAATTAGTATGGCCTTATAAAATCCACACTGGGCCTTCCAGGGCCAAGGCAGCGTCGAGTTAAAGCTAGATTACATTGACACATGCAAAGAGGGGGGTGGAAAAAGCCTGTGCCTGGGCACAAAGCTGTGCTTCCAAGGTGTGCTGAGGTCCACAGCTCCATGCACGGATGCTGTCCAACCACAAAGTGTAAACACTACTGCACTCCTGGAATCATACAAGGCATGGTAAATGATGACAAAAAAGAGTGAAAATCACCCTTGTTTTTAAAATCCTAAATCAACCAAGATTTGTCATAATCTACATGGACTGTCCATCATTCACTACTCCTTTGGCTGAAGATCTTATAAACTGAAGCATTGCTAGGGTAAGTAGGATACCCACCTGTCTTATTCCGTCTGGATTTAGGGGGGAAGAATGTTTTCCCAAGATGTACATAAGCACATGCCACCAACTCCATTCCAGAAGCTCCTTACCTTCTTCAGAGGAGCTGGTACTTAGTCAGAGTTAGTTGAATTAGATACAGATAAATAGAAAAAACATTTTTATTACACTGATAATTTGCTGGGTGACTTAGGGAAAAGCTGTCAATGTCTCGTGTTTACAACTGTCACAACCAAATGTGTCTTCTACAGCTGGTAAATCCTAATGTTAAATGCGCACTACCATGCAGCTTCTGAAGCTGGGGTCTCTCAGCTCTGTGTCCACCTTTCCATACTCTCCATGGTGATGTCAGGACGCGGACTCTTTCCGACCAGCTCCCCATTGGGTTCTGACAGTAGAATATACTAGAGGGAGACCCAGAGGCAGAAGAGGGAGAAGGGACTTGTTCCTGAAAGCCAGCAGGTGGCTCCAGTTCCTGGCTGCTTTTCCCACTCCCTGCACAGCACCAGCCTCATCACACCCCTGTCGGCAACAGCAGCACGACTGGACGGCACGCCCTTCTCCCGAAATCTGAGTCTGAAGTCCGAGAGAAGCGGGTGCTAGGGGGCACTCGCACTACACTCCTGAAGCCCCAGCCCCAGGTGGCAGCACTTCCTCCTCTGATGCCTCAGGCCCAGCCTCCTCCAAACATCTAGATTCCAGAAGCCCCAACTGCTGCCCTCCGTCCCCCAGCCAGAGGGACACTAGCTGTTTCCTGTAATTTCTCTCTCTCTCCAGTACTTCCGTGTTCCCTTTTTGCCTTTCCAATCCTCCATATTAAATTCACTCTGCTAACATAAGTCATTTAGGTTTTGTTCCGACTGGGTCCCGAACTGATAGAATTATATTCCTCAGAAATACTCCTGTGTAAGCAGATTCTGGTCCCTTTCATAGCTGGTCCCCATTTCTTCCTGTTCATCAGAGGCTCATCATGCTTCCTTGTGGATGTCCTCTCATTCTGTCTTCCCTCTCCTCTCCCTTTTGCACAGTGGCTCACACACACACACACACACACACACAGGCTACCTGAAAGATGCTTGCTAGCTCTTTTGAGACAAAAGGAACATGATTTCACAAAAAGCTTTAACCCTAACCTTATACCCTACACACTCATTCACTACACTTTTACTGAGCATTTGCTGCATGTGAGAACCCACACTGAGATGAAAGCCACATGGTTCCTGCCTTCAAGGAACCCACCATACGGAGAGTTCCTCAAATTCTTCTCCCAATACAGACAAAAACAAAGAGAACAGATCTGAGGTTCAGCCCAGACTGTACCGACCTCGGCCAACCGGATGGCTCCTAAGGAACTAGAACCCTCTGCAGCAGCAATGATTTTAGTCTTCGGTTACTTACTAAGCTCTCTCCATAGGCAGAACACTTATGTTTGGCCTATAATGACAGACAGCATGTTTAGCTTTTTTAAGGACCACAGGACAAAACTTCTTAGATAATACACAGAACACCCAGAACAGTCCTGTGTAGTTCCTTTATGTCAGCTATTTTTTCTTCCCCCTAAATAATCCACCAGGCCCTGAATGGACCTATCTCGTGCTACGTAAACGTTCTATGCCACATGCCCTAAGATGACGTGTCTTATATATATATATAAAAATACTCAGCAACTTTCTTTAATTAAAAAACCTCCTCCTCCACCCAATTCCATCCCTTAGCCTGGAAACACAGTTCCAGATGGAATGATTTCTTCGTGGCCGGGTCCCAATAAAATGGCTTCCTATTCCACACCTTAAGAGCTGGCCACCTCTGCTTCTGTTTTAACTACATTAATAGAATGTTTGGATTGCAAATAATAATAATACTGTATGCGGAATGAGGAAATGTGAAAAGTGCATATTCTAAATAGAATTCTTTAAGGAGAAAAAAAATCCACATCTATTTTTTCAGCCAATTTTATTCCCTTATTTCGTTTCTCTAGATAAACACAGCTGAATTCCTCTAGGCGGCAAAATAGCTGCCTGCGTGATCTGGCCGTGAGTCCATTTGAGATCACCTCAGAGCCAGCCACAACCTCCAAACCCACCCCTGTCTGGGGATGCTGTGAATACATTTTCAGGTCCCCTCCTGGTATCTGTGGTGCTTAATCCTCAGAGTAACACTGTCCTGGCAATGCTGCAGGCGGCCTTCTGCTGCTTTTACCGTTAGACTATGCATAATAAAAAAGCCAACAGGTGGTTTCTGCCGTCTCTGCTAAACTCTTGGAGATTTGAAGGAAGTAGAGAAGAGCTAGGGATGTTAATACCCTTTTCTCTGTGCACATCACCATTATCATCATCATCATCATCATCATCGGCCCCATTTACAGCGTTCCTATTATGAGAAAGGCAGTGGGCTAGGTGCTTGACATACATTAATTTCTAATGATCCCAACAACCCTTCCAAGTAAGTATTAATGATGTTCTCCATATATATAATACCAGAAATGTGAGACCAACAAACATTCAACACTTTGTCAGGGCGCTCAATTTATAACTGCCTTCATGTTTTAGACACCACCCCCCCATACATCTGCCCTGCTAGCCTAAGTGTAGCACTGGGTGCCTATTTTATAAACTAAATCTCTAAACTGTGCAGAGTACTAAAACCCAGGCAACCACAGACTTAGTGGCGGCCCCCTTTAGAGAGAAACTGTTATGATAAAGTAATGCAAAATTCCAGGATTCTTGCCATAGACCTATATCTATAATTACAGATACAGAAATTTCTTTCCAGTCTTACTATGAAAATAGGGCCCTGGAATCCTTTGGAGAGTACATCAGTCATTACCAAGTAATCCAGGAGAAAACACAGTCGGATGGGCAGATAAAAGCATGTCCTATCCACATTCAGATTTGAGTGATTCAATTACCAGTCCCAGAAATGGTCCCACCAAAGAGAGATACAGTGATGCAAAAGAGTAACAACCTCCAGTAAATCCATGCTGACACCTGGAATGTAAGCACTCATAGTGCTACTGTACGCAATTACTGGATTAGGACCACAGCATCAGAGAGTTTCCAAAGTCCCTGGAGGTCACTTACAATTTCCAGTATAGTGGCCGGAGCCTATTTTTAAATCAGTTCATCAGTTTTTCAGGCAACTGGAATCATCAGAAGGTTTTTGAAACACAAAAACTTATGTCAAACACTTTCTTTTTAAATGTTAGGCTTGTTCATTTTTTTCCTTAAGTGGAAGTGCTCGGTTCCACTTGCTCCTCTTCTCATGTTTCAGGGCCTATACTTCCCAGAACTCTTGTTTTTGGACTTCTCAGGGAAAAGAACCTAAAAATATATTAGTTAGTCCAGGATACCGAATGTGATGTGGAAAAACTTTACTTATTCATCAATCTGTACTTGTTCCTTGATACAATCACATTCAATGTATGTTAGGTCTTTGTAGATCAACATTTTACACATCTAAGTGAAAAAAAAAATATATTCCTGTTTGAAAGGAGGTCATAAGTTTGGACCAAACTGAAAAATCAATTTATTTCCAACACCTGTTCATATCCATAATGAGATTTCGAGTTTCTCCGTTTGTTTTCCCAGCTCCATTCAGACATGGACAGGGGGGATGGATCCATCAAATACATCCTCTCAGGAGAAGGTGCAGGCATCGTGTTCACCATCGACGATACCACTGGAGACATCCACGCCATTCAGAGGCTTGATCGAGAGGAAAGGGCCCAGTACACCCTAAGGGCTCAAGCCCTAGACAGACGGACAGGCAGGCCGATGGAGCCAGAGTCTGAGTTCATCATCAAAATCCAAGACATCAATGACAACGAGCCCAAGTTCCTGGATGGACCTTACGTCGCCACTGTGCCAGAAATGTCACCAGTGGGTAAGGTGGAGAGTTACTGATTCTCACAAAGAGCAGTTCTACAGAAGATTGTCCTCTCTACACACAGAGAAAGAGATTGTGCAGAACAGCTCACAAGTTAGAGAACTGGACCAAAAATGACAACCAAGTCCTTAGGCAGGAAACTATGTAGGCACTAAAATCAGCCATATTAAAAAATAACAGTAATAATAAGCCTAGCATTGTTATTCGGTTCTGATTCTTAAAAGATAGATGATAGACAGATACATATTTGGTTCATAAGGGAGAAGCATTTTGGTATTATCAAAAGAGCCATGAAGAACCCAAAGGCTGTGTTCCTCTTGCTGGTTACTAAGAATTTAAAACACAAATAACTCTTGTCCCAGTAGAGAGGCACAAGATAGAGGAGTATGGAAGCCTGACCTCAAAAGGGGTGTTCCCAAGGAAACAAACATAACAATTCCAAATGCTGTAAGACTGCCCGTTCAGGATTGCATCCCAGCCTTTAGCAATTCAACCTGAACAGGTTTCCACCATCTCTCTTCCTCAGGGACCTCTGTTATCCAGGTGACAGCCACAGATGCTGATGATCCAACCTACGGCAACAGTGCCCGGGTGGTGTACAGCATTCTCCAGGGCCAGCCATATTTTTCTGTGGACTCCAAAACAGGTATCTGATGCAAGTTGTCAGAGGTGGTTGCTTTATTCCCTATTAATTCATAACTGCTGCTCATGGCAAACCCAACTCTCCTTTTCAAGGACTCTAGGGACTGTATTAACCAAAAAGATTGTTACAAGCCTTAGGATTAAGACAGGAAACTAGCACTGCCCTGGTGGGTAAGAGCAATGCTATATATAAACAGTGTACAGAGGATGACTGGAGAGGCCAGAAAGCCTGCCTACACAAAGGTATATCCTCACTAGCCTTCAATAACTCCTACAGCTGAATTTGCCCCCAGGGAGTGTCTGTAATCACTCCAGGAAGACCTGAGAGGATTGACACATTAACCTGGGCTCGCTAGAGAACTAGGATCATTGATTTTGAAACTATGGAGAGCCTTAGGGGAACCATCCAGTCCATCACTGGTCACTTACAGATAAGGAAATCGGGAACGAGGCCTAACAGAGTATTTCTATTTATAGACATGTCCCCTGACATGTGGTCTGATGTTCTTCCCACTGAGCCACCCTGCACCAAGCAGAGAACACGGCCAGAATAAATGGATGCAGGGACACACAGGTTTTGTTGAGATGGGGGGAAGAGCACAGAGCATGGGATGTGGCCCCCAAAAAGGCAGGTGCTGAGTGGGAAGCTCTAGCAGGGGAGCCGGCATAAAGAACCGGACGGTTAAGGAGGAATGTGGCAGAAAAGGACAAATCAACTGAAGTTGGTTTTGTTTTTCTGTTTTGTCTTTCCATTTTACCTGAGAGCTGTGACTACAGAATTTATCATTATCTCGCATTTGTGCCAAGCTTTCTTCCTTTTTAAATACTTTCATAGACGTTACCATACTTGAGTCTCCCATTATTCTTGTGAACTCACGAAACACATGAAAGTGCCATTAGGTCCATTTCACATAGAGGAAAACTAAAGACCTAAGAGTAATTAACAAGGAACTTGAGCGAAGAAACTTCGAGCCACAGAGGCAGAGTAAATGGTGAACACTCAAAGATACCTCTCCATTTGAAAGAGAAAAAATACATTTCCATTAGCAACCTGATAGGATTTTTTTTTCCAGAAGTCCTAAGGGGAACCAAGCATTCAGAAAATTATATCATAAAAGGAGAAAGTGGAGGAGTGTAAATTAGTAGGAGGAAAGAAAAGAGGTTGCAGTGAGGGATGTCTATAAAATAGTAACTTTAACAATTCTACAAATAGGGGGGAGGGGGACAAGGGAAAGTGAGAGGATGCCCACAGGGGAGAAAAATACAGACAGGAAGAGGGTAATGTGTCCTTTATAGCCTAAGAGGAACCTTACATTATGTTGACAGCTCCCAGGGGGCATCTTTAGTGTTAAGGTCAAAAATACATGAAAAGATAGTTACTGCAGTGCCCACTGGGCATTTAAAAAAGGAAAATGCTGCATATTTCACTTTAGAATGTTGTAACTATAATGCAAGATCTACACTATAGGAGTTAACTGGAGACAGGTTTGTGGTTCCCAATCTCTTCCGTTTGCATGCAAAAGGTCTATTTAGCCACGGGTCATGCTGTAAACTTGCAGTAAACAAGCCTTTAATCTTTGCCTAGAGTGTCAGAGAAGTCAACTTTTCTAAGTAGCAGGGCTAAAAAGGAGATAAAACATAACAGCACATCCTTAGCAGGATCAAAACAACACTTTTCACTGGATTTTGATTTAGACCCTTTTTCTTAAATGACACTGTATCATCACAGTATAATGCTGCTACTCACTGTTCGGGGAGTTCATCCCTTATGCATGTTAAAAATGAACAACTCAACAGAGCATCTTTCATGTGAATGGAAATCAGTGAAGCACAGAGGTAAGCAGAATGTAACAAAACCGAATGAATCTGTAACTAAAGGACAGCAAATCAGAATTCCAAACCTGCTCACAGGTATTGCGGAGGCAGGGAAAAGCCAACTAGGAGTGAGCTGCGTAAAGAAAAGTCATTCACACTACAAGGGCTCTAGGGTAAAGAGCGAGCTGAAAGAGAATGATCTACAATCACAGATTTGCAGACATACGAGGCTTTGTTTTCCAGACCCAAAGCCCCAGTTGTCTCTGGTACGACAGCGACCCCTGAAATCGCCCCGGCTGCCAGTCCCTAAACCTGCCGGAGAGCCACTGCTGCCACCTCCTGTTCTCTCCCGGTAATGCTGCCAAAGGAAACCGGCCCTGAGCTCTTCCTGCAGGACCAGTGCCTACTCCCCACTTAGTTAATTAAGCGCAGCATTTTTTTGGAGCTAGAATCCTGACCTCAAGTTTAATAAAATACAGATGATTTGCATCTCGACTCTAGATATTAACAATGCACAGGGAAGAAACCTAGAAGCCAATCTTAAACACTGCATTTGTGGTTTTGTTTTTAAAAACAAAACCCTTGGGTGCCTGGGTGGCTCAGTTGGTTAAGCATCTGACTCTCGGTTTCAGCCCAGGTCATGATCTCACAGTTCGGTTCCTGCTCCCACTGACAGCACAGAGCCTACTTGGGATTCTCTCTCTCCCTTTCTCTCTGCCCCTCCCTGATTCACATGCTCTCTCCCTCTCAAAATAAACAAATAAATTTTTGAAAAAATAAAAATGAAAACAAAATCTTCTCTATCCTGCAGGTGTTATTAGGACAGCTCTCACGAACATGGACCGAGAAGCCAAAGAATACTATGAAGTGATTATCCAAGCCAAGGACATGGGAGGGCAGCTTGGAGGGTTAGCTGGGACCACGACGGTCAACATCACCCTCTCAGATGTCAATGATAACCCACCCCGCTTTCCCCAGAGTGAGTACCTAACCATTGAGAGTACAGATCTCAGGCCAGAGGGATGCACCTATTACAGAAGTGAAAGAAAGAGGCCAGTCTGAGTTCCTCCTTAAGTTCAATTATCCATGGGTTCCCTTCCTACATTTATCATGCAATTCTCACACAACCATTTCCCTTCTGGGCCCAACATCCCATAGCACTATACTAGTGTTTCTCACCTTTTTCATTAGCACCTCTCTCTGGAGCTCTTTTAGACTTTTTCTTTTTTTCTTGATCACCATGCCCTGCACCCTGCCCCATAAAATTAAATACTAAGGAATAAGATTTTGTTGGATAGGGGTGAACTTAGAAAGCTACAAACCACTGCAGCATCTAAGTGTTTTTTTTTTTTCAGATCTCCCCTTTCCCCCAAACCAATGTTTGTCCCCTAGGAGACAATACTGCCCTGTTGAGAATGCACACAGAGAAACTAAGCCAAAACTGCAGGTGAACACATAGCAGCCCATCTGACTACCTCACCAGTCAACCCACAAGAGTACCAAGTACCGGTTTTGCAATGGCACTGGCCATGAGGGATACAAGATGCTTCAGACCCAGTCGCTGCCCTATGAAGCTTAAAATCCAGCTGGAGAGTACACAGCCTAACCTCCCCAAAAGTTAACCAAGAAGTAGTAGCATTTGCCGTGTCACCTGAGTAGCGTAGAATGAAACTGTCACAATAAACTATGAAGCCTTCACAGAAGGGCAATACCTCAACAGGGGACTAAAAACTATAAAACATTTAAATCAGAAGAAAGGAAAACATTCCAGAAGGCAAAAGCCATTCATTCATTCATTCATTCATTCAAAAAATATTTGTTTCCGGCACCATCTAGGTATGACACATAGATTAGTTTACAAAACAAAATCTCTGCTTTGCTAGAGCTCATTCGAGTAGAACCTGAATGTAAGGGAGAAAATATTTATCTACAATAGAAAGACCTGGAAATAAAGTAGCAAATAGAATTTTATGTTCAAAGACTCCCTGAAAGTGGAGACCTGCTCTTTCGTGTTTTAAATGTCTTACTTTTCTAAAGGAAGTCAGTGAAAAGTTTTTGAGCAAGACAGAGACATGAAAGAAGGCTAATGTGATAGCCAAGTACAGGAGGGGTTGGTTAAGAGTGGGGACTAGCAGCTGGGGAAGCCATCAGAGGGCTTTTGCAATGGTCAACACTGGAACTGATAAGGACTTAAGGAAACAGAAGGAATGGAGTAAGACCAGTAAGAAAACAGGGACTTCTGTCTCCTGATTTCCTGGCTGAAGGAAACATGGCAGAGAGTGGAGTCAAAGATGACTACGATGTTTTAGGTCTAAGTGACAGGGAGCAGAATCGTAGTGCTGACAGAAAGAGAGGATGCAAAATGCAACCTGTGGCAGGGAAGGAGGAAGACAAATACGGATTTGAATATGAAGTGACAGCAGGACAGTCTGATTGAATGTCCTTAAGGAAGGTGGAAATAAAGAGCTGTAACTGTGGAATGGAGCCCAGAAATGGAGAAGGGAATGTGAGAATCAGATACCTAAAGGGAACAGTTGGGAGAAATGAGAATAGCAGCCACAATTCCAGGTGAAAGACTTGATGAGGGAAATCAGGTTAAAAAAAAACACTAAACTAAACTAAAACCAGCGTCAAGCCAGACTATTAGCTGAGTAGCTATATTCTGAATCAGCCAGACCAAGTGAGCCATCTCTTTTATCTCTGTATAGTTAGGAAGGAAGTTCAAATACTCACATACAACTGGTATACACAAAGACCCCAGGAGATTTCACGAAACAAAAAGGCAGAATACTAGGTAAGTACTCGGCAAGCAGGCTGAGAAGCTGACTGGCTCTACCGTACAGAGCAGCAGTGCATCATGGAGCAGCTGGTGAAATGTCCTATGGATTGGTTTCTTACTGCTTTGCCGATTCTGTGGGTTCTATCTTTATTACTTCACGAATGGCTCACATTGCCATACAGATTCCTGAACATCCTTAAACTACCCTATTTGGCTTTTTAAATTAGACACTAGAGGGGTCTCTGATGAAGACAGAAAGGTCAAAAGAACCATGTTATTGTGTAGCTCCTAAGTGTGTGGATTTGGACAAACCACAGGAAAGTCCTATCACCCCAAACCTGCCAACTTCACAACAGCACAATACAACACAACAAGAGCCAGGGTTTCAGTCCTGCCCTGCAAGTCAACATCTTAACACCCATTCTAAAGCAAACATTTTGAGTTGTCACTTTTTCAAAATCATGGAGAATCTGGCATAGAGCAAAAGCATGGACTACGCTGCACAGAGGATGAAATGTAAATACATAACAGTGATTGTCATTGGGGCGCCTGGGTGGCTCAGACAGTTAAGCATCGAACTCCTGATTTCAGCTAGGGTCGTGATTTCACGGTTCCTGGGTTTGAGCCCCGCGTCAGACTCTGTCCGTGCAATCAGCACGGGGCCTGCTTGAGATTCTCTCTCCCCCTCTCTCCCTCCACATGAGCACAGAGCCTGACGTAGGGCTTGATCCCACGACCCTGGGATCATGACCTGAGATGAAATCAACAGTTGGATGCTCAACCAACTGAGCCACCCAGGCACCCCTTGACTGCTCATTTTAAAAATTCAATTCTCCTTCTTTCTTATAATTACTACCATAATATGATCATGGGATGGTGACAAAATGAAACAACTATTATTTTACATTGAACAAACTCAGTTACCTTTAACTGAACCAAATACAACGGAGTATCAAGATCTCAGGCTATTTTTTTTTTTAATATTTTTTATTTATTTCTAGGAGAGAGAGAGAGAGAGACAGCGTGAGCAGGAGAGGGTCAGAGAGAGAGGGAGTCACAGACTGAAACAGGCTCCAGGCTCTGAGCTGGCAGTCAGCACAGAGCCCGATGCGGGGCTCGAACCCACGAACCGCGAGATCATGACCTAAGCGAAAGTCGGACGCTTAACCGACTAAGCCACCCAGGCGCCCCTCAGGCTATTTATTTCTAACACAACGCATCATGTGTAGAAATCTTACACATATGCTTGTTTAAACACAGAACACACAGCTTTCCTGGTGTGGGAAATATACTTGTTTGTTTTTCCCAAAAGTTCTGCAATAGCAAAGTCTGATTCATCAACAACTTTGGAAGAAAAGGGAAAGAGATCATGAAATCCACGTGCCTGCCAGCTTAATACAGACATCAGCAATTTCCTGGCTCTTATTTGCAAAGAACAGGCTTTATTTCTTCTCCTGCACAAGGGAGGGTGCTGTGAGCTGGTTGGGTGCTGTCAACCTCCCCAAATCTTTGTGAAACTCAAGCCCTCACATCCCAGGCTTCCCTGTAGCTTGAAATACATATTAGAATGAGAGACTATGAACATATTGAAAAGTGATTGTGTGATTTTCTTTGTTCTTTAGTTAGTCACATTTTGATTGACAAAATAATGAAGAACATCAAAAAGTTGAGCCCCAGAGATGGTAAGGTAGCGAAGACACAACTCTTTGGAAATGAAAATGAACTACATTTAACTGTGAATTCAAAATAATCAAGTTGAAAAGGAGAACATTTCCAACTCTGAGATTCTCACATATGTGACGGTGTTTGGGGTATTCTAATCTGGATCAAGAGAACAAGCCACAGCAGAGGTCTGCCGGGGGCAGAGCCAAAGGCAAAGACACACTGATGGACAGCACAAGGAGCTGGGAGCTGGTAGTAGAATAGCTGCAGCTGCTCTTTGAGGCTGTTCCTCATTTAGAGCTCACTGATCCACTAACTTTGGGCAGGTGGACAGAGCTAGAAACTCCATACACTGGCCAGGCCACAAAGGAAACCGTGGGTATTTTCAAGTGTGAACAGGATAAATATATACTTGGCAATCACCATGGTTTTTTTTTTTTTTCCTTTCTGAGAAGGAATTAACATTTGGGGAAATAGTTCATTAGGAAGGACTGAAAGATCAGAAAGCAAGAAAATTCCTTCACTCTGAATGTAGAGTCAGTAAGAGAAGAAATATTTTGGGAGTGCCTGGGTGGTTCAGTCGGTTAAGCGTCTGACTCGTGATTTCAGCTCAGGTTGTAATCTCACAGTTCATGGGTTCAGGCCCCATATCGGGCTCTGCACTGACAGTGTGGAGCCCACTTGGGATTCTCTCTCCCTCTCTCTCTGCCCTTCCCCCACTCTCAAAAATAAATAAGCTGTAAAAAAGTGGGGGGGAAGGAGAAAAAATATTTTTGTTTTCATCGTATCCTATTCTTTTTTTAATGTTTTGTTTGTTTGTTTGTTTTTGAGAGAGAGCGTGAGTTGGGTAGGGGCAGAGAGAGGAGGACAGAGGATCTAAAGCAGGCTCTGCTCTGACAGCAGCAAGCCTGACGTGG
The DNA here is from genome assembly GCF_008692635.1 of Crocuta crocuta. Taxonomy (NCBI): domain Eukaryota; kingdom Metazoa; phylum Chordata; class Mammalia; order Carnivora; family Hyaenidae; genus Crocuta; species Crocuta crocuta. Next base: position 5,641,307 of record NW_027532203.1, on the reverse strand, counting down.
GGCTTGAACTCACGAACCGTGAGATCATGACCTGAGCTCAAGTCAGACTCTCAACTAACTGAACCACCCAGGCACCCCTCATCCTGTCCTATTCTTAAAATTAGGTCAAGCTATTTTGGCCCCTCCTTATTAAACATCCAGTATAGACTATGACCTCATAATGCTCAGCCTCTCTGGATTTCAGGTTTTCCTCTATAAAACTCATGTTTTAATTCTTAAACCAGGAGAAAGGCATTTTGCCCAGCATGCCTGATATGATTTGACACTACTGAGGCATTTTTTATAGCAACAGATTACATGAACGCATGCTCTGACCTTTCTTCACAGAACATTATCAGATGAGTGTGTTGGAATCAGCTCCAGTTAGCTCCACTGTGGGCAGAGTGTTTGCCAAGGACTTGGATGAAGGAATCAATGCAGAGATGAAATACACCATTGTGGACGGAGATGGTGCAGATGCGTTTGACATTAACACAGATCCAAATTTCCAAGTAGGCATCATAACTGTGAAGAAGGTAAGGCAACCCCTCTTGCCAAATCATGTTAATGGAGACTGGGAATATATATCAGATCAGTAAGGGCTGCTACACTAGCAACATGTAATGTTTGAAAACCTCAGACAAATGTTCTTTCTGCTTGTTAAAAAAAAAAAAAACTCCTTTTGCTTACCCATAAATACTGGGTGTGTCATCATTTTGTAGAGAGGGTACTTATGTCATGATAAAAATATAATTATGTCATTTCTCCCAATTCATTACTTAATCACTTAAAAAACTGTTGCAGCTTAATTCACTAATGATGCTAATGACTTGATCAATATCTACAGTTGAATAACACTCATTTCTTACTATATTATACCATAAATAATAAAGCAAGCTATAATATTATTTATGAATCAATAAGTAACATGCAGAGATTTTTTTCATTGCTACTTGAAGATCCACAGATGCTAATTAGACTTGGAAAACTTTTATCAAACATAGCTACTGAGTGGCATTATCACTTGAAATTCCTTTGCTTCATAAATTACCAAGTTTTATGAATATAAGCAATCAACTTTTTCTGTGACATAAAACACATATGGATATATTGGGGTGGAAAATAAAACCTTAAAAAACTAAAGTTGTAATGACCTAGTAGCTATATATCTGATGAAACTCAAAAACTCATTCATTTAATCTTCCATCTCTTCTATTTTAAATACATCTAAGATATCTCATTTATTCAACAAATATTTGTTGAGCATCTACCTATGTTCCAGGTATCACTCTACATGTATAATATAGAGAGTAAGTAAAATAACTAAAAATATCTGCCTTTGTGGAGCTTACATTCTAATAAGGGGAAGAAGACAATCAAAATACCAAATAAATCAATAAAGTAATACAGTACTAGAAAGTGATAAATGCCACATTGGAGAAGGGCAGAACAGAATAAAGTGAGATCAGAAAAGCCAAGATGACGTCAAATTTAAATTGGGATTGGCTTCACAGAGAAGTGACATTTATACAAAGATTTAAAGTGGGTACAGTTACAGCACAGAGCTGGACACACTGACAATGCAAACCCCTGGGAGGTGCCCTACAAACAACTTTCAGTAATTTTACGCAGCCCTGAAGACAAGGGAATGGGCATGGAGATGTTGAGGAAAAGCGTTCCAGGCAAAGGGACAACCAGTACCAAGGCCCAGAGATGGGTTCTGCCTACTCTGTTTCAAAAGCAACAAAGGGGTTGATAAGGCTCAGTAGAGGGGAAGACTAGTAGAGGAAAAAGTCAGACCTATAAATGTACAACCTATAGGCTGCTCTAAGTATTTTTTCCTCTGAGTAAAGTGGGGAACAACTAAAGAACTTTAAAACATGTATAACTGGACTTTCATTATAAAATAATTGCTCTGTAGGCTGTGTTGAAAAAAGACCATAAGAGGGGAGCAATAATCCAGGTAGGAGATGATGGTGGCTCAGCCTAAGGTGGTAGGAATGGAGGTGGTGAGATGCGGTCAGGATCTGGATAAACTTTGAAAGTAGCACCCACTGGATTTCCTAACAAACTGAATAAGAATATGAAAGAAAGAGAGAAATCAACTGAGCAACAAGAACAGAGCTACCTCTAACTAAGATGGGGGAGTCTACACATAGAGAAGGTAGCAGGCAGTGACAAATACTGGTTTTAAGTTCTGGACATGTCACTCAAGTGGACATGTGTAGTAGCTACTGGGTATAGGAATATGGAGTTTAGACAAGAGTTCTGGGCTGGAAATATAAGTTTGGGAGTCAAAAGCATATAAATGGTGCTTAAAGCAAATACAACAGAATGACATTCCAAGGGACTGGGCACAGATGGAGAAGACAGTGAAAATGAGCCCCGTAGCACCCCAGCATGAAGAGGTGAGAGAGAAGGGCAAGGATAAGCAAGGAGACTAAGAAGGAGAGATCAGGAAAACAGGAGGAAAATTAAGGGAGTGTGGTGCCCAGGCATTAAAAACTGTCTCCAGGAGAAGGGAAAGACAAATGCTGTTGAAGATCATGTAAGAACATTGAAAACCAACCACAGACTTTAGGAACATGGATATCATCGATGACCTTCACAAAAGCAACAAAGTCATAACTCAGAATGGGGCACCCAGTTAATAATGTCTTTAACAACACCTTTACTACATGCTATTCCACGGAGTAGAATTAACACTGCTTTAGAAGTGAAGAGTTCAGGGGCGCCTGGGTGGCTTAGTCGGTTGAGCGTCCGACTTTCGCTTGGGTCATGATCTCGCGGTTTGTGGGTTCGAGCCCCGCGTCGGGCTCTGTGCTGACTGCCAGCTCAGAGCCTGGAGCCTGTTTCAGTCTGTGACTCCCTCTCTCTCTGACCCTCCCCTGCTCACGCTGTCTCTCTCTCTCTCTCTCCTAGAAATAAATTAAAAAATATATGTATAAAAAAAAAAAGAAGTGAAGAGTTCATATATTTGTCCTATATTTACATAAGCAATATACAAATACACCAAAAGAACAGATAAGTCAGCATCTCACCAACCAGAAATCTTTATAAACCAGCACACAATGACCTCAAAACAGTATAAAATGCTGATACCAACTTCAGAATCATCAAATAAACCTGGATGTAATTTAAATATTACAGTTTCTTATTTTATTCTCCTCCTTTGAGTTAATAACATGTTAGAATTATAAAACATGACTAGAAATAACAATACCACCTTGGGGTATGACATAAGATTAAGATCATTCCCCTATGATGTGGTATGCCTCAAGTAAAAAGTTAATAATGCACTGCTTACTATGTCTGGTAACTGAATACAAGATAGATGCTCAAAGGTTTGGAGAATTAGTGTTTCTTTAATGCAAAAAATTTCTTTAAAAAAATGAATCAGAAAAAAAGCTTTTGGGATTCTCAATATATTTTAAATTTTATTTTATATCTTAAAATAATATATAATTCTAAATAATAATATACTAATGTATTTCAAGTTATTATAGCTTAGACCTTATTATAGGCCATTCATTTTAAAAAAATATTAACTATTACAATTTTGTATCTGAAGGGAACCTCAAAATATTGTTTCTCCAGCTCCCTTATATGGAGAAAAGATTAAACCTTCTAAGATTGACCACTATCTTTCATTGTCATTACTAAATCTATATCCATATTTAATCAAAACAGACATCAGTTTGGCCAAGGTCATTTGGATTTCTCTTCTGAACTTAGGAGGTGATAGAAAATGGAATTAAAAAAGAGGTCAATACGTTGGGTAGATGGACAAGTCAAAGATAATAAATACTTTCGAGGCTACTGACTGCTCAGTCTATACTTTCAGAACAACATTCACTCAAGATGCCTGGTCCACACTCATCTTCCCAATTTGTCATTAATAATGTCATATAAAAGTGAAACAGAAGTTCTGCTTTTGATTTATTTCCCTAAGCCCTATTATTAGTCTAACAAGCACATACTTTTTCAAAAAGAAAAATTAAGTTGAATTGATAGAATTGGGTAATTGGGTCTTCATAAAACCACAGTGATTACTACCCAGTACCATGGGTCTTTTGGCTTTTAAGTAATCAATCAATTGATTTCCAGTCTCAACTCAAATGCTTGAAAGATAACTTGAAATACGTAATTTTCAGATTGCTCTTTATTCTAGAGGAGCATGCTGTCATGCTATACTCCAGTCTTCAGCATGTCTTCCATCTCCCATCATACAGCAAGCAATTGTTTGGGGTCCATTTTCCTCGTAGGCAGGCCACAAAAAGCAAAACTGTATTTCATCAAATCTAAGATGCCCATGAAATGGAAATCACATCATTGTTTTATATATCACTTTAAAAAAAAAAAAAAAAAACTCTTGCAATTCAAATGGTACAATGCTTTCTACTTCCTTATTTGTAAGGAAAATAAAAGCTTTTTTGTAAAAATGCTCTTGTTGGCACAGATATATGTGCTTCACTAACATCAGAGTTGTTTCCATGCCACTCTGCCCATACGACAATTTTTGTTTCAATGTCAAATATTAGTACAATCTTTCTGAAGACATTTTAGAAGACAATAAAGTTCAACACATGTAATCCCAACAATGTGTGGAGCTCAGGTGAAATGCATGCATGCTCTCTCCTGCGGGGCCTAGAGCAACTGTAAGATGCCATCAATTGGAGAAGCAACACTATTTCCAAAATGTCAAAATATGAAAAGACGCATACCTTAAGATCACTAAAATATTGTAACATAAAATCTGTGTATATTATCACCCAAATGGTACTTGTCAATACTCATCAAAACTTGTGGTGGAAAACTTTTTTACACTACTCAATGTAACATTTTTTGCTGCCTTTTGGATTTTAGGCCCTTACTAGGCACTGGGGAATAAACATCTAATTCTTAGCCTTTGCCCTTAGTTTGGTGAAAAGAACCATCACAGAAACATTTGTAAAACAGAGAAAGAAGAACCATAATAAAAGAACCACAAAATATGACAAAGTACTATGGGAACAGAGGAAGGAGTAATTTATTCTGCCTAAAGACAGAGTATTACTATTTTGTGCCCAATTTTTGTGGTTCAATTTTCAAGAATATAATATCTCTTCATCATATTATGTGCTTTAAGTCTAGGAAGTTTCTTGAATTTGGAACTTGGGTTCTGGATTACTCTTCGATGATTTACTATTACAACTATGGAAATAATTCTTTGATGTTAAAAAAACAAGTACAAAAACTTTTCAAGACAGAAGTCAAACTCCTATATCAATTGTGAGCAACTTAAAGCTTAGGGCATTTAGGGCAATGTTTTCTTTCAATTTTAAATAATAAAATTATTTAAGTGAGGGAGACAATCTTAATGTAATCATCAGTGGGTAATTTATTTTCAAAAAAATTTTTAGCAATTGAAAACTCACTTTAGTCCCTTCAACAGATAGTATTGGAACTGGATATCCATATACAAAAAAACACACTTTACTACCTCACAAAAACAAATTCAAAATGGATCATATACCTACCTAAATATAATAAACTGAACCTATAAAGTTTCTAGAAGGAACATGGAAGGGAATCTTTCTGACCCTTATTGGGCAAAGATTTCTTAGATATGACACCAAAACCACAATAAGAAAGTGATAAATAAGACTCTATCAAAATGAAGAGTTTCTTTTCTTCAAGGCACCTGCGTCCAGCTCATGATTTCAGCTCAGGTCTTGATCTCAGGGTCATGAGATCGAGCCCCACACAGAGCTCTGCACTGGGCATGGAGCCTGCTTAAAATTCTCTCTTTTTCTCTCCCTCAGCCCCTCCTCCACAAGCATACACACATGCTCTCTCTCTCTCTCTAAAAAAGTTTCTTCTCTTCAAAAGCACTGTTAAAACTAATCACAGATTGGGAATAAATATTTGCCAACACATGTCTGATAAAGGACTTGAATATAGACTATATAAAGAACTCTTCAAGAAGATATACAAAAATGCTAAACATCATTAGGCATTAGGGAAATACAAATCACAATGAGATACTGCTTCATACCCACTAGAATGGCTAAAATCAGAAAAACTGATGAAATCAAGTAATGATAAGGATGTTGAGCAGTTAGAACTTTCATACATTCCTGGAAGGAATTCAAAATGATACAGCCACTTTAAAAACTGGTGCAGGGGGTATCTGGGAGGCTCAGTAAGTTGAGCATCTGACTTCAGCTCAGGTCATGATCTCACAATTTGTGGGTTTGAGCCCCACATCAGGTTCGCTGTGGTCAGTGCAAAGCCACTTTGTTGCTTTGGATCCTGTCTCCCTCTCTCTCTGCCACTCCCCCACTCACACTCTCTCTCACAAAGACTGAAAAAAAAAAAAAAGAACTTACAAAAATAAATAAATAAACATTGGCTTGGAAGTTTCTTATAATGTTAAAATATATTTAACCATACAATCCAACAATCCAATTCCTAGGTTTTTACCCAACTTAAATAAAACTCTACGTTCACACAAAAGCCTGTATGCAATGTTCATGGCAGAATTATTCATAACCATCAGAAACTAGAAACAACCCAAATGTACCTCAAGTAGAGAATAGATAAATAAGCTGTGGTACACCCATACAGTAAATAGTACTTGGTAATAAAAAGGGACAGACTATTCATTCACAAAACAACATGAATGAATTTCAAACACACCACGCCAACTAAAAGAAGAGATTCAAAAAAGTATTTCCTAAACAGTTCCATTTATACAACATTTATACATTTTTTTAATATTTTATGTTCTTTTTATTTTTATTTTTGAGAGAGAGAGAGGGAGAGACAGACAGATCACTGAGTGGTGGAGGGGCAGAGAGAGAGGGAGACACAATATGAAACAGGCTCCAGGCTTGGAGCTGTCGGCACAGAGCCCAATGCCAGGCCTGAACTCATAAACTGCAAGGTCATGACCTGAGCTGAAGTTGGCTGCTCAACCAACAGAGCCTCCCAGGTGCCCCTACAACATTCTTATAATAGAGACAGAACACAGATCAGTGGTTGCCAGTGGGGAGGGACTGACCACAAAGGAGCCACTGGACAAGGAGTAATGATGGAGGGATCACAGTGATGGACTGTTTCCACCTAACTCTGTGTCAAAACCTACAAAACTTTATACTAAAAATAGATGAACTTTAATGTACATAAATTATACTTTAAGAAAAAAAAAAACAAAATGGGACGCCTGAGTGGCTCAGTCAGTTGAGCATCCGACTTCAGCTGAAGTCATGATCCCACAGTTTGTGGGTTCGAGCCCCACACTGGGCTCTGTGCTAACAGCTTGGAGCCTGGAGCCTGCTTTGGATTCTCTCTCTCCCTCTCTCTCTCTCTCTCTCCCTCTCTCTCTGCCCTTCCCCGACTCACGCTATAAATCTCTCTGTCAAAAATAAACATTAAAAAAAATAGTACAAATTTATGCCAAATCACAAAATGACTTAAAATTAAGGGGAAAACAAACTTTACCTAGCTCAAACCTACCATGAACAACAGTGCCTACTTTGGGTGACCCATATTTAAGGAAAGAATTTTAAGAGAACATAATGTAATTTAACAGGAAAAGATGAATATCTAGATTTGGAGAGTAAGTATAAATAAAATAAATTGGTAGGGCACCTGGGTGGCTCAGTCGGTTAAGCATTCGACTCGTGGCTCAGGTCATGATCACCCAGTTCCGTGTATTCAAGCCCATTGTTGGGCTCTGCACTGACGGTGCACAGCCTGCTTGGGATTTCTGGTCTCCCTCTCTCTCTGTCCCTGCCCCACTAGCACTGTCTCTGTCGCTCTCAAAATAAACCAATAAACTTTAAATAAATAAATGGATAGATAGATAGATAAGTAAAATTGGTAAAACTATTCCTTCAAGTAAAACTATTCCTTCCTATCATATAATCTGAATGGTAGATTTCCCCGTTAATAAAACCTTGCCTTTTTAAAAATTTATTTATTTATTTACTAAATGATCTCTAAACCCAACATGGGGCTCAAACTTAAAACCCTGAGATTAAGAGCCTCAGGCTCTACTGACTGAGCCATCCAAGGCCCCTAAAGCCTTGCCTTTGATGAAGAACTAGCGAGACAGGCAAGCTGGTTTAAATGGGCATCGCTGACTCCAAGGACACAAGGAATACAACGTATGGCATAAATAAATGCAAAACATGCAGCAGCCAAACAACGAAATAAAACTCTTTTGTCAGAATCTGAAAATACACAATTTAATTAAAGCCGCTTCTACTGCTGTTTGTTTCTCAAAAGCAAAGCACTTAATTAAATGGACACATGCCTCCTTCTAACATAAAATGTGCTGACATTCAGCATATTTTATGAAAAGAAGTGCCAGTGAATATTTAGTTAGAAAAATTTAAGTCACTGTTAAGTGGACAGGTGACTTTTTGCTTTAGTTACTCCTTTGCTATCCACTGTAATTATTTTAAAGGACAGCCTTTCCATGATTTTTTTTTTATTATTGATGATGTTTTGAGGGAATTTTTGCTCAAAACATTTAGATATTTTTTTGGAAAAAAAATAAATGGATCACTCTTTTTTTAATGTAAAAATACATGTATCATATTTTTAATTTATTTTTTAAATTTACATCCAAGGTAGTTAGTATATAGTGCAACAATGATTTCAGGAGTAGATTCCTTAATGCCCCTTACCCATTTAGCCCACCCCCCTCCAACCACCCCTCCAGGAACCCTGTTTCTTCTTCAGAGTCTCTTATGTTTTGTCCCCCTCCCTGTTTTTACATTAATAAATGGATCATTCTTAAGGGATACAATTCAAGTTCACTTTCTACCCTAAAATGTTGTAATTTTTTTGACAGAAAACATTCTTATGGTATGAATAGATTAAAGAAAAAAGGAATCATCAAAAAACTGTATGATTTGGAATGTTACCAGACAAAGATAAAGTTTTGTGGGTGCCTCTGGATGAGGAATTTAAAACTCCAGACCAGCAGGGTGCCTGGGTGGCTCAGTAGGTTAAGTATCTGACTTCATCTCAGGTCACGATCTCACAGTTCATAAGTTCGAGCCCCACATCAGGCTCTGTGCTGACAGCTCAAAACCCAGAGCCAGCTTTAAATTATGTGTCTCCCTCTCTCTCTGCCCCTCCCCATTTGTGCTCTGTCTCTCTCTCTCTCTAAAATAAATAAACATTAAAAAAATCTAGAGCAGCATTTCTACTCTGACACTATGTAACCATGTCTGCTTAGCCCAGTATTCTGAGCTTCCTGTGACTCAGTCTCTTCAATTGTAAAATGAGGCACTGGTTTAGGTTCTTAAAGAAGATTTTTACAGGAGAACAGCTATGGGAAACTTAATACACAAACAGTGATCTAACACAGTGCTCTGAGAACTCCTGTAAGGTGTTTATGGTAGTTTCTTGGGGAAAAAAAATCACTATTGCCTTTGTACTTAAGAAGAATTTTTTAAAGAAGAAAATGGAAAAGACTTAGGCCTCAGTTATATGGATATTCTGAAACTGAACTCAAAATCTCTCTTAATTATCACGACACCTTTTAGATAAATAAGCATCTCTGAAGATAAGGTAATCAGGCTGATTAAAGAGTAGGCACACTGAAGTAGAGCCTGCGCAGAGTGCAGTGGAGGTCCTGATCAGTACACTGGCTGCCTTCACTCTCTGAAGTGTCTAGCATCTTCCTTACCTTCTTTACCCAATTTGTTGAAAATGACCTTAAGATCAAGAACTACCGAACACAGGAAAAATTCCCTGGTTTTTCCCTTTGCCCCTTTCCCACCATTTTAATGAAGATGAGAACCTACACCCTGGCTATCGATATTGGCCATCCTTTAGAACCTTGACATATATGCTCATGGCTAATCAATTCTTCCTGTTCCTGTTACTTTTCAGCCCCTGAGTTTTGAAAGCAAGAAAAGTTACACCTTGAAAGTGGAAGGAGCCAATCCTCACCTAGAGATGCGTTTTCTGAACCTAGGCCCATTTCAGGACACAACGACAGTGCACATCAGTGTGGAAGATGTGGACGAGCCCCCCATATTTGAACCTGCCTTTTACTTTGTGGAGGTTCCTGAGGATGTGGCGATTGGAACAACCATACAGATCATTTCTGCCAAGGACCCAGATGTGACCAACAACTCAATCAGGTTTTTCCGTAGATTTCACCTTTATTACATCTTCTAGCACTTTTTCCCTTTGCTTATTCTGAAGACTCTCCTTACTTCTTCCTGTTCAAGTAACAAGATCTTTTCATGTTATTCAGAAGTATCACTATGTTGGTAACTCACTGTCAATTGGTTTAGCAAAAAGCACACAGGTGCGCGCATGTACACACGCGCGTGCACAAACACACGCACACACACACACCCCTTAGTTTTCAGTCCTGGCCCTAGCAACATTTTCAGATGGAGTCTTTGTTGCGATGGGCTGTTCTGGGCATGGTTCAATGTTTAACAACATCTCTGGTCTCTATCCCACTAAATGCCAGTAGCACCTCTGAGCTGTGACAGCCTAAAATGTCCCCATATTTTACCAATGTCCCAGGAGGAAGGGATGGGGGGGGGGCCAAAAGCATCCCCAATTGAGAACTACTAATTCAGATAAAGTACAGATAGACACATAGATTACCAAAACATTTTAAAAATCTGTACAATCTTGGCTTGGAGTACCTGGGTGGCTCAGTCAGTGAAGCATCTGACTTCAGCTCAGGTCATAATCACATGGCTTATGAGTTCGAGCCTGGAGCCTGCCTTGGATTCTGTATCTCCCTCTCTCTCTGCCCCTCCCCTACTCATTCTCTCTCTCTCTCAAAAATAAACGTTAAAAAAACATTTTTTAATTGTCAAATCATAATGAGGAATACAAAAGTGATCACTGCACACTCAATTTTTAGGAAACTTTGATTTTTCTACTTTAAAAAAATGAGGGAAAAAGTATACTATATATATTTCCATATACTATAGAAAGAACATAGAAACTACTCATGTCTGGGGCACCTGGGTGACTCAGTGGGCTAAGCGTCTGGCTTCGGCTCAGGTCATGATCTCACAATTCATGGGTTCGAGCCCCGCGTCAGGCTCTGTGCTGACAGCCAGCTCAGAGCCTGGAGCCTGCTTCAGATTATGTGTCTCCCTCTCTCTCTCACCCTCCCTTGCTCACACTGTCTGTCTCTTTCTCTCTCAGAAATAAATAAAACATTAAAAATTTTTAAAAAGAAAAGAAAAGAAACTACTCCTGACCAAGGCTTCGATGCCATGTAGAATGGCCTGACAGGGCAAGCCTCTGTATCGGTCTCTCTAAAGTGTGTTCTGAACTTAGATTCCAATCAAGATGCTTCCCCATCAAGAGGTGGAGGAGAGCTGCTCTTATAGCCATGGCCATTTCCCCCATCAATTCTGGAACCAAAGTGCAAACAGCTGGTGGACAGGTTGACACCTCAACCTTCCAGAGCAACTGCCAAGCCTCTGAAGCTCGACACAAAAGATCAGGATTCCAAGGCTGTTTGAGGCCATCTGTCACATTCATTGTGGAAAGCCACGTGGTAAAACGGATCTGGGGCTTCAGCGCATGCAGACAACGCATTTTAAATGCACCCCAATTTATCAAATGCCTTTTCTATCATAGTTATTTCCTTCACCTAGTGCTATTTTGTATTTAATGAAAATGTGCTTTTTCAGCTTAACGAGGATAGTTCTCTCCTGAGAATAACTATAGTAGGGGAAATCTGCTTCGTCTAACCCATTAGTAAACATTTCACATTTCAGGCATTAAAAAAAAATGGCTAAAATGATTTTGTTTGAATTCTGATCTTTGATTTTTAGAAAGCAACTAATCTTTCCAATATAAATTATACTGACTTTATAGAAGTGGTATTTCAACCGTAAGCTTTTTAAATGTATAAAAGGAGGGAGGAAGTTAGTGAAACTGTATTATTCCCAACATAAATGATACATAATAACCACAACATAAATGGAACAAATTCTATAAATTCCTATTTTCGAAAGCCAAAAATATACATATATTTACATTATATTATATATACAGATATATAGATATATACATATATAGATATAGATACATAATCAATTAGTTAGCCTATTCATGTTAGAGAAGATACTGTAGGGAAAACTTTAGAGAATAAAACTTTATGGAGGAAAGAGGGAAATAAAACAAACACAAGCTTGAAAAAAATCAGAGCCCATTTCTAAAATAGTCAATTAGAATATCCAGTGGATACTTCCACATCTTTCCAGATTCTGACTCTGGCCTTCCACATGGTAAGCACCAGAAACATGACTGTTAGGAGTCACACTGCTAAATGACAGGCAAAAGGGGCTGAATGTAATCAGAAAACACATACACACTCTAGAGTGTGTGTGCAGTATTCAAGACTAAAGCCAGGATCTCAAGACATATGTAGAAATGAAAGCAAAACACCAACAGGCTCACATCCACTACTGCCGTGGAGCGGTGAGGCACACACAAGAGACCCCGTCTGGGGGCGCCGGGGTGGCTCCGTCAGTTGAGAGTCCAACTTTGCTCAGGTCATGATCTCACGGTTCGTGAGTTCAAGCCCTGCATTGGGCTCTGTGCCTGCTTCGAATTCTGCGGCTCCCTCTCTCTCTCTGACCCTCTCCTGCTCATGCTCTATCTCCCTGTCTCTCAAAAATTTAAAAATAAAAAAAAAGAAAGAAAGAAACCCTGTCTGGCAAACAGAAAATGCGGCTTCAGATGACCAGCCTTTGAAAACCATCAGCTGGCCAGCAGCAGGGAGGCCAATAATGGAGAGACTTTCTATTCCAAGAGATCCCAGTCAGGAGGAATCCACGAGTGACTGAATAGAGCCAGAGGCAGACAGCAGGGTCCATCCGGCTTATTCTGGGGCAGAACTCTAGGTCCTGGAAGAGAAACTGGCAAGAACAGCATGAAAGCCACAGGCCTGGAGACAACACTCAGGCAGAGGGGGCAAGGGGTCCCACTTATCAGAACTGGGGGTATTCCTCCCTCTGCACTGTGGTCGCAAAGGAGAATTCACATTGCTAGTTTTGGGGTTCCTGACTCTTTGTACGACCTCACAGGAAGAGAGAATGGTCCCTAGACCCAAGTAGAACATCAGGGGTCCTGGATTCTCAGAGGGGAAAAGCACATAAAATTCAAATCTCTGGGTATCATTTAACAAACCCATTTGGAAACTACCATCCTGTTAGCTTTCCCCAAATTGTTCACTTTATCCTTATTTTTCATTAAAAAAGTTATTATCTTTTAAAATAATTTGCATGTTATATGCCACTCGGCTATCTAATTCATCTTCTACATTTTTATTAAAAATAAATGAGATTTATATTCCTAAAAAGAAAACACATATTAAATTGCTCTAAAATCAATATATCACCTGAAGTTATAATGTTATAGATAAAAGACCATTTACATTTTTAAAAAGATTATGAGGACTTTTTTATAATCTTCTTTCTAGAAAGTCTATGGCATACTCAGGCATACAAACTGGTCGTGATTTACTAGTAAATCCCAAAAACAAATCTCCAGATTTAGATATATATACATGAAAAATATAATGTTTAGGATCTCCTAAATTTTTTAATAAATGCCCCAGGTACTTCTGGCAAACAGGAAACTGAACCATTTGGCAACTGAAATAGACTTCTGCTGGTATGGAAACAGCCTGCCCTCCTGTCCTCTCCTACAGAGAGAGAGAGAGAGTGTGTGTGTGTGTGTGTGTGTGTATGTGTGTATGTGTGTGTGTGTGTTCAGCAAGCCTGCCCATGACACCCTACCTTCAAATCGCTCCCAAATTCTGAGTAAGTCCTCAGCCAAGCAACTAAGCAGGGAGCCCAACAAACACTAGCTATTGTTCACTGAAGGCAGTTTTGTCTGTGTATAGTACGCCTATTCTGCCCATAACAGGGGAGAATATTATGGTTAGAGAAAGGGAAAACACCTACATAATTCACTAGTGTGTCCCAATTTCCCCTTTTTCCATTTGTATCTACACCTTCTATTTGTTCTCCTGCCTTCTGAACACTGGCCCAGTGTCCCATTCAGACTAGTGAATGCGACTGCTACCTCAATTCAGTAACTTCCGGTTTGGGAAATCAGAAGGGGGTTCCATTTGCCGAGGAAGGCCTCGCTGAGCCAAGCCTGTGGTGTTTCTGCTCGGTGTGTCACCAGGCAGTAGAGGCAGGGCTCTGTCAGTTACTTGTACCACCCCATCTCCCACACCATCTGTGACACTGCTATGGCGCTGCAGGCCTGAGTGTAGAAAGCTGGTTCATCACAGAGGCTGGGGGCTGCCTCAGCACTGGGCCCACAGCTTGGAGAGCCGCCATCAGGGTTATGGCTCCGTGGGCTGAATGGCTGACTCAAAGGAAAGACTATCATGAGCCAACCGGTATTTTTTTTCCAAAGACAAATTAAACTCTTAAAATAGCCAGTGAACTTTAAAACTAAATCACTAATTATGCCTAGAATGCTCCAATTAATTTTAAATGAAATGTTTCGGCATTGTTTGTTCTTTATTAAGAAGTCAACAGTTTGCTATCATAGCTTAATCTATCTTCAAGAAGAGAGAAGGCCTTGTTCCCTTAAAGAATTTCATACATTCCACGTGCAGTAAGGCAGTATGGCATGGCGGTGAGCAGGAACCTGAAACCAAACTGCCTAGGCTTGACTGCAATCTCGAGCAAGTGACTTAACCAATCCAGGCCTTGGTTTCCCTACCTGTAAAATCAAGATACAGTACCTAACTCTTAGGGATATGGTAAGAATTAAATGAGCCAATATATGCGAGGTGTATCGAACAGTGTCCGGCTACACAAAGTGTTCATTAAACAGGGTCACAAGCAGAGAGAGGCATTAATGTACTTCCTTATACTTCCAACTCTTGGAGAATTGTACCTGAAATGATTCCAACTTCTCTAGCCCTTAGTAGTCACCTTTCCCTTTAATTCATAATCTCTGAACAGCCATTCTGAATTCCCACAGAAAAAAAAAAATACATCTTTGGAAAAAACATTTTACCAAATAATACATATACAAAACATACTACGTACATATGTATGTGTGTGTATGCATATGTACGTATCTACACCCTTGCACATATTTGAAACAAAAGTTTTACCATCAATATTTACCTTTAGAGCAGTCTGGCATGCATATGTTCTATTTCAACTTCTTTCAACACTAGTCATACCTACCATATTTATTTTACTAACTTGCAATCTGAAAAACAATGCACTAGAGAAACTTATCACTCCCCTCAAAATGGCAGTTTCCCAGTTTACACAACTTTAAGATATAGACTAATCGCTGAGAACTTTAAATAGAACTTTGAACCCAATATATTACAGTAGTTTTATATCCACACATATGTGTGTTACCTCTGCAAATGATTAGCTGTTTAACTGTATGAAAGTGACTTAACTTCTCTTAGTTTTCTTTTCTGCTAATTGACAGAATACCTACCTCCAAGAATTATGAGAATTAAAGATAATAAGAAGAATTTAAAAAGAGGGGCACCTGGGTGGCTCAGTTGGTTAAGCGTCTGACTTCCACTCAGGTCATGATCTCACGGTTCATGGGTTCAAGCCCCGCATCAGGCTCTGTGTTGACAGCTCAGAGCCTGGAGCCTGTCTTCAGAATCTGTGTCTCCCTCTCACTCTGACCCTCCCTTGCTCATGCTGTCTCTATCTCTCTCTCAAAACTACAAAAAAAATTTAAAAAATGTTTAAAGAATTTAAAAAGAAACTGTAAAACATTTGGTATTCCATAAATGGCAGCTATTATAATTATTTACCATTACCAGGGACCACATAGATTCTCAAGAATGGTTCTTAATCATGGCTACATATTATGGAGGGTTTTAAACCCACAGATGTCTGAATCTCCCTCCACACTAACTGAATCTCCCAAAATGTGGAGCAGGTGAGAGAACACAAAGGGTTAGATGCCAAATCAGATTTAACAGGAAATTACAGAGTACCCACGTAAATAAGGACTCAACAGATACAGACAATAGCAAAATACGAGGCAAGCATTCTGTCCTTGGAGAGGTCTGAAACCATTGGGTAAATATCCTGTGTAAGGATGCATTTTGGTCCACACCGAACATGAAAGATATAAGCAATGAAGTGCACTGCCTGGATAGGAAAGGAGCCATCTGGGTTACAGAACATCTGCTTTGTATATCCCATTAATTATATAACTCACATGATATTTTCTAACAAGTTGTGCCCCATAAATTCATAAATTCCAAGTCTATTTACATTATTCAACCTAGTCAAACCTCATTCATCCTGCTAAAAATATTCCATGAATAAGGACTCTCTAGCTATTAAATACCATTACTGTGTTTGTCGGCAGGTCAGTCATTAGCATGTTTACAAAGGACCAAAAGCAAAATCGTTACTTCTCAATAGTTGCTACTGATTATAGGGATTGGAACCACTAACTATAACTTCTCTGTTCTAATCTAGCATTTCAAAAACTTAAGTGGATAAAATTTGTTTTGAACAAAGACATGCAGAGATTGATACTCAGAATGTCTTAAAAGCCTTAGGACAGTATTAAGTTTTAAAAAGCTGAAATTGATCTTTAATTGGCTTAAAACTGCCCTAAAGCTTGGTACCCTGTTTTATTTCCATTTATAAATGAGAAAATTCGAGCAGTAACACTCTGTTGTTGGTTTTTTACTTTTTTTTGGGGGGGGGTCTGGAGGGGGCATTGTTTCTAGACATGGTAAAACAGCACATGCAGTCTTTCAAGTGTCCATAACTCAGGACTAGTTGAGCCATGTTTCATATGGTGTGCACTCAATTCTCTCATGTAATATGCTGTAGATTTATCTAAATAAAACAACACATTTAATGTGTGTTTTCACAGATATTCCATTGACAGAAGCAGTGACCCTGGAAGATTCTTCTACGTGGACATTACGACAGGTGCCCTAATGACTGCAAGACCCCTTGATCGGGAGGAGTTTTCTTGGCATAATATCACTGTCCTTGCTATGGAAATGAGTAAGTAACACAATAAATTGCCCTCCATAATATGACAAAGTAGAAGCAATGTAGAATGTGGACATTTCTAGAGCTTGTTGGAACAGAATTACATTCTTTATGGGGAGAAACAGAAATTATGGTTTATACAAGTAAGTGAAAACACTTAGTTCAAATACTATCTCCTATATACCTAGTCCTGTGCTAGAGATTAAAAAGAAAACCACTATGCAAAAGCAGTACTAAAATTAGCATACTTAAATCAAGGGGCTAGATTTCTGTATAAAGAAAGGGACAGTTCCTGAGAAACCTAAAAGGCTTTGAATCCTTAAAAGATTGGGAATGCATGCAAATAGTATGGTCAGGGAGCAAGAATTCCTGTCCTCTTAAAGGGTCCTTCTAGTTGGACTAAGAATCAAATTGACCTGAGACAGATTAACAAGAGAAAATCAAATTTAACAGGCATACATAAAGGGTATCCACACAGACATAAAAATTCCACACACAGGCACAAGGAGATATACCTGTATTCTGAACTAAGGAGAAGAGGGTAGGAGTTTGGGATGTCAAAGGAAAGGAATGTCTTTACAGGGCTGTAAGAAGAACAGATGTTTAATAATCAGAGGTTAGCCCTACCATACAGATGGGTCACTCAGATAAAATCTGTTAAATAACCCTTATTCTGGGAAAAGATCCCAATTTAGATTCTTCTCTGGGGGTTAAGGGAAGGACAAAAGTCTATCTTGAACCCACAGGGTTTCAAGTGCCTTCAGCTCAAAATAATCCACATGCAAGTCTGCCCTGAACATCTTTAGTATAAAATATTACCATGGGATGAAAAGTAGCATTTGTAACATATCACCCTTACTATGCACATACATACACACAAACATGAATATAAGAAGTTGAGACATCTTACACTAAAAGGGAGATTCATGGGACACCTGAATGGCTTAGTCAGTTAGGCATGTGACTCTTGATCTTGGCTCAAGTCATGATCTTACAGTTCGTGAGTTTGAGCCCTATATCAGGCTCTGCACTAACAGCACAGAGCCTGCTTGGGAATCTCTCTCTGCCCTTCCCCCACTCATGCTCGCTCACTTGCTCTCTCTCTCTCAAAAATAAATGTTAAAAAAAATGAAAGGCAGATTTATGGACATAAACGTAAAATTGGAAAACTACTGAAAACTAGATTAACATATTTATTATAAACTTCACAAAAAAGTAGATTACCTACTACTACATTCAATTTTTTTCATAACACTTAATGATGGTAAAGTCTCAGGGAAATGTATAGACCCTGATGTACTGGCAGAACTACATACAGCCATTCAGGGAGGAACATGGGTAATTAAGCTTTGAATTAAGATTCTCAAAAATATTCATACCCTTTTTCCTCAAGAATCCTATTTATAATAACCATCTTAAAGACTTTATCATAGATACCAACAAAAATCTGTGCACCAAAATGTCTACCACAGTGTTACTTTAACACAGGGGGAAAAGTCAAATAATACAACTTTCTCAGCAGATATTAATATACATGTTTTCAAAGTATATTTCAATGACACAGGATAATACTGCCCTAAAAGTTCTAAATCCAGCTTTTTAATTTTGCTTAATTGCAGTCTGTGCATGTGTGTCTCCATATTTTTGGACACATATGTAATATCACATATATTACATAATGGATATATCCGGAGGTAGGGTTGTGGATCATATGCACCCTGATTTTTTTTGTACTTTCATTATTCCTTCTATAAACAAGTACCATGGTTATAATGGAAACAAATTTAAGTATGTCAGCACTTTTGGTAAACAGGCAATAGAAATATTTAAGGGGAAAATATAGTAGAGCATTGGTATTTGGGGGAAAGAAAGAAAAAATAAATCAAAAGAATAAGGCATTCTGAGATTTCACAAAACTATTTATGAAGAATAATTTCTGTGTCTTATAATGTCTATTTTATCTTCTTGGGATGTGGCCAAAACAAAAAAGGACAGGAGGGACACTCCTGGGGATGTGAAATTGTCCTTGTGTGGCACTGCCAAGCAAAAGTCAGACCAAAGAGACACATTTCCCCATGAGTGACTACGAGTAACTTCTGCCCGAAAGATTCAGATTTGGTGTGCGTTTGATCCTGTAATATCTCCTTAGTCCCTAAGCAGACATAAATGTGCAGTGTTATCAGGACTCCCATGAATAGCTTGAAACCTTCTGAAATATAATTCAAAGAACTGATTATTGCACAGGAATAAAGCCAAGCAATGCCACAGAGTGTGAATCCAATTAGAAATGGGCTCTTTTAAAGCCAAGAATTACAGAACTAACCTGTCTTTGATTCCAGAACCTGAAGCGTGAGCCTGTTTTTAAGATGCATTTTATGATACCTGCCCCCTCCTCGGAATCGGACTCTTCTCCCCTTCCTCCTGACATCACACACTCTCTGAGACACACACCTGTTTGCCCACACACCTTATATTCTGACCGCACTCTTAGGCAGCACACGCATCCTACATTTATCTTGCCATCTCCATGTTCTTTATCCATTCTTTTAAAAAGACAGACAGACAAGGTAAATACCTATACCAGCAAAGAGCTACCTTCTTGTACTGCTGACTCCTCACCTTTGGTTTCCTTTGTGTTCTCTTTAGACAATCCTTCCCAGGTTGGAAGTGTTTCCGTCACAGTCAAAGTCTTAGATGTGAACGACAATGCTCCAGAATTCCCCAGATTCTACGAAGCTTTTGTATGTGAAAATGCCAAAGCAGGGCAGGTAAGGCAGTCTGTGTGGCGTGCATGTTGGTTAACTCCCAACACATGAAAAGAACCATTACAGATAACCAAATTTGCCATCAAAGAAATTTAGACTCCAGAAACTAACAGTTTACAAGAGTAAACTGTTAGTTTACAAGAGTATCATGGCGCAACAGTTTGTTAACAAGCATGGGGACCCCCATTACATTTTATGACCAAAGTAATGCTTGATGGTAACTTGATTCACAGGCTGGCCTGAAGTTACCTACCCATCTACTGAGTGAACAGCTGTAGGAATATGTGCCTCTGGGTCCTGGGAGCGAGGGAACATGAGGATCAGGGGAAGAGTCCTCTTTCCTCAGTTGAGCACTAACACCTGAAAATATCTGCAGCAGAGAAGGTTTACTTTTATATCTTCCCACCTCCCTTTCTTAACTTCTGACAACAGGTACCTTGTTTAGGGTCTGCCTGTCCTGTTCTCAGAATGCTTTGCTACCTAGAATACCTACACTCTCTCTCCTCCCTCAATTAAAACACCATTTTCCTAATGTTGTTCATGTCATGTAAATTTTGAGAGCAAAGAAATCTGAAGGAACAAGTTTTCACCAACATGAAATAACCATAGTTCTATAATCTGCAGTCATATTTGTATATTCTTTTAAAATACGTTTTTAAATGTAAATGAATAATCTGGTGGATCAAATTCCAAGTGGTGTAACTGAGAAATATCCAGAACTCTGCTTGGAGTAGCCATGTAATCATGCGTGCAATGGGCTGCTGACCACCCTGTACCCACCCTTCTATACCTCAGAGCACAGGCCGTGTCCCTGCTTCTGTAAGATGCTCTCGTCTCTACCTATAACCCAACAGACCCCCTGACTGTCCCAATTTCTTCTTCCAAAGTCTATTCTATGGTCCTGGGGATAAGTGAGGCAAATGGGTCAGGATAGTTTTAATATGAAAGTTATGAGTCTGTGAAGTACATATCTACAAGGCAAGGACTCATGCTTTGGTAATTCAGGCCTTCTGGCTGAAATGTAGATTTTGCTTTCACTTCTCCACTTGGAGAGTGGCACCTTGCTGCACAAACAGACTAGTGTATACACCCAAAACTTCTATCAGCATCCTGTACTCACCAAGAGTAAGTCAACACATCTTCGCCATTCTCACTCAAAAGAAAAAGTGATTCACATCCTCCACAGGGGAAAAAAAATGTCCTATCATGATTCTGATCTAAATCATCTCATCCATTGATTCTTGAAACTCAGTGCAATGGTCTATAGCACTCCTAAAACTTTTCTTCAACAAGTCTAGGATAATTTTCCTTCCACATATATTGAATTTCTAGGAAGACTTGAAACATTATACAGCTAATAAAAGTTACGATGCTGACTTTACAGTGTAAGAAATGATCTGTGTTATCATCAGTAAAGAGAGACAGTATCAAAATACATGTATACGCTTGCAGTTATATAAAATTATGACAAAGATTGTGAACAAAGATTGCTGGAGGCAGGATGCAAAAACATCAAGAGCTACTGTGCTATGGTAATTGAGTTTTGAGTGAGAAGGTCTGGACCTTTATTTTAATAATTTTATATTATAATATAAAATTTTCATATATAGTTTACGAAGTATACTATATAAAATTTTGTTTTATAAAATTTTACTATAATATGACAAATACATAATACATGACAAAGCTAATTACTAGTCTATATTATAAAGAAGGTGAGTAGCAGCACAGTAAATTAACCTCCTCTTCCCCAGGAAAAGAAGCACTTCCTTTCTTAAAGCTCTTCAGAATAGAATTTGCATTCTGATGGGTCAATAGCACTTGAACTACCTCTCTTGTTTTTGGAGCACACACATGTATCTCCCATTTCTACAATTCCAAATATATCTTTTAATGGCCTATTAGACGGTCCTTTGAAGCACAATTTATTTGTGACTTAAAGTTCAGGTCATGAGCCACAAGCCTGTCATATTTATCATCTTTAGCCCAAGATCCTGAAAATGCTACCCCTTGATTTTGACTCTGGGACATGTTTTGAAGATTTTTCAAAAGCACCCGGCTCAGTAGGCATGTCTGGTCTATAAAGAATCAGGCCTTCCTGTGTTAGAGGTGTCGGGTACTGTCGTCAGCTGTGTGTCTGCCAAGTCAGAATATGTGCATTCCTCCTAGCAAGCAGCCAGAAAAGAGGCTCACAAAGCAGTCAGACAACATACCCGATGCTGGCTAAAGGTAGAATGAAGCCAGCTAAGCAGAATATTGTGTGGCAAGTGGGGCTGAGAATGCAGTCTGATCTGTCAGGGGAGCGGAGGGCAGGAGAGCAGGCTGCTCTGTTCCCAGCTGCTACAGATAACCAAATTTGCCGTCAAACAAATTCAGACTCCAGAAATTAACCCAGCAAGGCAGGGTCTTTGCTCCCTCATTCTTTAAAAACCCTGTAATGGACCAGTCCTATGGCTCAGGGCCCTCATCTCACCAATATATTTATGATTCCACAGGTTAGATATTCTGAAATGATTTACCCAACTATGTTTGCCAAGTTACACGTAATCGACTATTTATAACACTCATTAAGAGATATGTTCTGTAGAGAGAGAGAGAGAGATTTTGTCTTTATGTATTTGGCACTGTGGGCAAGAGGGAAAATATAGGATTTGTCTAGGCAAATGAGAACTCCAGCTGTGATGCAGACCCACTAACAAGGTTTGGATGACTTCAAAGAGTTCTAGAACTAGTTTTCCCAAGTTTAGATGGGATGGTCAGGCTTTTATACTATTACATCAGTCATTTGATGTGGGTTGCCCTGGAAGAATGTGGTAAATGTGGGTAGGTGACTCTCAGCATATAAGACAATCCTCAAAGAGACTGACAAGTCTGGGGCATCAGATCCTTCACTGAAGGGGACCTGAATGACACAGTGTCATTCCTTAGCTGGGAGCCTCCCTCTCTTGTTATTGAACCTTCCGTATACTGAGGGGTAGCACTAATTTACAGATGAAGAAATAACTAATAAGCAAGCCCACCTGAGCCCTCCAAATGACCCTTGATGCCCTTGTTCCTACCGTGGCAGAGAAGCATAACCAACTTTAAACAGCAGAAATGTCAAGTCTACAGGGCCAGGCCCAAGATGGGTGGGAGGTGTCTGTGGCATTGGTTGGCAGAGGAAACACAGAGGAAGGCGACCACTCATGCAACACTTTTCCTATATCCCTCCCGGATGGCCTGCTAATTTTTCAATTGTGTTTTCTGCACTGCTTCCCTTCGTAGCTTTTTTATCATGGCCTTCATAACCCTGATGGAAACCTACTACTTTGAAAAAGCACTATGGAAATAGCAAAGTTTGGGGTCAAACAGCTCAAAAGAAAGCCAACCTTTCTTCTGTTCTCCTCAACCCCAAGTCCTGCTTCTGATTCTAGTCTGTTCCACACCTCCCACCCTAGATCTTGGGTTCTCCACATTTCCTAGCTTTCCTTCCAGCCAACAAAAAGCAACTGCCCTGCGACCCATCCCCTCCTATCTGTGCTCCATTAACCTGACACAGTAGATGTTGATGTGTCTATTTCTCTTCTAGGTGTTGGTCATTTTTAAACAGAGGCTTCTCAAAGATAGCAATCTGACCCTGAAATATTTACCCAAATGATAGATTAAGTAGGTAAAGTGGAAAAATGAAAAACAGAAACAAGCAGGGCCTGTGGCATCCCACAGTTTTCTTACCCAGTCTTCTCTTTAGACTGCTTAAAAATGACTGGTGCTGGTGTGAGAATTTGTTATGTGGATGCCTAACCCCTGACGTATTGAGGTAAGAGTCACCATGTGCCAGTCAGTGTACTCAGGCCCAACAATAAAGACCAAAATTCAATCCTGAGTTGTGTGATGCCATGGAGATTTTCCAGGGAAGTTACAGGATGTCTTCTCAGTAGGTAAAACAATCCACTATTGGATTTTAGGGTCTGGGATCTCACTGGGTCCTTAAGATTTTTCCTCTGACTCTGATTCACGTGATTCCATGTCACCCCCTCAGCTGATCCAGACAGTGAGTGCAGTGGACCCTGACGACCCACACAGCGGTCAGCACTTCTACTACAGCTTGGCTCCAGAAGCTGCCAACAACCCCAACTTCACCATTCGGGACAACCAAGGTAACCAGGTGGACAGGTGGCCACCAAGGCCCTTCTATAGCTTGGGCTCAATACTTTTGGTTACTCTACCATGAAAACAGCGTCATGTCAAAGGTCACCTGCTCTTTAGTAGCAGCAAAGACATTAATGCTCATTTGCAGTATTTTTTAAAGTTTTGTCTCAAAACATCAAAGACAAAAAAATGCCCTCTACTGATTCTGAAACTTTCAGTTGGTTGACAAATGGTTTAGAGCTGGCTCTGTGTGTGACACTGTGCCAGGCACACAGGCAGAAGCCTTCTTTCATTCCCACAGATAAAAGCCATGTCTGTATGTTCTATAACTCTGGGGAAAATCTGAGAAAGATGATAGACATTGAACTAGACAAAGAGAGAACCCTGAGGGAACATGTCTGGGCAAGCATCAAAGGTGGTAACAGTGAAGAGCTCCTAGAACAAAAGGGAGACAAAGCCTAAGGTAACAAAGGACAAACAGAGGCTCACA
This sequence comes from Crocuta crocuta, assembly GCF_008692635.1. NCBI lineage: Eukaryota > Metazoa > Chordata > Mammalia > Carnivora > Hyaenidae > Crocuta > Crocuta crocuta. Next base: position 5,616,924 of record NW_027532203.1, on the reverse strand, counting down.
AAGAGTGGTTTGGGCGCTGAAACAACTTTATTACTTTACAATGATTTTAAAAAGAGAGAGCCAGGTGGGGCTTCCTATTCTAGAAAGCACTCCCCACTACAACTTAGCTGGAATGGAAATTCCAGACCCCTCTTTTCCAGGAAGCACTATGATCAGCTAAGAAATGAAGAGCACACTCTTCACTGGTCACAGAGGGGACAAGGAGGGGCTTCTGTTCTCCAGCCTGATGATTTTCAAAGAAGATCAGAAAAAAAAATTTAGAAATGTCAAGTGAACTCCTTCTGTTATTAACTCTCTTCTATCTGACCTTGTGGACAGAGATCATCACTTCTCTGGGCCCTACCAGCCCCATTTTTTATTCCAATTCTAAAATATTAATTGTCACTGTATAACAACCTAAACAAAGGGTAACAAAAAGTCGTGATTAGGCCTGCCTGGTCTGAGTCTCAAACACCAATTATTTGAGACTTAAAGTATTAATTCCACTCCCCCCTCAATCATATTCTGCCATTAAACTTGAGACTATTAAACCCGTTTTCTTTTAAATGGAAATATTCCTCCAAGTCTTTCCTTTAACCTTCTACATGTCATCATAAAATCACTCTATTAATTCTGGAAGGAAGGATACTATAAATCCTAACAACAGAAGTACTACAATTAAACATCCCAACATTTTTATTGGATCAAAGTTTGAAGTATTCATTTATCTGCTCACAGGGAAATCCTTCCTACAAAAAGTGATTTCAGCTCACTTAGGATTGGTTTTATAGTGAAAACCCTGGGGTTGGGGCGTATAATACATTATAGTCTTTCTCCAAATTTTCAGTGAAATGTCACTGTTCTCTCACTCTATTTGTCGGATCCAATGCAGAAACCATATGCAGCAAAATGTGGCAACTTGCTTAAAGATGACTTTGGACACCAATCCATGAGCCAATACTTTAAAAAGAAGAGCCACTAGAACATGATGACTATAAAAGAAATGACTCATTACTTGGAAGGTTTTCCAAAATGAAAGTCAGCACATCTTCAATAGAATGAATGAACTCTTAATTTCCTCATGAGTTTTTTTTTTTGTTTTTTTTTTTATCCCATGAGTATCTTTTACTAAGGCTCATTAAAAACTAAACATCTGGTTTGGTGGATCTATTGTCAGGACCTCAACTCCCGTGCCCTCAACATGATAGCCTTTCATGAATACAACAAGGCATTACCTCAAGTAGAGCCTTGTTAATCCTCAAAGCATTATTAAAAGGACCGTACATATATAGCATTTTCCAGTTTCAAACACATTTTCCCATACTTTGCTTTGTTTGATATTTATAATAATTCTCTAAGGTTTCAAGGAAGTTACTAATCCCTCTGATTCTCACTGTCTCATTTGATAGATCAGGAAAGAAAGCAAATGCCCCAAGATTAGAAAGTGAGTAAAGTTAAGGGCATTTCACTGGAGTAAAGTGTATTTTCCTAGAGTCAGTCAGAGACAGACAGATATCATATGTTTTCACTCATGTGGAACTTGAGAAACTTAACAGAAGACCGTGGGAGAAAGGAAGGGGGGAAAATAGCTACAAACAGAGAGGGAGGGAGGCAAACCATAAGAGACCCTCAAATACAGAGAACCAACTGAGGGTCGATGGTGGGGGGAAGAGGGGAAAATGGGTGATGGGCACTGAGGAGGGCACTTGTTGGGATGAACACTGGGTGTTGTATGTAAGCAATGAATATTGGGAATCTACTTCCAAAACCAAGAGCACACTATATACTGTATAACTGTATGTTAGCCAACTTGACAATAAATTATATTATAAAAAAAGAAGAAGAAGAAAGTGAGTAAGCATTAAGAGGAGGATTAAAAATTGGGAACTGTTGGGGCGCCTGGGTGGCTTAGTCGGTTAAGCGTCCAACTTTCGCTTAGGTCATGATCTCGTGGTTCTTGGGTTCGAGCCCCGCGTCGGGCTCTGTGCTGACTGTCAGCTCAGCGCCTGGAGCCTGTTTCAGTCTGTGATTCCCTCTCTCTCTGACCCTCCCCTGCTCACGCTGTCTCTCACTCTCTCTCTCTCTCCTAGAAATAAATTAAAAAACATTAAAAAAAAATTAAAAAAAAAAATTGGGAACTGTTGTAGGAAAAAGAATGTTTGTGTCCCCTTGGAAACAAATAATGCTTCCAAGTAGGTTACTAAAGCCCTGGTTATCAGAGGCAACAAAATCTTTACAAGTGACTACTATATACCAGATCCCTTCTAAGACTAGACTTAGCAACACAATGATCTGATCTTTTTTACTTAACCTTAAATAATTCTGAGATCAAGAAACATGTTGTGTTAAGTAGGCATGACATAATACTTTTATGAAATTCAGCTCTGGTCAAGCTTTCTACAAGTCTTACAACCTAGCCTTGATTAAACTGAAAAATAAAAATAAAACAGAATTCTTTTTGAGAAAAACCTGGTTTCTGGAAAAACAAAATTAACACTGTGAAACAGAATTAATAATACTTAGCTACTAAATCTGGATAAACAGAGAAGTAGGTGGGTTGTACGGCAGGTAGAAAGATTAATATAATTCTCAGGTCAGCAATGAGTTGCTATATTCCTCCACTTGACAAGGAAATAAAAGAGGAAAGGGGTCTGTACCAAGACAGGAAGGGATTTGCACTGGCTGGATAATTTTCTAAAGTTAGTACAACTAAACTAAATAAGTAGCTACACAGCACAATAGAAGAAATGTATATGTGGAGTCAGAGAGGCCAGAGTTCAAATCCCAGCTCTGCTACTAAGAAACTGAACAAATTATATAATCTCTCTAGGCCTTAACTCACCCACTGTAAAAGGGTCAGATTATCACCATCTCATCAAATGTGAAAATTAAATGAGATACTTCGTGTAAAGACTAAGTATTTGCACATAAGCATTCAGTAACCCGTAACTGCTACCATGAAAAGGCAGGGCAAGGAGGAGTTGGAAGGGAGAATATATTCATCAGAATAGGCTAGCCTATGTTGTAGCAACAAGTGGCACAAAAATTTCAGTGGCTTAACACAGCTAAAGTTAATCTCTTGCTCACATAAAGCAGACCGTGGGTCTGAGCAATGAGGACAGCTGTCCACGTCACTTGGTGTCCCAGGCTGCCTGGACCTCCATCTTACACGTTCCTGCACAATGCCACACCCAGAGAAGAGCACAGAGACCCACATACCAGCTGTCATGTGCTTCTGCCTGGAAGTGACCAGAATCACTTTTGCTCATTTATCATCATCAAAAGCAAATCCTGTAGACATGCCAGAATTCAAGACGGTAGAAAAGTATAATCCTTTACTATGTCCAAGAAGGGAAAGAGAACCAGAAATATTGATATTAACAATGTTTAGTTTGGTTAGGCTCTCAGAAGTTTTTGTGAAGTTCTAGACTCTTCCCTGTGAAATATAAAACACGACCAGAGGAACTTCCACGTTGATATCAGCTTTGAGAGTCACTGCCTGCATGTCCTACCACATCTCTCCAACTTTTCTTCTGCTAAAAATGATCTGACTTTGCAAAAAATATATGACTTAGAATTCAAACCCACTTGAGGAAACTTGAAAGCACAGATTAAAAAATAAAAGATCCCAAAACACTACCTTAGGCAAATATAAATATAAATACACACACAACCCACCGTTGTGGAAACACATTAAATAATTTTGCTAATCCCGTTTAAACCTGGAGGGAAAAGCCTAGTATTGCTGCTCAGGAACGAATTCTCACCACGTTCATATTAACTGTGTAAACTCAGACCATCAAGTAGGGGGAAGGAACCGGGCGTATCACTCATGTGATCAGGACCTGGTGACTGTGTTTCAGAGACAGAAAAGAAAATAGCAGAAGACATGAATTCCAGCCAAAGTGGCAAAAATAAGCAACCCGCCACAGCCACGGAAGCTCGGCGGCATCCCTTTCCTGGAGGTACAAAGCAGCCCCTTGGCCTTGGAAAGCTGCTGAGCGGGAACAACAGGGACCACAAGTGGCCAGTGACTGTTCACTCATATCAAGTTTTCACAGGAACACTGCAGTTACATCTGAAGTCTAACAGTTGGCCCTGGGCACTTTATGTCACACAGGGTAAAACAGACTCTCAAAAAAGGTTTCTCTCCGAGGCCTCAGGGTTTTGCCTAGAAGCAAGCAAAAATCTGAGGTTTCTGAATTCAAATGCTGATCTAGACAAACCAGAAGTGGCCGCAGCTAAACGCCTCCAGGCAATGTCTGACCGCCCTCTCTGGCCATCCCACATCCCACCCCTGCCCTCTTGCTTTCCTCGGCCCAAGAAATTAATTTACTCACTGGTTCTTCCATTTTCTTCCTCTCCCCGTTTTCAACCCCGGAATCCCTGTCACCTGCAGATAACACTGCCCGGATTCTCACCAGGAGGTCTGGCTTCCGGCAGCAGGAGCAGAGTGTGTTTTACCTGCCCATCCTGATAGCAGACAGCGGGCAGCCGGTGCTGAGCAGCACGGGCACGCTGACCATCCAGGTGTGCAGCTGTGACGACGACGGCCACGTCCTGTCCTGCAGCCCTGAGGCCTACATGCTCCCGGTCAGTCTGAGCCGGGGCGCCCTCATTGCCATCCTGGCCTGCATCTTTGTCCTCTTAGGTAAGGAGGTGGTTCCTTTCCACCCCGTGGGGTCCTGCCAGGGCTTACAGCTATCATTCTAACACCGCTGCTCAGACCCGGTTTTCTACACCATGCTTATTGAAAAGGTNGCTGAGCAGCACGGGCACGCTGACCATCCAGGTGTGCAGCTGTGACGACGACGGCCACGTCCTGTCCTGCAGCCCTGAGGCCTACATGCTCCCGGTCAGTCTGAGCCGGGGCGCCCTCATTGCCATCCTGGCCTGCATCTTTGTCCTCTTAGGTAAGGAGGTGGTTCCTTTCCACCCCGTGGGGTCCTGCCAGGGCTTACAGCTATCATTCTGACACCGCTGCTCAGACCCGGTTTTCTACACCATGCTTACTGAAAAGGTGACAGAGGACAGAGGAAGGCCGGGAAAGAATAAAGAAACCGAAGACAGGCCCTTCCTTCAAGGAACTTATGGGCTCTTTGGCCAGATCAAAGCAAACCTATTTATCTGGCGTCGACCACGGGCCAGGGTACCTCTCCATGTGCTGGGACTGACAAAACACACATGCCCCAGCCTTCACAAAGTGTACCTCGGAACACAGCAAGTTCATTTCAACAGCACGAAAACAACAGGACAATTTGGGGCAGAATATGAGAAACACCTCTTTTAACCCCTTCGTTTCAGATAAATTAAGAGACAGTGACAGGTCAGAGGCCAAATGTCAGAGGCAGAGCAGGAAGTGACATGCAGGCCGACCCTACCTTGTGCATCCCTGTATCTGAGCAGTAAAGGCTCTTTTCCTAACTGTTCATCCCCAAATTCTGGAGGCGGTGTTACAGAGAAGAGGGCAGGGTATCCTCAGGGGACAGGAGACAAGGGAAGGTGTCATTTCAAACAAAGTGGTCAGGGGGCGCCTGCCTGGCTCAGTCGGTTAAGCGTCAGACTCTTGATTTTGGCTCACGTAATGATCTCACAGTTCATGGGTCTGAGCTCCACATGGGGCTCTAGGCTGACAATGCAGAGCCTGCCTGGGATTCTCTCTCTCCGTAAATGCCCCCCCCTCACACACACACACACACACACACACACACACACACACACACACTTTCTCTCTCCTCAAAATCAGTAAACTTTAAACAACGTGGTCAGGGCGGGCCTCACTGAAAAGCAGTCCTTTGGGCAGAGGCCTGAAAGGACTGACAGAGTGGCCCCATGGATATCTGGGACAATAAGCTCCCAGGCTCATCGGCGCCCCTCGGCACTGTGGCCATCTGCCGAGGAGCACGCGCAGGGCCCACAGGGCCGCGGTGCCACTGCTGCTGAAACACAGAGATGCAAGGACAGGCTGGCGGGAGAGCACTAGCGAGGGAGGGGGCCTTTATTCCTCCTCTCAAATCATTCAGCCAAGCTGCCACCCACCTCCCTTGCACACAAGGCCATTGGAGCAATTGTTTTTTTAACTCAACACTCAAAAACAAACAATAAAACACCTGAACTAATTCTGGAAACCACAAAAATATCTGTACACATATCTTGACTTTTCTGATTGAATTAATTCACTGCACACATATTTTGCTTCGGAAAAAAGCAGACTTAGTAGAGACTTATATCATTCAATGTGAGAGAACTCCTAGCATTCTGTGAGGAACAAGATACAGCCCTGCGNTCACTGCACACATATTTTGCTTCGGAAAAAAGCAGACTTAGTAGAGACATATCATTCAATGTGAGAGAACTCCTAGCATTCTGCGAGGAACAAGATACAGCCCTGCAGATTTAAATTAGAATAGACATTCAGAGGAGCGCCTGGGTGGCTTAGTCGGTTANAAATAAAAACATTAAAAAAAAAAAAAAGAATAGACATTCAGAAATCCACATAACCCCTTGATCCCAGGTTTACCTATACACCACAAGGCTGAGTCAGACCAGAGAAAGAAGGTTCTGATTGCAAAATATCAGCACCTGACTGAATTTCTAGGTCGGTCTACGGAATACGCTTCTCAAAAAAACATTTACCAGCATGTGGTTTGATTTTGTTGCTTTAGTTCAGTGCAATACAAAGGGAGAAGTCATATAAATACCTAACTTTTCTAAGTCCTCAGATCCCTGGGATCAGAGGGAAGTGTTTGGTTTCTGCTCCCAGTCTGCACTGACAAGTAACACCTTCCTGCAATTCCCTGATTGTCCATGAGATGGCAGTGGGAGTCCTTGAGTGCAGAACAGTATAAACTACTAGAGGCCTTTTGCAGGAACCTGCTCCTAGGAGAAATTTCCAGACTGGCTGTCCCTACTTCTTTCCTCGGAAAATGTCTACATTATAACTTCACCCTTTCCCACAAAGAGTAGAAAAAGCCATCATTACGGAATGATTGATTTAAAAAGACTGGCACAGAAAGGCTCTCAAGCTAGAAATGGTGTCCAAGGGGCAATTTATATTGTGCTTCCCAAACCCATTATGTCTTATCTTTTGAATTGTACAGAATAAATAGACAGTTGTCAGGAGCTAAACTGAGCAGAGCTATGCAACTTTATATACAATCCTCATAGTTTCAGGCACTCGTATTTCTAAGAATGCACATCCTAAATTAAATATAATTCATAAAACTGAGTAAGATTCAATTGCAGTGGATCTGTCAGTAAAATCCATTTTGTGGACAATTAAATAAACATAATTTTGACTTTATAGGATTTTTTTTCTTGTCTCCAGTATGTATCTACTTCCTAGAAAATTTCATAGGCCCTTTGGCCCTTTAAGTATTACAAAGCCTATAATATTTAAAGAACAAAACACCCCTAGAACTGTTCTCTTCTGTCAGGGAAGCCTTGCAGTTGAATAGGACCAACCATGTTTCCCAGAATCTGATTTTTCAGGGCATTATCCAACACTTGTTACTTAAATCAGACTATCTAAAATATAAGATATTTGTACCTTATTTTGTAAGATACATGTAAGATATCTGTTAAGATAAATGTAAGATGGACCAGGTCTATAAGCTGCCTAATTCTTATCTACAGAATTCTTTCCAGCAGATATTCAAACACTCTTCTAATTTTGCTTTCTAGCATTTTCTAGAATACCACCCCTACTGAAATTCCCACATAATCTATGTGAAGGTTTTCCAGTCCGCTAGGAAGAATTGCCTGGCCCTGCCTCTCTATTCCCTTTGCATCACTTAGAACCCTATGATAGCCCCTATCACTGCCTTACTTGCATTAATCATCAGTATCTATAATCTCCTTAGATTACAAACTTATAAGAGCAAAAATCATCAGTGTTCTTTCTCTATTGCTTTGCACGGTGCGCTGAAAATAAAATTTGAGTTTAGGAACTGTTTATTGAACCCCACAAACACAGCACGTTCACACAGAATCCCATTTATCCAGCCTGCATCCATCCAGATCACACGGCAGCCTTCCACACCCAGTTTAAGCCCCTACTTGTTTAGAGCCTCATTAGTCCACTTCTCTGAAATCACACAATCCTGTGGTCCACGAGCTGCATTCTGGCACACAGAAAAAATACATGAGAATGTATCACTGTTTCCTATGTGTGCATTTTGTCACCCAAGCTATCTGGGAATAGATTGGGTACTAACATTAAATGCAATCTATAGAAACCACATTCTACATTCAAATTTTTAAAATCATTACTGCGAATTTTTTAAGCAGTTCATAATCTTACTGGGCGCACACAACTATATTTCATTTTTCTCCCCCTGGGTTAACTGCAGTTTTATTGTGCAATGTTGTCAAGCTGTTACTGTTCACCAGTTGTAACAAAGCATATGGGGGTGGGGGGAAATCAATAGCAGTTCTACAGCTAAAACCTCACCACACTTCCTGGAAAACATTTCCAGTCACAGAGATAAACAGTTCAATGGGATTATCTCTATCTCTCCCTTAAACCCCAGCAAACACACCCTGGAAAAAAAATATATTTGTTAGGATAAAATTTTACCCAAATCTGCAAAGGCACATCTAACAGCACAGTGCTTCTTTGATTACATGAGTTATATAAAATGTCACTGCTCATTCCCTCCCTTCCATGAACCTCACTGGATGCAGAGTCACAACCACCGCAGTAATGGAAGGCTTTCTGAGGATCTGAGTTTATCGGAAAACAGAGGTCACTTAGACTTGTTTTTTGAAAGAGGTATAAAAAGACTAAGCCTTTGATTCATACTCAGCCCATGTCTATATGCATCCGTATTAGTGCATATTTACAAAGTAGAATCCTATTAAGATACTAATGTAAATTTTTTTAAAAAGGCTGTAGTCCACCTACATAATAAGATTCCCACGTTATAATAGGAGAAATGTATACTTAGCACAGACTCCATAGAGGGCCAGGATGCTTTGTGCTTAGTTAATGGGATTATATTTGGGGCGGCTGGCTGTACACACACACCCCCACACAATTTCAAAGCGATAAGCTAATGAAGGCAAAGAGATTTTATATACAACTTCTTCTAAATGGACCATTTGGAAAAACCGTAAGGCTTCATGGGCCTAGAGTCTCAACTTGACCTGCAGAACGTGTGAGCAGGAGGTAGCCCCTGTGGTTTAAAGCACCCAAACGCGGTCTCTGAGCTCACCACTCAAAGAACACTCCCCACACCTGCGGTCCATCGTGGACAGTTCGCGTCACAGCGCACACACAGCCAGGGCTCTCAGGTACACACCCTGTCGTCTTTGTTTCCCGGCAGTGCTGGTGCTGCTCATTTTGTCCATGCGGAGGCACCGGAAACAGCCGTACATCATCGACGACGAGGAGAACATCCACGAGAACATCGTCCGCTACGACGACGAGGGCGGCGGCGAGGAAGACACCGAGGCCTTCGACATCGCGGCCATGTGGAACCCGCGGGAGGCGCAGGGCGGAGGCGCCCCCAAGACGCGGCAGGACATGCTGCCCGAGATCGAGAGCCTCTCCCGCTACGTGCCTCAGACGTGCGCCGTGAACAGCACGGTCCACAGCTACGTGCTGGCCAAGCTCTACGAGGCCGACATGGACCTGTGGGCACCCCCCTTCGACTCCCTCCAGACGTACATGTTCGAGGGGGACGGCTCCGTGGCCGGGTCGCTGAGCTCGCTGCAGTCGGCCACGTCGGACTCGGAGCAGAGCTTCGACTTCCTGACGGACTGGGGGCCCCGCTTCCGGAAGCTGGCGGAGCTCTACGGGGCGTCGGAGGGGCCGGCGCCCCTGTGGTGACGGAAGCCGGGAGGCAGGCGCGCGTCCAAACCCAGACGTTCTCGGTGGACGCTCACCGTGGGCGCAGCCGACCACACGAGCAATACTGTGCTGGAGAGCGAGAAGGGGTGAGCGGCGACGGGAGCTCTCTCTGGATCAGCTTTACTTGGTTACATTAAGTTAAGTAATCGAAAGGAAACACAGGAAGAGGGGGGCAGTAACTCCAATTACCTTTCTTTTCTTTTTCCTTTTTTCTTTTGAAATTTTGTGACACTGTATGCAAGGGCTTGGAGCCCAAGGTTAGGTTATGGCGAAATTAACTTGACTTCTCTCTGCCACTCGCCGAGGCCTTGGTCCCTCGCCACCCACTAAGAGTTTCTGGTCTTACATACACAGGTGGCGGCTGAAAGAAAGTTTGATTCTTGTATCCTGTTCTTTTTCTCTTTCCCTCCTTTTCTTTTTTTTTTTTTTAAGTCTTACCTTATATGCCACTTAAGAGTTTTGCTGGCTCATCAAACTGCACAAACCAACCCACACAAAAGAACACTGAAAAATTGTCATTCGGTGAAATTAACCTACCTGTCCTGGGATGGATGGAATTTCTTTTAACCCTTTTGAGACAAGGTGAAGGCGAATCAGCCTTGCATGATGGGTGGGTGGGGGATGGGAGAAGGAAGAGGCATTGACTTTGTGCTCAAGTTTAATGGCTGAACCAAGAGTTGTTGGCGTTAGGATGACTCCAACTCCATCAAGTTAAAGTGCCCGTTTCCTCGGCTCTTTAACTGGCCCCTGCAAAATTGTTCAGAACGAAACCAGAAAATCTGCCTCTTTTGCACTGTAGATGTCTCTTCCATGTGCCAAATGTGAAGATTAGATGCTACAAATGAAAGCCAAATAAAAAAGTATCTGATAAAAGCATGGGTTAGAGGGCTTTCCTAATCTGTGTGAGGTCAATCCAAGGGATGTTTACATACTGTAGATAACCTACTTGAACAAAAATCAGTATTATAGAGAATAAATGGATGTAAGAAAATTACATGTATAAGTTTTGTATATTTGTTAATAATTTTGGTAATAAATATGATGTACTGCATCTCAGTACCCTAGCACTTCTTTTAATAAAAGCTAAATAGAAGGGAAAGTCTATTGCACATTTGTTTAATTGCTGAGCCCAAAAATGGCTTTCTGATCTTGACCTGGCCTCAGGTTCCTGGCGCTGGAGCTGATTCGTAAGACAAAGGCAGCAACAAAGAAATCTGAAGATATGCATTCCTTTTCAGTTGTTGACATATGAATGTTATGGTTCCAACCATTAAGCTTTTCATGAACACACTTCATTCCCCCATCTCTGAAAAGAGTAAAGGATGGTTTGATAACATCAATGATATAATGCTGAATTTTGCCTATATTTTTCATTTTGTGAAAGGGTTTTACACATAGCCACCAAGGAGACACGCCACTATGCTACTTTTATCTCTCCTCTATTGGCAAATCAAATATATACAAGTCAATGTGTGCAAATATGTGCAGCTCACCAACACTGGATGAGTTCACAGAATTGGGACCATATTTTTATTCTTCTTTCTTTGCCCCACAGTTGATTGATCATGAACAAAATTGTTTTCTGTGGCTCCTGTTTATAGCAGTCGTTCCCAAATTTAATTGGGTGTCGGCATCTCCTGGAACACTTGTTAAACAATAGCTTATGGGCCTTACCCTCCCCCCAAACCCCAAGATTAGAGTTTAGTTCCTCTGGGGAAATTTGCATTTCTCACAAGTTTCTAGGTGGTGCTGATGCTGCTGGTCCAGAGATCACACTTTCAGAACCTATGGTGTATGGCCTCTCTCTCTCTCTCAAACATAGGAAGACTAGATTATCAGCCCACTTGCTCTGGAGGCCAACCCTTCCATAAAATGGTGTGAAATTTTTTTGCATCCATAAAATGTGTGAGAAGGCTGCTGAGGGTCCAGGAGCCAGAAGCATATGCTCTATCGTCTATTATATGCTACGCTAACAGCCAGGTAAATTCTCATCATCAGCCTTCTGCATACTGCCCCTTCTTCCCATGAAAGGCAGCTCTCATAATCGTCTATGAGGGTCAGTGGTATAAAAATAAACAAATTTAGCAAAGAAAGAAAGCATGAATTTGTGTCCAAAGCAGGCTCCACAACATACCAGTTATTTGAATGTGGCCAAATTAACCCCTATATCATTTCTCCTTTCTGTCACTAGCCATGAGGATAATTTTGTGACTATTTCACTTTGTATTGGATGTGTTAAAAACTGATGACAGCTGTTATACTAACCACAGGAGGTTACCATGGCCCACATCCTGCAAATGTGGTACCCATGATACTACCCATGAAGTGATTGAACCATCTCCTGGAGCTTTTGATCCCTGTGAGGATGTGTAATGGTGTGATACAGGAAGAGCACAGAATGAGAGATCCATTTCAGCCCTCTAAGCTGGAAAAGACTGTGCCCTCCAAATGAGTTTCAAAATTCCCTTTCCACTGCCACCATTTACCACAAATGCTGGTCCCTCTGAAAAGAAAACATCACCACCAGACAGAACGCAGGATGTGATCAGGTTGGGCAAAAGAGGTATAAAACTATCCAGCCATTTCTTTGTTAAAAGGTAAAGGAGCTAGCCTATAATTTACGCATTGGGGAAAAACAGGAGCATTGGTAGAAATCAATTGATAAGACTATCTGAAACTATTCTGGATCCAGAGCCCAAGCAGATGAAAATTATCAATGAATTTTCTGAAGCAAAAAAAAAAGCAGAAAATCCCAGTGTAACAGATGGCAAAGACAAAGATGGAGTGGTTCACGCAAGAAAGAATCTGTAAATCCTGAACACAAAATTCAGACAAGGCAAAATCAGTGCAGGCACATTGATTACAGGTTGTTACTAGGTCGCTAGTGGTGCAGAACTAGACCTTGATGTCAGAATTCATCATATATTCTCTATAGTGCTGGGACTACATTAACATAGGTTACACTTTACAAGTAGCTTTTGTTGCAGATGGACTCATTCTCAAATCCATTTGTCATCTCCATAATGGAGCTAAAGAACTCTAAATGTTTTTATGCATAAATACCTGGATTTGGGAGGCTTTTGCTTGATTCTAAGGGTCAAGGTTATGACATAGGGAGTGGACAAAATTAGATCAGGGAATCCTTTTTAAAATGATCTCTAAATGAGACATATCTGTCTCCTGTGACTCATGCTGTGCAAAAACCATGAGTACTAATTATAGTAGGTGCAGTTAACTACAACATGAACCCCAAACAAATTTTTTGTTAAATCTTTATTCCAGAGACAGGGGACTTTAAATATCCTACCATGTGTTTGACCCTGCTTTTGGTTTTGAGAGGATTGTCAGGGGGCTGAGGAGGGAGTTTCTTATACTCCAGTACCTGAGCTGCCATGGCCACCTTTCCAGTACCCATGATAATAAGGGCTACTTCCCATCCCAGAAAGCCTTAGACCACTGCTCAAGAGTATCAACTCCTGGGGCACCTATGTGGCTCAGTTGGTTAAACAGCCAACTTTGGCTCAAGTCTTGATCTCACAGTTCATGAGTTCAAGCCCTCTATTGGGCTCTATGCTGACAGCTCAGATCCTGGAGCCTGCTTCATATTCTCTCTCTCTCTCTCTCTCTCTCCCCCCCCCCTTTGCTGCTCATGCTCTGTCTCTCTCTGTTTCTCAAAAAGTGAAGACACATTTTTAAAAATTTGAAGAGTATTAACTCTCAAAAGCCAGTAAAATTACCTAGGAATCTTTTCTAATTTTTCAGAAGGGCTGGATCCTAGCCTTCTTTTATTATTTCCATGTCTTCCCCTTCCTCCCTAATACCTGCTTTGTGACCATTGCTGCATAAAAAAGACACTCCAAACTCAGTGGTATGAAGGGACAATGACTTTAGCATGCTCACAGATTCTGGGGGTTGGGAATTCAGGAAGGATCCATCAAGGACACCTCCTGTCTGCTCCACAATGTCAGGACCTTAGCTGGTGTGACCAAGGTCGGGGGGCGACTCATCTGTCTCCTCCCTATGTCTTGGGGTGGGCGCTGGCTATCCAGACCTGACAGAGCTGTCAGCAAGACCTCCTCATGGCCGCTTGGACTTCCCCACGTCACAAGACTGGGTTCCAGGAGTGAACATCACAAGAAAAGGCAGAAGCTGAACCATCTCTTATGACTTCAGAAGTCACATAACATTATTTCCAAAGTAGTCACAAGCCTCCCCGTATTAAAAATGAGGAAACATAGACTCCACCTCTCAATGGGCAGTGTCAGAGCTAAGAAGAACTAATGTGCCCATTGTTGGAAAATATGATCAGCCACATTATCTTTCCCCCTTTTCCACCTGCCTCCTCCCTGTATTCCAAGAATCATTTTTGGTTCCATGCACATTTCCTTTCTCCCTTCCAGTCCTCCTTCTCTCCAAAGATTACATTCTTACCCTGTGGGTACATTATTCTTCTCTGGAATTCAACTGTATCCCTACCGCACAGTACTTTCAGAAGTAGATATCTCCAGAAAACAGCTAGGAAAATACCCAGCATATAACAAGCATATATTTTATGGAGGTATAATTAACGTACAATAAACAATGCATATTTAGATAGACAATAAATTTTTTTTTTTGAGAGAGAGAGAGAGAGCAAATGCACGCACATACACAACTGAAGAAGGAGCAGAGGAAGAGGGAGAGAGAAAATCTTAAGCAGGCTCCTCACCCAGAGTAGAGTCCAAAGCAAGACTCGATCTTGAGATCATGACCATGAGATGATGACCTGAGCCAAAATGAAGGGCCAGACACTTAACCGACTGAACAACACAGGTGCCCCCAATTTAATACGTTTTGACAAATGTATAGACCCATGAAACCGTTACCACAATCAGTCATGAAACCAAATCACAACCAAGTATATCTGTCACCCCTAAAGTTTTTCTCACACCCCTTTGTAATACACTCTTTCCATACCTGACTATCACCCCCAACTCCAAGCAGCCACTGTTGTGCTTTCTGTAGATTAGCTTGCATTTCCTAGAGTTTTATATAAATCAAAGTATACAGTGTGTGCTCTTTTGTGTGTGGACATGGAGATCTGGATTCTTTCACTCAGCATTAGTTTGAGATTCTTCTAGATCACTGTGTGTGTCAGTAGTCCATTGCTTTTTGTTGCTGAGCAGTATTGTATTATAGATAGACCGCAACTTGTTTATTCATTCATCCTTCAGTCTGCTTGGGCAACCATAACAAAATACCATAAACTGGGTGGCTTACATGACGGAAATTAATTTTCGCACAGTCCTAGAAGCTAGAAGTACAGTATCGCGGGTGCCAGCATGGTTAGGTGCTGAGGATGATTGTCCCTCTAGTTTGCAAATGGCTGCTTTCTCACGGTATCCTCACATGGAAGAGGGACCAAGTTCGCTTTCTGGTGTTTCTTCCCATAAAGACATTAATCCTCTTAGATTAGCACCCCATCGTTATGACTTCATTTAACCTTAGTTACCTCCTTTCTCCAAGTATAGTCACATTAAGCACTGGGGCTTCAGCATATGAATTTGGGAGGGACACAGTCCATAGCAATTCACATGTTGATGGGAATCCACATTGTTTGCAGCTTTTGGCCAATACAAGTTAAGCTGCTATGAGTGTTTGCATACGAGTCTTTGTATGGACATTTTTTTTTTTCTCTCAGATACAAACATAGAAATGCAATGGCTAGAATCATGTGGTGGGCATATGTTTTGTTTTAACTGCCAAACTGTTTTCTAAAGTCTTTTTATCATTTTACATTCCCACCAGCGGTGTATGAGAGCTCTATTTCCTCCACATCCCCACCATCCCTTGGCAAGGTCAGGTTTTTTTTCATTTTGGTCATTACAATAGAAGTATTATAGTATCTCACTGTGGTTCTTGTTTCTGATAGCTTAGTGACTCACAATGTTGAACATCTTCTCTGTACTTTTTTGCTTTCTCTTTATCTTCTCTAGTGGAGCATCCACATGTGTTTGCCCATTTTTTTTAATGTTTTATTTATTTTTGAGAGAGAGAGAGAGACAGTGTGAGCAGGGGAGGGTCAGAGAGAGAGAGAGGGAGACACAGAATCTGAAGCAGGCTTCCCACTCTGAGCTGTCAGCACAGAGCCCGACGCATGGCTCGAACCCACGAACCGTGAGATCATGACCTGAGCTGAAGTCAGACGCTTAAGCAACTGAGCCACCCAGGCGCCCTGTGTTTGCCCATTTTTAACTGAGTTGGTTTGTTTCGCTATTGTTGAGCTTTGAGATTTCCTTATATTTTGTGCATACAAGTCCTTTATCGGGTAGATGCTTTACAAAGATTTTCTCCCAGTCTGTGGCTTGTCTTTTCATTCTCTTAACAATGTCTTTTGAAGGACAGGAGTTTTTTATTTTAATTAAACCCAATTCATCGATTTATTCTCTTATAGATTGTGCTTTGGTGTCATTTCTAAGAAACCTTTGCCTACCCAAGGTCACAAAGATTTTCTTCCATGCTTTATTCTAGAACTTTTATGGTTTCTGGTTTTAATGTCTATGATCCATTTTGAGTTTATTTTTTATAGTTTAGCAGGTTTGAATTGAAGCTCCCTTTTTTTTCACATATTGATATCCAATTGTTCTAGCTCATTTATCCAATTATTATAGCTCCTTTTTTAAAAAAATCTTATTTGCTTTTGAGAGAGAGACAGAGAGCAAGACAGAGAAGGGCAGAGACGGGGATAGAGGATCCAAAGCGGGCTCTGTGCTGACAGCAGAGACTCCAACTCACAAACCTGTGAGATCATGACCTGAGCCGAAGTCAGGCACGTACCCAACAGAGACACCCAGACATCCCGAGCTCTATTTTTAAAGAGCTATCTTTTCTTTTTAACTGAACTGCATTTGAGCCTTGTTGTGAATTGAATTGTGTCTGCCAAAAGATATGTTCAAGTCCTAACCCTCAGTATCTGTGAATATGACCTTATTTGGAAAGAGGATCTTTGATTACAGATGTAATCATACTGGATTAGAGTGGGCCCTTATCCAATGACCGCTGTCCTCATGGAAGAGAAAGTTGGACAAAGAAAGAGAGACACAGGCAGGGTTGGAGTGATGTGTCCATAAACCAAGAAGCATCAAGGATTGCTTTCAACCACCAAAAGCTAAAAGACAAGCTTGGGACAAATTCTTTCCCAGAGCTTCCAGAACGAACCAACGCTGCCCACGCCTTGATTTCACACTCCTGGCTTCCAGAACTATGAGAGAATAAATCCCCACCACTTTAAACAACCCAGCTTGTAGGAATTAGCTATGGCTTCCCTAGAAAACCAATACTAGCCTTGTGCAGTACCTTCTAAAAGATCTATTTTAGGGGTGCCTGGGTGGCTCAGTTGGTTGAGTGTTCAGCTTCGGCTCAGATCATGATCTCACAGTTCATGGGTTCAAGCCCTGTATCAGGCTCTGGGCTCACAGCTCAGAGCCCAGAGCCTGCTTTGGATTCTGTGTCTCCCTCTCTCTCTGCCCCTCCCCTGCTTGTGCTCTGTCTCTCCCTCTCAAAACTAAACATTAATAAAAAATGATAAATAAAAAATCTATTGTAACATAAAAAACAACTAAGCGTGCATCCCTCACAGGGCCCTGTCATTTTGGCCGGATCTGCAACACATACACACACACACCAGCTTCCGTATTAATTAATTAATGTGCGTGTTTGCTTTGTGGGATGTTTTTAATTTCCACCCAGCCACTGCACGTGTTTCGAGTGTAGGGAGAAGGTGTCTGCAGATGCTCCACTGTCCAGCAGGCTGCCTTCATGCTGCATGAGCCGCTCTCATAGTTCCAGGCAGGGGACAGGGAAGAGTGACTCACCAGAGGGCCCAGAAGACACAGTCATACGACCCCACCGATGTGAGCGGTGCAGAGAGGTTGCAGACAGTGGACAGAACACAGCACTAAGTGCCCTCTGGTCCTCAGGCACCACAGTAAAAGGACAACAGTCTGAGTGGCGTCCCCCACTCTGCTGTCATATGGAACATATGTGCCACGTAGGTGAAGCACTGCACTGCAAAGTGATGAAATTAACCTTCCAAGAGCAGTCCACGTGGTTTCCGTCTGCGACTCACGCCGCATCCCTGGCCGCCCCAGGCCCTCCCTGCGGTCCTCTGCGTTTCCCTGCCAGGCCCGCATGTAGTGACAGCCATCCTGATTGCTATTCTTCACTAGCCTCCACGGGGCACTGGCCATCTGGCCTGGAGTTTGCCTCCATGATTAGCCTCATCAACCTCAAACCTCATCGTTTGCCCATGACTTCTTGGGACTTTGACTGTTGGACTATATAATGGTCAGCGCAAGACGAGATTCTCAAATGAGGGCCATTACCTGAGCATGAATATTCATGACACCCAAGAGGGGACAGGAGCCGTCATCAGCGTGCTTCAGGCTGCCCGATATCACTGCTGCCAAGCGGCAGAGTTTAGGAAAGAGAAGGGAGAAGGAAGCAGCCAATGACCAAGTGCCTACGGAATGCAGGTGCTGTGCCAGGCATTTTCATGCCAAGTATTTCACATACATTAAAATATAAGCAAAGTACAGACCAGAAAAGGAGATGGAGCCATGGATGGTGCATTTACCTTGGATGCTGATGCCATTGGCCCCTCTGGGAATTATAAAACATAATGAGCTCTGCGCACATTCTTTACCACTGGTTATTGAAACCCCTGTACTCCTTAAGCCCTGGAGGGTTGGAGGCTGACCTTCACAGTGGACCGTGCAGCCAGGTGAGGACATCTGACACGGGTCATCTGAGAAATACCAATTAATCATGCTTTCGAAGTTCTAGTCTTGTGTTCTTTCCTGAAAGCATGATTTCACTACAGATGTAAGAATTTTTTAAAAATAGATGTCATTGACTAGGACTTCATTATCAAGGCACCTTACGTAATCCAGGTTACTCTCCTCTCAGAGGAGCGAGAGGCTATTTCCGGAGGACACTAGCATGCATGCCTCCATATTTACAGTGTGTCCCATACCTACAAACTGGGTACAAATCCTCTGTAAACTCAAAGCCACTTACCCCATCCAGGCTCCCACACAGATCTAAGCATATGCCATGTACACCTCAGGCACATTGGGCAAACAGATTATTTATGGGATTTGGCAGAGAAGTCGTTATCAGGGTTTTTAGTCACAGTCTCAATGACAGCACCCACTGTGACAGCGAACAGGTAAAGTGAATAATAATAATATATCCAACTTGGAAGGTCAATTCCTGCTCATATTTCTAATTATTAAGTACATCAGTGTCGAGGGCCTCTCTGTAGCAGAGATCCCCACTGTGGAGACTGTTCGTTATTCAAAGCTGTTANCTGAAGTCGGACACTTGACCAACAGAGCCACCCAGGCACCCCCAAAGTTTTTTCTTGAAATGGAAGTTGAGTGCTTATTTCTCCTCATTTCATTTCCATGCCATCCTATCAGAGTTCACCGGTAAACTTGAGGCTCAATTAAAACAGACCTTGATTACAGATCACCTTCGGCGGTGTCTGGGTGGCTCAGTCGGTTGAGCACCTGACTTCCACTCAGGTCATGATCGTGGTTCATGAGTTCAAACCCCATGTCGGGCTCACTGCTGTCAGTCACTCAGCGCAGAGCTCACTTTGGATCCTCTGTACCTCTCTCTCTCTCTGACCCTCCCCCACTTACTCTCTTTCTCCCTCTCTCTCTCAAAATATTTTTTAAAAAATTTTAGTGTTAAAAAAAAACAGATCACCCTTCAGCATCCCTTTAATTGGTCTGTTGCCCTTCTGTCTAAACACTTTCTTATGAAGGAAGGGAAGATTATGGGACTCTCCCATTTTATCTCAAAGAGAAAAAAACACATACAAAAAGAAATTTCAGGTTGCAGAAATGGGAACTCACAGCATAGAAGTCTCTGTAGGCTCCCATTCACCAAACATAAACTAGGTTCAAAAATGCCAACACAGGAGAAATGTCACCGTCTAAATGAGGGTCACATTAATTGTATTACTTGACTGTCCTTGGCCAAGTTTTCTAATAAGACCTAAATGGATAGATGAGATAAATAGCAAGCTTAACTCAATAGGTTATTTTTATATCTCCTATATTAACTAGCACACTTGGGAGCCGAAATTATTGAATACTAATCATAAGACTATTCATGGGATGATTCTGTATCCTTTGTCCTTTCGTTTTTTAGGTCCTGGCTTATAAATGGCATTATTACCCATGCCTGTGTTCTAAGAGTTTGCTCAGCAGCGTATTAGTTGTTTGGTCCAAGTACCACACCACGGGGGAGTATATTCTGCTTCTCCAAAGTAACAAGCAGGTGATGTCAACGTGTAATCACTGCTGAACGAGAGCTGCATCTCAGTGTCGTAGACCTTAGGGCTGTTCACAAATATTCTACTTCTCCTCCTTACAAGCACACAGTAGGTCTGCTCTTCCCTACCTTCTATGGTTAGACCTGGCCATGTGACTGCACTGAGTTCATGAAACATGAGCAGGAGCCTTAACAGTCAGTGTAGGAATTGCCACATTCCTCGCCCCAGCTACTGTGTTGTTTAAAGTCTACTCCAAGGTGAAGCCTCTGTCTGCTTAGGTCTCTGAGCGGCTGTATTAGGTAGGGTCCTCCTGCTGGCTTATAGCCCGAGACAGAAATGAGAGCTGTCCATGACAGAGATAGCAGCTTCTGTAGATTTAAGGCACTGAGATTTGGGAGTTACTTATCAGTGCAGTATAAGTTAGCCTATTCTGACTAATACAATGACAAAAATTGTTAACTTTGCTTAAGAAGAAAAACTAGGGCAAGACACCTGGGTGGTTAAGTCAGTTAAGCCTCCGACTTTGGCTCAACTCATGATCTCACAATTCCTGAGTTGGATCCCCATGTCACACTCTGTGCTGACAGCTCAGAGCCTGGAGCCTGCTTCAGATTCTGTGTCTCCCTCTCTCTCTGCCCCTCCCCTGCTTGTGCTCCCCCTCTCAAAAATAAACAAACACTTAAAAAATTGTTTTTTAAATGCCTAACAGACTGCAGAATGGTAGGAAGTACAGGAAGTTAAGGTCACTGTATCATTTTCTAGGGCTGCTGTGACCAATTGCCTATTACTGGGTGGCGGGAAACATCAGGAATTTATTCTTTAATAGTTCTGGAGGCCAGAAAGTCCAAAAAACTCAAGGTGTAGGCAGGTTGGGCTCCTTGTTGGGGGTTCAGAGGCAGTATCTGTTCCTGCTTCTCTCCTAGCATATGGTGGTTGCCAGCAACCCTCGGCTTACGGCTGCCTAGCTCCAGTCAGAGTCCACTGGCTCCACATGGTCACATTGCCTCGGTGCCTGTCCATCTCGGGATACAGTGCTATGTTATGTCTTTAAACATTTATTTATTTGTTTTGAGAGAGAGAGAGAGCATGCGCACGCACACACACAGGGATGTGCAAACAGGGGAGGGGCAGAGAGAGAGGAAGAGAGAGAATCCCAAGTACCCACAAACCGTGAGATCATGACCTGAGTCAAAGTTAGATGCTCAACTGACTGAGCCACCCAGGCGCCCCCATTTGCCATTTTTATGATGAGTCTTCACACAGTGGACCTGAACAAACCTGTATTTTATTTTTATATTTTTATTTATTTCTAGGAGAGAGAAAGAGAGAGACAGCGTGAGCAGGGGAGGGTCAGAGAGAGAGGGAGACACAGACTCTGAAACAGGCTCCAGGCTCTGAGCTGGCAGTCAGCACAGAGCCCAACGCGGGGCTCGAACCCACAAACCGCGAGATCATGACCTAAGCGAAAGTCGGACGCTTAACCGACTAAGCCACCCAGGCGCCCCTCAAACCTGTATTTTCTTTCCGAGTGGAGTAAAATAGAGCATGAGGCCTAAACCCTTCTTTCACCAAACAAACCCATCAAGCAATGTGTTGTTTGTCCTTTACCCCCTCTTCCAAGACCTTCTCAGAACTCTAGGAGACCACCTGCCCCTCCAAAGTATTTGTTTAGAAAATTACAGAACAAATATTGGGCATTACCCCTCATGGCACCCCTCACCCCATACTAAACAATGATTTAATACAACTGAATTATAGTGTGTTAGTGTTGGCTCACTTCATGGCCAATGACCAAACAAAAAATTGGGTCACTGTGGTAGCCAATCTAAATCTGTCCATCTATACATAGTGCCAACTATTCTATGGTCCATTAATGCCATTTTCATCAATGATTATATCAAGTCAAGCAAAGGAACAGCCAGTCACCAGAGCCAGGCTTGGGGTGTTTGAAGTAACAGAACAGCATTAATCACTGAAGGCAGAACAAGAAACCTAAGATTTAAGAGGCAAAAGGAAAAGTTAATCTGAGAAAATGGGATTCCATGTGCATGTCATCAATGACTGTGTACACATACCTCATCTTTCAACAGAATTTGTTTATTCATTTGTTATTCATCTTAATGAGCTGGCTCACGGGTAAGATATCTGCTGGCTTCCATATATACTTTCTTTCCAGGCATAAGGTAAAGCCAATTTTCTCATTCTGGCTGGGAAGGAGTCCTAATTACCTTAAGAACCAGGACATTTCAGTCTTGGGAGGGCTGAGTTTCACTGTATTAAAATGCCACCAACACAGAGATTTCTGTCTCACACAGAGAGAAAGCCAGTTGAAGGTCTTCCCCTAAACCATTTAATGCCTGGGAGAATCTCCAGTCAACTTTATCATATGAAACCATATCCCTTACAGGCAAACAAATGATCCTTGAAGCATCCCTTTCACCATTAATCTTTCCAATTTGTGGCATTGGGGGGGATGTTTTAATTAGCTCAGCTGCTTCATCATTCCCTTAAGTATCTCCAGGTATCTGCTGACTCCCTGCAGGTCTCAGGAAAATGGCCCTCCTCCCTACAGGTGGCTAGGAAATCTATATTTGCTTTCAATGTTCTATGACAAACAGTTCATCTTCTTATTTCCTGTCCACTGCTAGTTATTAAATATTCAAAACCTGGGACACCTGGGTGGCTCAGTCAATTAAGCGTCCAACTCCTGGTTTGGGCTCAGGTCATAATCTCGCAGTTCATGAGTTTGTGTCCTGTATTGGGGTCCATGCTGACAGTGCAGAGCCTGCTTGAGAGCCTCTCTCTCTCTCTCTCTCTCTCTCTCTCTCTCTCTCCTTCCCCCCCCCCCAAAATAAATAAATAAGTAAACTATTAAGAAAATGTTCAGGGTGCCCGGGTGGCTCAGATGGCTGAGTGTCCAACTGCAGCTCAGGTCATGATCTCATGGTTTGTGGGTTCGAGCCCCAAGTCGGGCTCTGTGTTGACAGCTAGCTCAGAGCCTGGAGCCTGCTTCAGATTCTGTGTCTCCCTCTCTCTCTGCACCTCCCCTGCTCACGCTGTCTCTCTTTCTCTCAGAAATAAATAAAAACATTAAAAATTTTTTTAAAAAAAGAAAGAAAATGTTCAAGACCTTAGCTAATTCTTGTGCCCTAATCCACAGTAAATCTGAAACAGGGAGAAATCAATTGAAAACTAGATCGTGGATGTTCCTGTACCTGTATTAGGACCAGAATGGTCACAAAGGTAGAGTAGCTAACTGTCCACTTTGTGTTCCCAAAAGAGTCTCAAACTGCTTAGCATTCCCCTCCACCCCCAGATCCTCTCTAAAAATGCAAGAAACCCGAGGGAGATAAACCCTCCTTATGAAGACAACTTTTCCCATGGCAACATTGATCAGGGCAGGGAGATGATGATCATTTTTGTAGAGCCAAGGAGAAAAAGGGGCTGACAGTGCCTGGGTAGGCACAGAGCTAGAGAGAGGATCCAAAGAGTAGATGATAATATCTGTGATCTCTGACCAGACAAAACATGGTTATCTCCATTTCAGAAATAAGACAACTGGGTCCTTTAAAAATAAGAATGACACCTATTGAACAGAAGACAAGAAGACACTAGAAGAGAATGGAAAAGGGCAGTGGGAAGATGCCAAATTCTAGCTGCCTCCTTCATAACTGTGCCCAGAATTTTCTCCACTATGCGAAAATGCTAGTGTCACCCATGAAAGTGACACATTAAGTCAACACCAATCATGGCTTTGAAGAGGTAGGATGATGTGAGAGAATGGTGTTTGCATGAGGCAATGGGTGCAGACCCGGGAGACACAGTGGTGGGGGTAAGAAACAGAGCAGAGAGTCAGGGACACTGAGGGCTCTGAATATCTGGCTGAGAAAGCTGAGAAATGGGGAGAGCAAAGACAAAGCTTACTTTTTTGTTGCCTGGAAGCTGGCACTAGCCCTGATTTTATTCCTGCATTTAGGAATAGATTGGCAAGTAGTGAGGGGAGGGGCCTGGGGGGTAGGTGGCCAGAAACAAAGTCAAAGTAACATAGAAATGAGTAAAGCCAAAGCTTTTCTGTGCAAAATCTATTGTTCCAAAGCCTCTACACTAACGGTCCAGGTCAGAGATCCACAACTACACCCTGGACCTTACCCACACTATGGTGGACACGGCCATGGATCAGTTAAGAGTATCTGTCTCCAGGGGCGCCTGGGTGGCTTAGTCGGTAAGCGTCCGACTTTCGACTTTCGCTTAGGTCATGATCTCACGGTTCGTGGGTTCGAGCCCCGCGTCGGGCTCTGTGCTGACTGCCAGCTCGGAGCCTGGAGCCTGTTTCAGAGTCTGTGACTCCCTCTCTCTCTGACCCTCCCCTGCTCACGCTGTCTCTCTCTCTCTCCTAGAAATAAATAAAACATTTAAAAAAAAAAAGTACTTAAAAAAAGAGTATCTGTCTCCAAGTAACAGAAAGCATATTAACGGTGGCCTGAGGAAGATTTCTTTTTCTCACAAGCAAGAACTCCATGTTGCCTCGGTGACTCAGTGGTGTCAGGGCCAACATTGCTGCAATCTGAAGGTCGCAAGATGGCAAACAGAAGCTCCAAGGAGCAAATCTCACACTGCGTTCAAAGGCAGGGAGCCGAGGACAGGGCTAGGTCACATTCTCTTCTGTACCTTCAAGCTCTTACCAGGTAGGAAAAATCTTTCCTGGAAGGTCCCAGCAGATTTCTTATATCCTTGTTAATCAGTATGACATTCTTGCCCTTCGGTTAGGGACTGTGCCCAGATTCCCGAAAATTAATAGCCCCCTATCTGAAGCCTGTCCAACATCGGTTGCCCCTGCTCCTCCCTGTGAGCATGTAAGGTGGGGGCAATGGCTTTGCAGGGCTCTAACTTCTATTGTTGATGAGGCCTGAGGGTAGACTGAGCACTGGTCTTGGAGGAGAGCTGTCCAAACAAGCAGAAGCAGCCCAGGCTGCCATAGAGAGAAGCATGCATCCCAGACAGGCATCCTGTCCAGATTTAGAAGCAAAATCTAACCCTCCCAGGGGCTCCTTTGAAACTGGTAAGAAGTTATAATTAGACTTTGTGCTTCTGCTAAGCCTTTCATCCCAGGAGCTCAGGGCACTTCCCTGCATCACCTCATTAATCTTCACACCATTCGAGGCCATCGGCATCTATTGTCATCTTTATTTTCAGGATGAAGGAACTGAAATGTAGGAACAGGTTAATGACTTGCCTGATGTCATATGTTCAGTGAGTCACCAACCAGCTGGGGACAGGACCAAAATCGATGAGTCCCCAGCTACCCCAAGTCACTGAAGACCCTGGGCAAGTACACGGAGGTCGTTTACTTCCTCAGATAGCATGTGTCCTGAAAGGTGACTTGAGAATGTCAGAGCTCTGGACAAAAAGGCGAGAAGAACAAAGTGCAAGCTGTGATTTACTGTTCAGGTACTCGTGGGCATGTCACCTGCACTTTCTGAACACTTTCCTTATTTAAACAATGAGGATAGTAACATCTACCCCCATCTAATTCATTCAGCTGTCGTAAAGACAAAAATGTATGTTTCAAATGAAACCCTGTGGGCTGGGACATTTAGCCAAAATCTAAGTCAATTGACGGAGTTGACAGAACACTTAAAAGCAGCCTGCTGCTTTTGGCTCACAATGACAATCCTAAATTGCAATCAGACAATCATACAGAACTCTTCCCAGTTGACCAAGAGATTTCCTTTTGCCATTCTGTGCGCTAAGAACCTATTTTCAGCACGTACTATATGGAATATGGGAAGTGGAGTACAGGCATAACCAAGATGTGACCCACGTTCTCTAGGAAATAAAGTCTGGTGGAGAAGGCAGAACCACTTATTTCACTGGGAGGCAAAAATGGAGTAAGAATTATAATAGACAAGAGGGTCAAAAGGGAGAGGTGGAGAGGAGAGGCAGAGGTGCTTTGGATCAGCCAGTGGAAGAGGTGAAGTGGGGAGTGGGGGGCAGTGTACAAAAGCTAAAACAGAAAAAAAAATATCCTTAGCTCTTCTTTTTCTTCCCCAGCGTCCAACATTCCTCCCTCTGAGAAAGGCAAAGTCAAGGTGGTAAAGCAGCAGAGGTTGAAGGTTGGATTCGCCTGCTTTACACCTGTGGGCGAGGATATTCAGAGAGAACATTTCCTCGGTGCACCTTGGGCTGGCCTCTCTCGGCGAACACTCTTACTTTCGGCCACAGGAGGGCGCTTCTCCTCCTGCCCTGGTCTCTTGGCAGCCAGAGCTACCCAGCTTCCCAGCTGCATCTGACTGGCAGGGGTTGTGTCTCCCAACACCTGCAGCCTAGAAGCAGTGCACCAACAGCGGGGGAGCCCGGAAGACGGGGTCACAGCACACCCAACCTCCAACATGTTATCGGTTTTAAAAGAGCCAGGACTGGGGCGCCTGGGGGGCTCAGTCAGTTAAGGGTCCGACTTCAGCTCAGGTCATGATCACCCGGTTTGTGGGTTTGAGCCCCATGTCGGGCTCTGTGCTGACAGCTCAGAGCCTGGAGCCTGCTTCAGATTCTGTGTCTCCCTCTCTCTCTGACCCTCACCTGCTCACGCTGTCTCTCTCTCTCGCTCGCTCGCTCTTGCTCTCTCCGAAATAAATAAAAATCATTAAAAAATAAAGGTCTTAGTTTAAAATAAATAAACAAACAAACAAACAAACAAGCCAGGATAGACGGTCAAAAACAATGTACATCAACAATGCACACTATGTAGACAATGATTCCTAGAAAATTCTCAGGGAGCACTACTGGAAGACTGTCTATAGGAAAGAAAGAAACAGATTCATCAGGAGGTGGCAATAGTTTCTCTAGCCCTGCCAGAGAGGTCTCCCCTGTTCCAGGCTTCAAGTGAGGTGGTAACCAATGGGCATAGCAGGACACTGTCCCTCCCCAGGGACACCCAGTGTGATGTTAAGGGGTCAACAGGAGAAGAATGGGGCTTCCAGATCTCAGACATGACCAGAAAGCAAAAGCTGTCACCTTTCATTTTGGCAATTAATCGCTATGATACCTGAAGAAAGGAAACTGATTGGGCTGGCTCTGTACCAAGCAAGAATTCCTAAACTGCACTAGCTTGGCTGTTCCCCAAAGTTCTTTTGTTCTCTCCACACCCTTGTGCAAACACACCCCTCACCACCACCCTGTGTTATTTGTCCTTAAAGAATTAGAAAGAAGGTTTTAAGATAAGGCAGGATGTAACACTGACAGCTAATTAGGAGCCTTTCACTCAAAACTTGCCCTCAGAATTAATGGAAGATTGTTTTGTTTGGTTGGTTTTGCCTCCTAAGAGTAAGTAATTCCATGATTTGGGGGTTGCCGCTGGATTGAAGAGGCTTTGGGGTAGAAAGAAACAGCCTAAATGTTCCTAAAGTTTGAGATAAACAAAACCATCACAGCATGTAAAAACAAAAATGACAAGCACACTAAAATTACCCCTGCCCATAAAGGAAAAATAATCTCAGCTTATAAAAAGGTTTTTTTTATTTTTTTAATTTTTAAAAAGATTTTTTAATGTTTTATTTATTTTTGAGAGAGAGACAGAGACAGAGTGCAAGCAGGGGAGGGGCAGAGACAGGGAGACACAGAATCCAAAGCAGGCTCCAGGCTCTATGCTGTCCGCACAGAGCACGACGCGGGGCTAAAGTCACGAACAGTGAGATCATGACCTGAGCCAAAATCAAACGCTTAACCGACTGAGCCACCCAGGTGCCTCAGCTTATAAAAACGTTTTAAAACCATCTAATAACTGCACACTAACACCCAAAATAGACCTTAAGTAATCCGAGAAATGCTTGAGCTAAAACCCCATTACTTGCTCCAGACACATGCCGAAAACATACTGTAGACATAGAGAGGGTCATCACACAAGTGGGTCATCATCATTGAATAAGCAGTTTAGCAGCCAGAGGCTGGCTCAGGTAGAAGCCATCATTAAACCCTAACTTTCCCCGTTATTTGCTGAGCCTGAGTCCCAATGTTTGGCACACTTGCTGGGTCATGGATTGCCTCCGTGTTGCCATGGACACTAAAGCAAGCCTCTCTCCAGGTCCCTTCCCAGAGCAGAGCGCTATGGATTAAGTCTGAATCACAGCATAAGCAGAATAGTGTAAAATAGCGCTGAGTCCCTCTATTTCTGGAGACATCTCTATGGATGTTATGGGCTGGCAGGAAAAACAATGATTCATGTGGTTTCTATAGTGGCCACACTCTCGCCATAGGTTTATGTTTCTGAAATCACACCACCACCACCCACTCCAAAGAGATGTGAAACTAGAAATGTCAAGGAAAGTAAGTCTAGACAATAAAGACTATGTGATGGTTAACTTTATGTGTCAACTCGGCCAAGTTATAGGACCCCATTATCGGGGTAAACACTACTCTAGGTGCTGCTGTGAAGGTATTTGTAGGTGTAAGGAAGATATACAACCAGATGGAGCTCCTGAGTGGCTCTGTCGGTTAAGCGTCCAGCTTGGCTCAGGTCATGACCTCACGGCTTGTGAGTTCGAACCCCGCATCAAGGTCTGTGCTGACAGCTCGGAGCCTGGAGCCTGCTTCGGATTCTCTGTCTCCGTCTCGCTCTCTGCCCCTCCCCCACTTGTGCTCTGTCTCTCTCTCTCTCAAAAATAAATAAATCTTAAAAAACTTTTTTTAAAAAGATGTACAAGCAGTTGACTTTGAGTAAAGCAGATTACTCCTGACGTAGGGAGTGTGCCTCCTCCAGTGAGTGGATGGCCTTACGAACAAACACGAGGTTTGCTGTAGAAGGAATTCTGCCTCGAGACTGAAGCATCTCGGAGCTCCTCTCTCCTGCTGCATGGGATACTGCCCAATTCTAGAATTGTTTAGTAAAGCCAGTGAGCTCTCCAAACTGAAACTGTGTCTCCAGCATGCTGCGCTCCCCTACAGATTTTAGACTTGCCAGGTCCCATAACGGAGTCAGTTTTTAAAGTAATTGTGTGTGTGATTCTCTCTTTCTCTGCCCCTCCCCCACTCATAGGCACATGCTTTCTCTCTCTCTCAAAAGTAAATAAATAAACATACAATTTTATAAATAAATAAATAAGCATTAAAAAAAAACTACAGATACATTCACTCTTCACCCCAACCATTCCCATCTAGAACTTTATCTGACAGTTATATTTGCCCACGTATAAAACGATGTTACTTGTAATTGCAATAATTGGAAGCAAAGACATCTAAGTGGAGAAAGGATTAAATTATCATAGATGTAGACAATAGGGTAAAGAAAGGAGGTAGTTCTCTTCAGCAAAATGGAATAATCTCTAAATTGTATGTTATGTAAAAATATCAAGACAGATAACAATGAGTATTGTATGCTACCATTTACATTTTCTTATTTTATTTTAGAGATAGCGGAGGAGGCGCAGAAGGAGAAGGAAAGCCCCAAGCAGGCTCCACACTCAGTTCGGAGCTGGACGTGGGGCTCAAGCCCACAACCCTGGGATCGTGACTTGGGCGGAAATCAAGAATCAGTTGCTCAACTGACTGAGCCACCCAAACTCCCTTTATGTTTTCTTTTTTTAAGAGCTAAATATATGTTTGCGTAGAGCTCAAGTAGGAGACTACATAAGAAACTGGCGATTGTGGCTCTATCTAGGGATTCTAACCCAGGAACTAGAGCACAGGGAGAGAGAATTAATGTTCCACTGGATAACTTAAAAAAAAAAAACATATAAATGTACATCAGTTATTTTAAAATTAATAAACTTGGGGAGAAAGTGAAGTTATTATTATATATACATTTCCTGATTTGCTATAATGACAATAATTCTGAAAGTAAATTACCACGCTGATATTTGGATAAATGATAATTAATGATCAGATATAAAACAATGATTTGGTACATTTGTTCTCATTTCCCTTTCTATCTAAATAAGGGCAGCAGAAAAAGGATTTTGAATTAAGGAAAGAAAATGACTCTTATCTATAACATTTTAAGAAATAGTCTGGGGGCGCCTGGGTGGCTCCATCAGTTAAGCGTCTGACTTCAGCTCAGGTCATGATCTCACAGTTCGTGGGTTCGAGCCCCATGTCGGGCTCTGTGCTGACAGCCAGCTCAGAGCCTGGAGCCTATTTCAGATTCTGTGTCTCCCTCTCTCTCTGACCTTCCCCTGCTCATGCTGTCTCTTTCTCTCTCTCAGAAATAAATAAAACATTAAAAAAATTTTTTTTAAAAAGAACTAGTCTGGTAGGTATTTGGTTTTTCCATGCATTCCACCCCTAAAGTGCCTGGGATAGATGTCTTCTAATCCAGTGTCCTATCATTCACTCACTTCCACTCATTCGATAGATATTTACTAAATGACATCGTTGTGCTGGACACCGGGGCTGCAAAAGAGTAAGAGTTGATAACTGCCATCTCCGTGAGGTCAGTTCGTTTATTACTGTCAACGTTCAAGCCAGATGGGAAGAGTGATAGTGTAACCAGCAGACTGAGAGCTGCAGACCCTAAAAATATGGGGAGCCCACTACAAGAAATGATAACGATCTGGGAAAGAAGACAGTGAGAATTCATGAAGAGCACTATTGTTCCAAAGAAAATCATACTAGAAAGAACCTTTTCCACCCAATGGTTTCCATTGGAAACCATTGGACCCAGGGAAAGCTTATATTAGGAAGAAAAATAAGTAGGAAGGAGGAAGGGAATAACAAAGAAAAGAACGGGCCCGGCTGACAACTAATGCCGGAGAAATAACCTTCAAACCTGGGATTAATACACTCATTAATTCGTCCATTTGTTTAACAAATGTTTACTAAGAACTTACTATGTGCCAGGCTAAGAGTCAGAGGTAAACAAAAAGTTCCTGCCCTTGAGAAGCTAACACACAAGAGAGATGGATAATAAATCACTAAATGTATAATATACTAGCAGGCCATAATAAATGTTATGAATAAAGGAAAACAGGGTAAGGAGATAGAATGATGGGCTAACATTTTAAATTGATGCTGAGAGAAAGTCTCTCTGAGATGCAGATTTGAAGGAAATGAAAGACCCATGTAGGTACCTGGGGGGAAGAGTTTTCCAGGGAGAGGAAAGACCCCTGGTGTGGAAATTTATTTAGGAAGTTGAAGAATCAAGAGGCAAAGATGAGTGACTGTCCTCATTGAATTTAGAAAAAATGTAGCTGGGAAAAATGTCAGTATTTCTTCTGGAAAACATACCCAACAGTTAAGTTACATAACTCCACACAGGCAGTCCTGGATCTTTAAAGCAGAAAGGGAATCTTATTTAGAGACAGGGTAGGAGTGTGTTCACATATAATGGTGTCGGTGACATTTGTGAATCACCCTCTGACCAAGAAACACCCCCACTCCCCATGGTCATCGAACCTTGGGTTTCCTTCCATAGGAAGCAACACATTGGAGGCCATATTTTTAGGTAAGCTTCAAAATGTAACATCCCATAGAAAGATAATGTGTAGATTTGAATTCATACCAAGGTAAAAATAACCATTATCTGATAGAGCAATATAGGCTTTCCGAGTTCAGGGAAGGCAGGACATCTTGAAAATTAAACACTTAAAACACAAAAACTGTAAGCCCCCAAATCAAGCTTCAGCTGCTGCACTATCTTCTCTCAGACAACTGCTAAGCAGAAATATTCTTTCTCCCCAGAGAGAATAAAGGTATTTCTGTTAAGCTACCATAGCTTGTTAGAAATATCCCTTAGGGACATACAGCTCCCTTTGGAGTCTAATTATATATTCACCCAGCGGTGTTCTGATCTGAATTTAGCTACCTGGGAAATGCCCAAGAAGAGAAAGCCATTTGCAGACAGCTGTGCTAATGGTGTGTTGTAAATTAATAAATGTATCTTGTTCTATATAATTCCAACTCTGATGAATTTTGCAAGTGTGATAGAGCCAAAGAACCAACTCTGAAATAACCTACTGAATAGACAGAAGTGTCACTGAATTCAAATCTGTGAATGCCTTGGTTAGACCTCACTATTCCAAAACCCCTCCAGATTTGATAACTAAGGACATGGATTTCCTGGTTGTAGACGATGGAAGGAAGAATCCATTCATTCCACAGAGGATATGAGTAAGCAGATACTCTGTGTTAGGTGTGGGACTTCCAAGGAAAAACAGTACGTGTCTCTTTCCATGTGAGGCCACCCACATCCAGCAGTTAAGCAGAGTGGGACCCAGGCCCCAAGGCTGAGCCCTGTCCCTCAGGCTGGCCATCAGAGGGCAGGGAGAGAGCTCACCCCGCCTCAGGCTCTGAGGCAGGAGAAGGACCCTCTGCATCTCATCCCTGACCCCGCAAGACACACAGTGAAAGGAGGCTCCAAAAATAGGTAGTGGGTCTGGTTTGCGGCATTCGAAAAAACCCGACACCTGGATGGCAGTTGAACTTGGAAGTCAGACTGAGAGGCAATAGACAGGGACAGAGGAATGCACTCCACAGACGGCTGATCTCAAAATCAAAATTCACAGAGTCTGACTTTACATACAGAAAGATGCTCCAGTGAAAAGAGTCGAGCTTTGATAATAACCCTGGGAATAAGATCCCCAAAGTTACCTGCAAGGACATCTCTGTGGGGGGAAAAAAAATGACAATCCCTTCTGCCTTGAACAGTGTTATCGAGAGAGATTGAGAAATAGGTTTTCCGAAGCACAACTCAAAGTGACCCCAGAATTAGAAGATAAAAAATTTAATGTTAATTATGTTTAGTACAGTTAGCACATTAGAAATGAGTCAACTGTATGATATGGTAAAGTTATATGTTTTTTTAATTTTCTTTGAGAGAGAGAGAGAGCGAGCAAGCACATGAGCAGGGGAGAGGTGGAGAGAGAAGGGGACTGAGGATCCGCAGAAGGCT
The DNA here is from genome assembly GCF_008692635.1 of Crocuta crocuta. Lineage (NCBI taxonomy): Eukaryota > Metazoa > Chordata > Mammalia > Carnivora > Hyaenidae > Crocuta > Crocuta crocuta. Next base: position 5,583,891 of record NW_027532203.1, on the reverse strand, counting down.
CTGAGCTGTAAGCACAAAGCCAGATGCAGGGCTCAAACTCACAAAACACGAGATCATGATCAGAGCCGAAGTCAGCCACTCAACTGGCAGAGCCACTCAGGTGTTCCTAAAGTTATATTTTTAATAAAATGTATATATATTCTATAACACATTTGTACCTATTTTATAATCAATATACAGAGTATATTTAATATCTATTTTATGACATCAAGTATAATTTTACTACTTCTATGATTACATTAAAGGTTTATGGATGTTGTGGCTTTACGTGTATTAATCTGGTCCATAATTTCTTTGGAACAAGGATGTAACCTCCAAATCATTTAAGACTGACCCTTCCTTCTGCAATAATCTGCTTTATAGCATTGTTTTCAGGGTCACAGAGCAAAAACTGAGGCCTGGCCATTTACTGTACTTTTACATAACATTTATTATAATAAAATGGTTGGGGTTTTTTGGCTGGGTTCTCTTTGAACCTACAGAATCTGAACTTTACAAAATGGCACACTATGGATGCTTTCCAAGGTTTACATTTCCCAAAATGTAAATGTTCTAATGCTCTATTCTATTAAGGTTCCAAATATTCCATTAATGTCTCGGGCTGTGACGGACATTTCTACAGTTGAATACCGGAAGAGGTTATAATGAAAGTTTATAGGAAAGAAAGTTTCTGCTCATCCCATACTATGCTTTTGCAGGCATTGATGAAAGATGTGAGTTGAAGACAGAAATAATTCTGAAGTATATACATCAAATCCATCCCCCCAACTCCACATGATTTGCATTTTCAGGATTACAACAATCTAAAAGTTTACACTCCTGGTAAACTTTTAGATTGGGCTGGACTGTGTCCTTCCAAAATTCGTATGTTGAGGTCCTAACTCCTGGCACCTCACATGTTCACTGAAGATGAAGTCTTTAAAGTGATAATTAGGTAAAAATAAGGTCATCGGGATGAGACCTCATCTACTATGGCTGGTGCTCTTAAGGGAAGAAAAATTAGGACTCATACACAGAGAGAAGACCATGAAGCCTCAGGGAGAAGACCACCGCAAGCCACTGGGAGAAGACTCAGAAGACATCAACCCCATCAACACCTTGATCTTAGAATTATGGCACCAGAATGGTGAGATAATGATTTCAGATGTTCAAACCACACAGACTGTGATACTGTGTTACATCAGCCCTAGCGACTAATATCTTTGAGGAAAACTTAGATACATTGATACTAATTGATGTGGAGAACAAAGACAAAAGAAATGTAGAAAAAAATGAAAACTACTCACAACTTGCAGCCCATTGCCAAGTACTTGGGACAGGCGGAGTGACCTTCCTTGAGGAACTCAAATGCCTCCATATGAATGCTCTGCTAAAGGCAAAAGGCAACCTTAGCTTGACATTAGCCTCACCTTCAGGATCTTGTAAGTCTTCTTTAACATATGAAAATCCTTCTGGAAGTTTCTTTTATCTCTCTCCACCCAAGATATAGGTTAGTAATCATACTCCAAGCCCATGGCCCCCTGATATACATCTGAAGGGTCTCATGAGGAAGATTTTACTAGACAATAGTAAACGACCTTAACAGCACTAGCTCCTCAAGGTGCTGGATGCCTTGCTTCCAAATTCCTTAGAGACTGACATAATCCCTAAGCCCCTCTCAACTTAAAAGTATATAATCAGTCACTCCTCACAACCCCAGTGCAACTCTTTCTGCCCATGGGTCCTGGGCTTTGCTAAAACCACCTTTGCTACATGGAAGATGTCTCAGGAATTCTTTCTTGACCATTCACTGCCAGACCCCAACATTATTTCACATCACTAATCAGTAGCACCAGGTACAGGATAAGGTCCCAAGTCCTTAGCATGGTCTAGCAGGCCTGTTCAGATTCAGGTGGCTCCCCAGACCCCCAACTACTCTCCCCCTGTCCCCACACTTCAGCTAGACCAAGCCCTTTATTTTCCCTAACTCCAAAAGTAGATGGACCCCTTCCAGCCCACACTTTCCCATTCTGCCAAACTCTCCTATGCATAAGGAGGAAGCCATCTGGCTGAACTGTTCCCACTAAGCCTTAATTCTCCAGGAAGCATTTCCATTGTTATGAGCAGAGGCTGGTTTACTTTAATTGGCCCCATGTTTCTTTTTGCCTCTGGGTCTTCTCATAGGCTCTTCCACCTGTCTCCAATGCTCTTCACTTTCCTCTTTGCCTAGACAAACCTGACATTCTTAGAGCTTTGTTCAAACATTGCTACCTCGAGGAAGTCTTCTTGGTGGCCTCTGGATCACATCAGCCCCTGTCTCTCCTGTCATACCACTGTGTGTCATTGGTTGGTTTCCAGGAAGCAAACTCCAACATGGGTTAATTTCCAGGAAGCAAACTCGGACATGGAGATTTGGGTGCAGGAGTTTATAAGGAAGGGCTCTCAGTGTTGGTGCCTGTGGGGAATTGGGGAAAACAGGATCGGGCAGAGGGACAGGTGCAGTTGTGATACCTACTGTGATAAGAAATATATATTTGGTCTTTTTCCCTTTTTCTACAGAACTCCTAAAACCCCTAGAGTTTCCTAAGCAATGAAAGCAATAAAGGTGCCTTTTGTTATGTTAATGGGGTGGCTTTAGGACCATCTAGGCATGGGGGCTGCTTGCCAGTGGAACCATGAACAGAGGGTTGGAACTTTCAGTCCCATCCCCTGATTTCTGGGGAGGTGAGAGGGACTGAAGTTTGATGATCGCTGATGGTCAATGACTGAGTCAATAATGCCTTAATGAAGCTTCTATAACAAGCCAAAAGGATAAGTTCAGAAGGTTCCCATGTTGGCGAATACACAGAGATTCAGGACAGTGGTGTGCCCAGAGGGTGTGCCCTTCCCTCTGCATCTCTTCCCTCTGGCTGTTCCTGAGTTACATCCTTTTACAACAAACTGGTGCTGTAATGAGTGAATGGGTTTCCAGAGTTCTGCGAGCTGCTTTAGTGAGTTAATCAACCCCATGGTGAGGTGTGGGAACCTCTGGTTTGTAGCCATTCAATCAGAAGCACTAGTAATAACCTGGGCTTGTGATTGGCATCTGAAGTGGGCGGTGGGGACAGACTTGTAGAACTGAACCCTTACCCTGTGGAATCTGATGTTCTCTTTCGATAGCTAGTGTCAGAAATGAGTTAAGTTGTAGGATACCCAGCTAGCAGAAGAGCATTGCTTGTTGGTTTGGGGGGAGGCACCCCCTCATGCTAGGACTGAGTGTTGGGACCCCTTCACCAACCCAATCAGAGCTGCAGCCAATCTTACGGGGGACCTCTGGAGCTAATTAGCCTTTTAGAATCATTCTAACATGGGCCAAGCTAGTCAGGTCTTATACTCCCACAAAGATCGGATCAGATATCGGCTATCAGACAGCCGGAGAAAGGGCACGATCTTGGGTTTTCTATTGGTGTGTAACAAATCACCACAAATTTGTCCACTTAAAACACCACAAATTCATCACAGTTTCCATGAATCAGGAATCCAGGATTAGCCTGACTGCATCCTCCACGGAGGGTCTCCCCAGGCTAAAATCAGCGAGTTAGCCAAGGCTGCAGTTCTCTAGGGCCCGGGGGTCTGCTAAGCTCAGTCGGGCTGATAGCAGAAATCATTTCCTTGCAGCTGTGTGACGGAGATCCAAGTTTACTGGCTAGCTGTCACCAAGTCCCCGGCTGCAGGGGGATCCGGAGCTCATCCCACGTGACTCCACGTGCTGCCCAGCTCTCCTGGGGAAATACTGTACTTTTTGGACTGCCTGCTGCCAGAGCTTGCTGGGACTTGTTTCTCACAGTTTCTCTGTAGTTATGGTAATACTAGCTCCTGTAACATGTAAACCCTGAAACCTCAGCTTACGGCAATAAACGTTTACTTCTCGCTGCCTGAAGTTGGCCCGAGGGGCTGGCAGGCAGCCATCTGCGTACAATGAGTAGAGACTCAGGCTCTCTCAACGGCCCCCATCTGTCATCCTCTAGACGTCAAGATTCTTGTTTTGAGCAAGTATAACAGAGAGAAAGAGGGTGGAGAAAACACCCATGTCAGTGTGGGAGTGACACACGTCGCTGCCACTCCTGCCCCACCGCGGGCGGCTCCTCCCGGGATCCCACCTGGAAACAAGGAGAGGTGGGCAATGCAGACCCCAGCTGGGCAGCCGCCTCCCACCGGCCGAGGAGAGGGAGCAGGACAGCTGGGCTCAGTGCCTCCGCCGTGCCCCCTTTGTGCCCTCCCAGACTGTCACCAGCAACCTGGCCTCCTCTTCCCCAACCGGGTCACCAGTGCGTCTGCCCAGGCCTGCCCAGGCCCAGTTCTGACAAGAGCTCAACGGGCCACTGGTCTGTATTTGCCATTTGTGAGGAGGGTGCTTCCTGCAGGAAGAACACGCCCCGATTAACATCCACTCCCTGAAGGGCTAGGCGGTGACACCAAAGGACAGCCAGACACGCCAGGGCTTTGACGAGCTCTCCATCCCCTGGGGAAGATGGACTTTCCAACACGATCACAAAGCAGCATGAAGCCCACCGCAATGAGGCGTATAAGGGCCCACAGGCACATGGGTGACGCAGGGTCTGCCCTTGCCCAGGCTAGTGCAAGGTCTCTCCTAGGAGGCCACGTTCAGGCTCAAGTTGAACAGATAAAAGGGTAAGGATGTGCGTGTGTTCCAGATCAAGGGTGAAATATCCGTCAAGATACAATTGTGTGAAGAGTCAAAAAGCTGCAAAGAATTGGGGCGCCTGGGTGGCTCAGTCCATGAAGTGATCAGCTCTTGGTTTTCAGCTCAGATCATGATCTCACAGTTCCTGAGTTCAAGCCCCACATGGGGTTCTCTGCTGACGGTATGGAGCCTGCTTGGGATTCTCTCCACACTCCCCCCTCTGCCGAAAATAAATAAATAAACAAACAAACAAACAGTTTTTTACAAAGCTGCAAAGAATCCAGGTATCCATCAACAGATGAATGAATGAACAAAATGTGGTATAGACATTTGATGGAACATTACTCAGCCTAAAAAGGAAGGAAATCCTGACACATGCTATAAGATATTATGCCCAGTAAAATAAGCCAGTCAGAAGAGGACAAATATTGCATGATTTCACTTACATAAAAGATCTAGAATAGGCAAACTCACAGAGACAGAAAGTGGATTTGAGGTTACCAGGGTCTGGGGAGGAGAGAATGGGGATTTCTTGTTGAATGGGCTCGGAGTTTCTTTTCGGGATGATGAAAATAGGGAGTGGTCATGGTCGCACAACACTGGGAATGCAATTAATGCCACTAAATGATATACTTAAAATGGCAAGTTCGTTATTATTTATACATTTTACCGCATTAAAAAAAAAGATACGTTTGCATGCAAGAGCATAGGGAAAGGCAAGAAGTTTCTTGATGATCTTCTATTTTTAAACATTGAAAATCTAATTAAAGGTCAATTTGGTTCCTGGCTCCCGCCTGCAGCTCCTTTTTTCTAAATTAAAAGGGGAAGGATTGAACAGGAACATCAGAAAAGGAGCGACTCTCAGAAATTCCTCTGCAGACCAACTCCAGAGAGATGTCCCCCTCTTTTTAGAGGGTTAGCCGTTTGTGGGAAGAGAAGGCCCTGTGTGCTTCAACCCTGACTTCCTTTTAAATGTTCTTTTCATTAGGCAATAGTCCCTTAAATTAGACTTAATTAAAGTTGATTTGATTGATGGACGAAGACCCCACAGTCTCTCCGGAGACATCGGTTTGTGTCATTGATCCAAAAAACCCTCACCTTTTGGCAACCATGGGGCAAAATGATTTATTTCCATGGTGAAAGCAGGCAAGACTATTGATCTACAGAAACATCCCTTCAGTCATTCCTGTGTAGTAGAGGTTCTTAACTGTTATTAAATCAGCTGTTCATTGGCTGATACATCGCAAATTGAAACTACACACACAAATCACAGGGCTGAACTTGAAAAGCCAAACCTGTTTTTACTGCACCATGGAAACTCGAAATGGGATTTCATTCTGCTGAGGTTATCACAGGGAAATTTAAAAAAAAAAATGCAAAACATCCCTCCTTTAAAAACTAATAAATGGCATAAATCATCTCGACAGCTGACCATTACGCTGCAATATTACAGTGAGCTTTGCACTAACAAGAAGCTGAATTAGATTAATAACTGTGCGTTCTCCTCAACGTTTCAAGGAAATTAATTTAGCTCTTCAGATGTCTGAACAAAATGCTTCGGAAATATTAACTACCTGATTCTTAGCACCAAAAACGCATTTCCTTTTACACCTATTTGCACCTGAGGATTTTCTAAGCAATTCAAATGGATGGATTATATAATCTAAAAATGTAGTTTTCCTATTAAAAAGACAAGTTGGAACTTGTTTATTTAGGTGGCAAGCAGCAATGAGGTTTGCTTTCTTTTTAAGTTGGATTATTTCTGGTGATAAAATGCAGGGAGGTCTTATTTCATACCAAGGATGCATCTCAGAAGGCCTTGTGTAATTTGAACCTGTATAATTCAAGAACGATTTTCTCAAAGGAATAAATATAAAATAAGACAGATGTATTCTCAGAGCACATTTACAAGTTGTAACATATTTTTGCTTCCAATACGCTTTTCCTGCTCTTGACGTTCTAATATTTCAGAACGTCGTCTCTGATCTTAATGGCGCTACGTTTCATCGTGGTTGTTTGCCCTTTTTGGTATCGGAGCACATATAACTTCCCTTCAAAAGCTATTGATTTGGGGGCATATTTTTCAGTGTGAGCACTCGCATTGCTATTTTATGATACTTAAGTGACATCGTTATGGGTCGTAAAAATATTTTACATGATAATAACAGTGAATGCTAAAATAATAGCATAATAGTTAAAACAGACACACACACACACACACACACACACACACACGCCTCACTTGTAGAAGTTTCACTGCACATAGGAAACAGTTTGCTTTACAGGGCCCTGCAAAGCTAGGTTGGAATTTCTGTTTGACACCTAAAGTGGCAAGCCCTGGTATAAAAGTGTAAACAAGCTTTGCCATATTCATTCTGCCCATTTGCTTTGAAATGACATGATTATTGACAGTCTTTTTAATTTGATGGGATTGATGTATTTTCTTCTTTGTACATGAATTAAGATTTTACTGACATTTTTATTTAAAAAAAAATTTTAAGTTTATTTATGGGGTGGGGGGACAGAGAGATAGAATTGCACTCAGGCTCTGGTTGTAAGCGAAAAGCCCGGTGTGGGGCTCAAACTCCCCAACTGTGAGATCATGACCTGAGCCAAAATCAAGAGTCAGATGCTTAACTGGCTGAGCCACTAAGATTTTATTGGTACTTTTATATTCATGTTTTCAAGTTTGTATACTCCCCGGGGCTGCTTCCCCCGGGGGGTAGCAGAGGAAAGTGGGAAAGGGTTATCACATGAAGCCCAGGGTGGCCAGTGAGCAGAGTCAGAAGATGGAAGGAGGATTTCATCTCGTATCATGTCTACAAAGCAGGAAGTGCAGGGCCCAGGTAAACCTGTGTTCACCTCGGCACCTTCCTCCTCCCACAGGGTACAAAAAGAGATCTGTGTCTGTTTTGGTCACTGCTGCCCCACCAAGAGAGTGAAGTCCCTCCCTCTGCACCCCCTCTGAGGGTGTCTGCAGGGAACACCAATCACCTCCACCCCCTCCTCCGCTTGGGTGGCTGTGAACAGCGCATGAACAAATGACAGTTATTTTCAATGGAGGGCAGCAGAACCAACCATCTAGGTATCAGGGGGCTTCTGTGGTTTGGAAAAAAAATATTATTCTTTCGTAAGTGGAAAAGCAGAGATAGAGTTGCCACTAGAACTGGGAATAGACTAACTTATTTTAATTTTTTTAATGTTTATTTTTGAGAGAGAGAGAGACAGAGCATGAGTAGAAGAGAGACAAAGAGAGAGAAAGAGAGACGCAGAATCCAGAGCAGGCTCCTGGCTCTGAGCTGTCAGCACAGAGCCCAATGTGGGGATTGAACTCACGAACCACGAGATCATGACCTGAGCCGAAGTTGGATGCTTAACCCACTGAGGCACCCCTAGACTAACTTATTTTAAAATAAACTTCTAGGAAATGTGAAAAATTCCAAAAAGCATGAAGACAAATAATTTATTATCCCACTACTAAGAAATACATTTTCTAAAATCATACTGTACGCTCCCCTGCTTTTTTTATGCCTTATTTCCTCCATTATTTCTATGACATATACCATTTTTTATTTTATTTTTTTAATTTTTTTAATGTTTTATTTATTTCTAGGAGAGAGAGAGAGACAGCATGAGCAGGGGAGGGTCAGAGAGAGAGGGAGTCACAGACTGAAACAGGCTCCAGGCTCTGAGCTGGCAGTCAGCACAGAGCCCGACGCGGGGCTCGAACCCACGAACCGCGAGATCATGACCTAAGCGAAAGTCGGACGCTTAACCGACTAAGCCACCCAGGCGCCCCGACATATACCAATTTTTAATTCTGCTTTAAAAAAACTTATTTGGAAGCATTTTTCATGTCGTTATTCCAAATCCTACTAAAATGCGGTTGGAATGGCTAATTTCTAAGCCAACATTTGCCTGAAGACTTCCATCGCTGAGCATTTAGATTGTTCCAGAAAATCAACGTTGTAAACGTTGTTATTCTCCAAGAGTAGACAACATTCAGAATTTTTGTATTTTTCAAATTTTACAATATGATTTTTGAATTCTTAAATTAAGGAGTTTGCTATATACTGATTAGTACTCTATCAGTAAGGGATGCCTGGGTGGCTCAGTTGGTTAAGCATCCAACTCGATTTCAGCTCAGGTCATGATCTCACAGTCACAAGATCAAGCACTGCTTGGGATTCTCTCTCTCTCCTTCTCTCTCTGCCTCTCCCTCACATGTGCTCTCCCTCAAAGTAAACTTTTTAAAAAATACACTATATTAAATTCTTGAATTGCCTATGGTTTGCAGGTCCTGATGACTCAACAGTAACAAAATAACATCCATACCTTTATGAAACTTATATTCTAGGGGTTCCTGGATGGCTCAGTCAGTTAAGCGTCCGACTTCGGCTCAGGTCATGATCTCACAGTTCGTGAGTTCAAGCTCTGTCTCAGGCTCTGTGCTGACAACTCAGAGCCTGGAGCCTCCTTCAGATTCTGTATCTCCCTCTCTCTGCACACCCCCCCATGCTCTGTCTCTCAAAAATAAATATTTTTTTAAAAAAAGAAACTTATATTCTAAAGGTTTGCCAAGGTAAAGGCAAAAGAGGTACAATAAACAAATATCAAACAAATGTATAAAAACCAGGTGGTGGGAAGTGCTGTGGGGGGAAAATACCAATACGTATACAATGCCAGGTGCCAAAAAGACATCTGAGTAGAGAGCAGAAGAAAATGAAGGAATTTGTAGGCACAAATATGTGGGAAGAAAGTACCGCAGGTATAGAGGAGAGCAGATGCAAAGGCCTGTGACAGGCGTTTGCTTAGAGCATTGAAGGAACAGCAAGAAAGCCAGAAACAGCAGAAACAGTATGATAGCTGGAGAGAGTGGTCATGGATGTCATCAGAGAGAGAGCAGAAGTGGGAAAGATTGTGTAGGGTGTTTTGAGTTGTAGGATTTTGAATTTGACTCTGAATGATAAGGAAGCCTTGTAAAGATTTGGGGCAGTTGATAGATCAGTCTTTAAAATGTTTTAAATATCACTCTGGTTTCTGTGCTGAGAATAAATTAGGAAAAGATGAGGGCAGAGCAGGGATGCCAGTTAGGAGACTATTGCAAAAAACTAGGGCACAAATCACAGCCACTTGGGCCAAGGTTACAGTGTCTAGAGATGGTGAAACATGGTCAGATTCTGGGTATATTTGGAAAGGGATTCCAATCGGATTTGCTAATGGTGGCATGTGGAGTGGAACAGGAAGAGAAGAATAAAGGGTTTTTTTCCCTGACACCTAGAAGGATGGATTGCATTTTCTGAGATGAGGCCAACTGTCCAAGGAACACGACTGACTGACAGAGGGTGAGAATCAGGGCTCCAGTTTTGGACACACTCATTTTGAGATACCTGTTAGGGTTCTGCCCCAGCTAGATAATGTGAATCCCAAACCACCTCATAGCTCAATAGCTCATGGGACACAAATCCAGAAAAGAAAAAAAATTGATAAATTGGACTTCATCAAAATGAAAAATTTTCGCTGTTCAGAAATCAAAATGGCAAGCCACGGGATAGGAGAAAATATATGCAGTACGTATGTCTAACAAAGAACTTGTATCTAGAATAGATAAAGAACGCTTACAACTCTAAACTATGAGGCCAAATCACACACTTTTATAAAGGGTAAAAAAATTGAATAGACAAAATAAACAAGGAACCAGTAAGCTGGGATCTGCTCTAGTCTTGCTTAGCTGAGACTCTTTAGCTGAGACTCTCTTCTTTAAGCCTCTCATCCTCCTTGAAGGGGAGCGAAATATGTGACTCCAATATATGCCACTTGAGCATGTGGATTAGTTTGAACTGAAGGCAATCAAGATCCAGCAGATCCAAGAAAAACTTTTACCTCTCCCTTAACTACTAAAAGAATTTAAATAGGGGACCTGGCCCAGAAAAAGAGCTAGTACCAGAGATAGCGGTTTCTATCTGTAAGACCAATCTGTATGGCAGGGCCAACATCCAATTACCAAATCTCTGCTTTTCTGATTGTCCTATAAATCATCCTTCTCCCCTTTGAAGCCCCAGAGGCTCCTATGCTGTTCCTCAGCTCAGGGTGGCATATAAGCCTCAATTGCCTAACGTGTCCTTCAGTTTCATATTTCATGTGAGGCTTCCACACATAAGTATTTACATTTGTTTTCCTCCTTGTAATCTATTTTTAATGTTTATTTATTTTTGAGAGCCTGAGAGTGGGAGAGGAGCCGAGAGAAGGGGACAGAGGATCTGAAGCAGGTTCTGTGCTGACAGTCTGGAGCCAGATGTGGGGCTTGAACTCAGGAGCCGCGAGGCCATGACCTGAGCCAAAGTCAGATGCTCAACAGACCGAGTCACCCAGGTCCCCCTCCTTTTAATCTATTTTATGTCAATTTGATCAATAGACCAGCCAAAAGAACACAGAAAGTTAGAGAAAAAATTTTCCTCCCCTACATCCTCTGAGACCACATTGGCCAGCCTGGTCGTGTACTTCTCATAGCAATAGTAGAAGCACAAGAAACAGTATGTAGAAACCACATACTCTTGAGGAGTCAGCATGGAGCTCACATTACCATGAATCCTGCCTCATCCTGTTGGCAAAGCAAGTGACATGGTTAAGCCCAGAATCAGCAGGGGTGGCAGGGAAGGCAAACCTTGCCTCTTTAGTGAGAGAAAAGGTAAAGTCTCATGGGCAAAGGGTGTGGATATTAATGCAGTCATCTTCAACATCCAACTAGAGATATCACAGGGCAGTTGGAAATGGGTATATGGAATTCAGAGGTCTGGGCTGAAGAAATAAGTGTGAGTGTTGTCAAAATAGGAAGACATTTGAGTTCATGTAACTAGATGAATCACCAAAAGAGTGAACATTGATAGATATGAAGAGTTCAAGGTCGGGGAGATGAGGAACCAACAGTGAGTCCTGAAATGAGGTGCTAGTAAGGAAGGTGAATAGTCAAGAGAATTGTATTCTAGAAGACAAGCTAAGAAAGGGTTTTGTTTTGTTTTGGGTTTTGGGGTTTTTTCTAAGATTTCATTTATTTGAGAGAGAGCACACACAAGTGGGGGGCAGAGGGAGAGGAAGAAAGAGAATCCCAAGCAGGCTCTGCACTGTCAGCACTGAGCTCAATGCGGCGCTCAATCCCATGAACCGTGTGATCATCACCTGAGCTGATATCAAGAGTCAGATGCTTAACCGACTGAGCCAACCAGGAGCCCCAAAAGTATTTTAAGAGAGGCATGATCAGTTGTGAAGCAATGATTGCTCCATGAATTAAACAAGCTTTTAACTGGTACCTGTTTATTCTTGAGAAGCCATGAAACCACTGGGTATATCACTGTGCTAATCTAGGATGCAGTTAGAATTTAATAAAGAAACCTGTCCCACCATGCCCACCATACATGCAGACACCTAAATGAACCAGCAAAGATTAGTTTAGCCCAGCTAAATCTTTTGCTACATTCATATATTGATAGATCCCAGGGAGCAATTTCCAATATTCAAGATATCTTCATATAACAAACATTTATTGGGGCCTTGTTTGGTCAAACACTGCTTGAGGCAATGAGGCTGTAACAGAAAATAAGATAAGTAGGTTTCCAGCTGTCACAGAGTTTACATTTCAGTGGAGGAAACAGACAAGATATAAATGAGGGAACATACAAATGAGCAAGTAATTTCAGATAGTGGCGAGTGTTGTAGTGATGATAAAGCAGAATGATGATTAGAGAGTTGACCAGGGGAAGTACTTTTGACCACATGGTCAGGGAAGGCTTCTCTGAAAAGATAGCAATTGGCTGAGATCTGAATTATTCAAATTAGACAAATCCTCAGTGAGTTTCATTACAGCTCTTTGACCTTCTACCACTCTTGAGCTGCTGCACAGAATGAGGAGTCCAGCATCAGCCCATGGTCTTCTCCACACCCCCCAGGAGCTGTAAATAAAAGGACTGGCCATATTCCTCTGGCCATATCTCTCTGGCCATATCCCTCCGGCATCCTGCTATCAGAGAAGTGAAGGGAGGTGCTGGGTGATATATGTACCGCATTTCCTTGAGACTCATCAGTAAATCAGATATTAGGAATTACGGGAATGAGGACAGTGGCTCAGGGGGCCTGAAGAACTTACCCAAGGTCATCCAGATAATAAGAGACAAAACCAGAATATGAGCAACGAGAATATGAACCAAGGGCTGGCTGTTTCCAATGACCGTGCTCTTCCAGCTAAATGACCCTGCCCAGCCGCCAGACTGGACATCAGAAAACATAAACCATTAAAAGATAGAGGGCAGAACCAATTCATTTGTAAAATTCTTCTAAGGGGGCAAAAGGGAGGGAGAGTAAGATCAATAAGGAGGTGTTGTATTTTTAGCAATGGGCAGTGAGAACAGCACACAACAATTTATAGAAAAGGAAAGGAATTTGTATTCCCCAGGGCTGGAAAATTGGTAGACATTAATAGCAAGAAAATTGTTAGGGAGATGACAGGAGGTAAAGGAAATGTCCTTGCTTTCTCCCCTGCAAAACCCTCACTGCAGGAAATGTGGGCGAGAACACAGGATTGAAATGTGAAGCAGATCTGGAGTAGAAAAAACACACAGGAGGGAAACAGGAGGAAATTTCAAAGAAAAGAATATGAAATGAAAGGACTTCAAAGTAAAAAGAAAAATAAGCTTATGTATTGTATGAGGAGCAGCATGGCTAATTAACAAGGGGGATAAAAATGGCCTGCAGATAATATTTATCATCTTTCCCAGTTTTCCTGTGGCTTTATTTGTGCCCATCTGTCAGCTCAGTCTTTTCCAAGTGTCTGCTACCACAAACACAGGCCATTAATTTATTGAAAATATTACTGAAATTTGATTGTTTCTGGCTTTCCAATTGTTTCCTTTTTAACTTTTAAAAAAAAGTTGTTTATCCATTTGTCTGTTTGTGTTTTCATTTGGCAAGAGGGAATGGTACCCAGGCTCAAAAACATAGTCTTCCCAATCCATAACCAAAAGAAAACTTGGGAAACTTCCCTGTGTCCAAAAGCACACCCTTCTAAATTTGCAAAAGAGTTTTGCCAAATGTACCTCTACACACACCCCTCTTCCTCTGGGGTGAGAAATCTCAGCTTGAAACATGATGACAAAACAAAAGCAATGGCAGGGGCGCCTGGGTGGTTCAGTCGGTTTAAGCGTCCGACTTCGGCTCAAGTCATGATCTAATGGTCTGTGGGTTCGAGCCCCACATCGGGCTCTGTGCTGACAGCTAGCTCAGAGCCTGGAGCCCGTTTCAGATTCTGTGTCTCCCTCTCTCTCTGACCCTCCCCTGCTTGCACTGTCTCTCTCTCTGACTCTCAAAATTAAAGAATCTTAAAAAAAAAAGAAAGAAAGAAAGAAAGAAAGAAGGAAAGAAAGCAAGCAATGGCAATATTGCATTTATTAGCGAAGAACAGAGGTAAATGGGCAGTTCTTACTAAAAATACATCCAGTTTACATTAAAAAAATAATCCATTAGAATCCCCTAAGAAATAAGTAGGTGATACATTTAGATTATATTCCTTTTTGTTTCAAAATCTGGACAAAGAGCCTTTTTGTCAACACTGTCACAGGCTAATTGAAGCCACTATCAAAGGAAGGTAATTGTGATATATTTAATGTGACACCGTCAGATTTTTAAATCAGCAGTTGAGTACACATTACCAGAGTTGTGAAGAAACAACTCTGCAAAGGGCCTGAGGCCTTGATTTGATTTCCCCGGCTCCCCAAGCTTGCCCCCAAAGAACAGGCAGACCACCCAAAACCTCTGGTTTGTCAAACCAGCTCTGGCCCCAGGAGGGATTTATGAGCGCTGCTCTTCAAGGAATACCACCCAGGCTGGTTGGCTGTGGATATGAGCCACCTGTGACTTCTCCTTCAAACCTCAGCAAGTCTGAGTGGGAGGGCTCCCACCTCCTGATGGGCACTATGCCTGGGCACTATGCCTGCGCCTTCCTACCTCTTCTCACGCTCAGCACCTACAGCCAGCCAATCACGGCCACTCTCAGGCTCCCCATTCACCTGCGGGCGGCCTGACATGCAAGACCGAGGGGAGCGATAGAGAGACTGAAGAAGCGATCTGCTTTCAGAGGCTTTGCAGGGGAGAGGGAGAAAGCCATTTTTCCCTCTACCCATCTTAGGTTCGTTGGCTGAAGCCCTTGAATCAGACTGATAAAAGACAGATTAACAAGAGAGGGGGGGAAACCCATATTTAATTACATGTGTATGCACTGGGATTTCACGAAAAAATGAGAGGCAAGGAGACAGCCAGGTGATGGAGGTTTACATACCATCTTAGACTAAACAAAGGGAAAGGGGTTTGGGGCTTCTGGGTTGGGGAGACAAGTTATGGAAAGGGACAAATAAAAGTACGGTCAACAAGGGCTGTTTACTGCGATTTGTTACGCAGAATTGAGTGGGTGCTTACTTCCCTGGAGAGAGTTGTTAGAACTTCTCCTCCACTTGGCAACTGGTTAAGGATGAGAAAAAGAAGGGGGAGGGGGGAGGCCCGGGTGGCTCAGTCAGTTAAGTGTCTCACTCAGGTCATGATCTTGCAGTTTCGTGGGTTCGAGTCCCATGCTGGGCTCTGTGCTGGCAGCATGGGGCCCACTTAGGATTCTCTCTCCCTCTCTCTCTCTCTCTCCCTCATTCTCTCTCACTGTCTGCTCCTCTCCCAACTTGCACTGTCTCTGTCTCTCAAAATAAATAAATAAACTTAAAAAAAAAAAAGATGAGGAAAGGACTCAAAGCAAGACTATACATGATTTCAGATACAAATGACTAGACTGGCAGGTGGGGGAGGGGTCACTGCACTACAGGCAGATGAGGGAGTCAGGCGGATGAGAAGGAGCTGGGACTGGAGAGAAAGTCATTGAAAATTAGCATAATTTTATTTACTTATTTTTTTTTATTTCTGAGAGAGAGAGAGAGACACAGTGTGAGCAGGGGAGGGTCAGAGAGAAAGGGAGATACAGAATTTGAAGCAGGCTCCAGGTTCTGAGCTAGCTGTCAGCACAGAGCCCGATCCGGGACTCGAACCCACAAACTCTAAGATCATGACCTGAGCCGAAGTCGGATGCTTAACCGACTGAGCCACTCAGGCGCCCCTAGCATAATTTTAAATGTAATGAATTCAAGAAGGCAGTAGGACATCCAGGCTGAATGAATATGTTCCATAAAAGTAAAAACGTCAGACGTGACCAGAAGTTAAATTTTGAAATTCATTTCACTTGTGTTGAAGTATGGACTGAAGCTTAGAAAGGAGTGAGAGGGCCAGATATGCAAAATAGAGAATTAAAACTCAAGTATGAAATCCTGGTCAACACTTAGCTTTAGGGACCTGGAGGAGGAAGAGGAGCCAGAGTTAGAGAGAATTTGCCAGAGAGAGGATAGAGAACTAAGACCCCACAGGATTATAATATAGTAAATGTGTGTTTATTTCCTAGTAACAAAATGTCATAAACTGAATGGGCTCAAGCAACAGAAGTTTAGTATTTCACAGTTCCAAGGTCTGGAAGTTCAAAACCAATGGCTCAGGAAAGTCATGCCCTGTCTGAAGCCTGTAGGAGAGAATCCTTCCTTGCCTCTTTTTTGTAATGTTTTATTTTATTTATTTTTTATTTTTTTAAATTTATTTTTGAGAGAATGCAAGCCAAGGAGATGCAGAAAGAGGGAAACAGAATCTGAAGCAGGCTCTGCACTGACAGCAGCGAGCCCAATGTAGGGCTTGAACTCATGAACCTTGAGATCATGACTTGAGCCGAAGTTGGATGATCAACTGACTGACTGGGCACCCAGGTGCCTCTTCTTACTTCTGGTGGTGACCAGCGAGCTGGATGCTCTTGGGCTTACATTTGTAGCCCTCCCGTCTCTGCCTCCGTCATCAGGGAGTAAAACCACACGGCCTTCTCCCTGTGAGTCTCTGTCTCTTTTCTCATAAGGACACCAGCCATATTGAATTAGGGGCCAACCTAATGATCTCATTTTAACTTGATTACCTCTGCAAACAGCCTGTTTCAAAATAAGGTCCCATTCACAGGTAGTAGGGGTTAGGGTTTTACATATCTTTTTTGGGGAATCAGTTCAATCTGTAACAATTAGCAATCTCAAAGAAGGAGAAAATGATGGGTATTCGATGCTTTTAAGGAGGCTGGGACTGAGAGAGGGTCATTTTGAGAGCTGATGAGTGAACATTGCAGTAAAGTGGGAATGGCAGCCAGCTATCAAGAGCTGAAAATAAAGTAAAAGAGGCAGCAGGCACAGCCTGCAATTTAGAACGTGGCCGGGGGAAGCAGTGGGGGAGGGTTGGCAGCATGGAGAAGCCAGGCTTCACTGCTCAGTGCCCCTGTGGCCCCAACCACAGAAACACTCTCACTTGGATCCTTTCCACAGTGCTCTGTCATTTTCCTCCTTCAAAGTCTGTGCACTCCTGGGGGCCACCCACAGACATCCAATTTCCTGTCTGAAGGCCACCCTGGCTCATTTGTAGGGCATGGATAACTGAGATGCCAGTGGATGACGGGCCCTGGGACCCAGCCACCACCCCTTTCCTGGAAGGCTTTTCGGTGAGTCACTCGTCTGGTATTCCCAAAGGAAGGTGGAAGATTTTCCTAAGATGACCTAAATTATGTTTTTAAGGTTTAAAAATGAGAACCATGTAACTAAGGGTGTATACTTTTAGATGAGAATAATCTAACCTCAAAATTCCTAGAGTGTACAAGGAGAGCTGAGTAGATATGCAAGCCCAAGCAGGGAAGTTTGGGAAGCAAATCAGGACTCAGACCAGGGACATAAAGTAGGACATGATGGAGGGTTCACTCCAGCCTAAGGACGTAAACAGCAACAGGAACCAGGCTCCAAACCAAGAGCAATGCCCACTGGGTTGGTTCAGATTCTCCCCACAAAGGGCCTCCCTCTAACATTGGAGGATGGATTACAGATTCAGTCCCAGAATAATCTGTGCTCTGCCCTGGCTTTCCTCCTCTGTGATCTGATTTGTTACATTTGTCTTCCTTATTCTAAAAAAATAAAAAATAAAAAAAATGTAGCCCTGCTGATACACTAGCCCCAAAATTGCGCTCATTCTCTCCACGTAACATAAATGTGCTAACAAGGAACACATATCTTCTGGAGCAGAAGACTCAAAAGTGCAGGACATTGAGTTGGATCAAATCTTGCAGGATTATAGGCTCTGAAGGGGCCCAGAATAAGCCATCATAGCAGAAAAATTATTTCTAGCCAAAGGCATCTGGGTTCCTGAAATCCCTTATCGGCTTAAAAGCAGAGCCTCCCCAAAAGAACTGTCATAAATCCCCTCCACAGAGCAACTCTAATTTTCTCTCCTTAAAGAATAGAAGTTGGTGCCACACCCAAAGGGGCATTGCCACAAAACTATCATAGCTTGCAAATATTTTCCTAAGTGCTCATTTATCTTTTAAAAACTTCGTTTTTCTATAAGTGCTCTGTTTCCATTTCCCACTAAAACGTGTCCCTCTGCCTCTCCCGATTCCCTGTTAACATGGTATGTAAGTCCTTGGGGTGCCTGTGTGGCTCAGCTGGTTAAGCAGCTGACTCTTGATTTCAGCTCAGGTCATTAACTCGCAGTTTGTGAGATCAAGCCCCGAGTGGGGCTCTGACTGACAATGCAGAGCCTGCTTAGGATTCTCCGTCTCCCTCTCTCTCCATCCCTTCCCCACTTTTTTTCTCTCTCTCAAAATAAATAAATAAACTTAAAAAAAAAAAAAAGATGGTATATAAGCCCCAAATTCTGCCTGACTCCTTGAGTCAAGTTCTCTGTGAACTCCCAGGCATGCATATGTAAATAAATGGGGTTATTCCTCTTGCTAATCTCTTTTTCAGATTAATTTGCTTTCCCTCAATCACAAACTTAAGAGGGTGGAGGAAAAGTTTTTCTTCCCCAGAGAGTACTTTGGAAAAATATTCACATTCAAGACCATAATAAAAGAGGGTTGCTCTTGGCTCAGGTGACTCCGAAGATAGAATCAAGTCCACTTAGGGCAAAGCTCAGGGGCTGATCAGGGTTGATCAGATTTCCCCTAAAGAGAAAGAGCATCTTACTACCACTCTTTTCCAAGGCCTCTAAACCCTCCCTGTCATAAAGTAGTGATCTGTACATGATGAATCATCAGTTGTCTTGGTTAACCAAACAATGGTAGCCAAATAATGACCCTCAATAATATCCAGATCTTATTCCCTGGAGCCTATAAATGTTACCATATATGGCAAAAGGGTCTCTGCAGATGTGATTAAGTTGAGCATCTTAAGGAGATTATCCTGCATTATCTACACTTTTACATGGGCACTGAATGTAATAAGCTTTCTTATAAGAGGGAGACAGAGGGTGATTTGACTACATAAAAGGAAGAAGGTGAGGTGAGGTTAGCAACAGGGACTGGAGCCACAAGCCAAGGAATGCTTGCAGCCTCTAGAAGATAGAAGAGGCAAGGAATGAATTCTCCCTTGAACCTTTCAGAAGTATCTGGCCCTTCCAATACTAGATCTTAGTCTCATGAGACTCATTTCAGACTTTTGATCTCCAGAACTATAGGAGAATACATTTGAGTTGTCTTAAGCCTCCAGGTTTGTGGTAAGTTTTGATAACAGCAATAAGAAATTAAGGCACACACATCATCCTCATACCTGGAAGCCTCCAAAGTCATCCTAAATGCAACTCAGACTCTCCTTATATGTGATCACTTAATCCTGCGTATTTAAGTCAAATGTCCTGCATTTCTGGTTCCTCCACTCTTGCTCTGGTGGAGTCTTCTCTTTCTCCTCCTTGTTTCTTTCTGGTGCCACACTACTTACCCTCCATCCCTTCCAATGCAAAAGGCCAGAAAATCTGTGTCCCACTTAGCTGAGAATGGAGACAGCAAATAGGGACAAGAAAGAGACTGAGTTGCCTTCAGGATACTATGAACCCAGAGTGGGTGTTATTAGTAATTAAGGGCTTGCTGGTAAATGTTCTGGCACATTAGTAAATCTTTGGCAGGTTCACTATGTCAGTTAATGTATTAAATACTATGTTTTATAATGTTCATAAACAGGAGTGCCGTTTAGACCTTGCCAGGACCTCTTCTGAGAAAGCTGTGAGTTCTCAGATTTTTGGAAGAGGATTCTTCCAAATTTCCAGGCAAAACAAATGAAAGAAGAAAATAGAGCTGCCCAGCTACCTGACTTTTTTCTCTATTTATATCTTTTGATTTTACAGGTTTGTGGAGAGGAGTCAAGAGTTAACGTCTTAGATCAATTCCTGGTCCACATTAGCACTGACTCAACATTAGATAATATTATTTTTTTCTCTTTCTAATGATGCTCAATTAACTGAATAATTACCTTCTCCTTTCCAAAAGATCCTTTGGTAATGCTAGAAAATCAAGAGATACACAGAGGTCCAACTGGGACTTGCCTTTCTTGAGAATTGCCTCCTGCTTCAAGAACTTTTTCCACATGCATCTTGCATTAAAATGGGATTATCTTTCCTTCCCTTGTCTATGTGAGAACAAATAAATCTGTTGTCCTGTCAAAAATACTTAAATTGATCTCAGCCATGGATCACTCCACTCCAGACTTCCAAGTGATCTGCATTGCCCCCAGGCAAATCCATAGGACTGATCCCAGGTGCAGAGAGAAATACGATGGAAATCTGGATTTGCCAAAAAATCCTAGAGGGAAAGTTTAAGTAACAGTGTTCTGCTCCTGGCTGCATCCAAGATCAAGAGACTCTGGGCTATGTGAAAACCCAAGTGGCTTGGACCCACACTCTGAATTTGACCCCATGCCTGATCATGCTTTCTCATCTCTGGACAGTGCATCCCCACTTTTCCTTGCCCTCTTTATTTCAAGATCTTTCCTCTCTCCACACACGCCCTTCCACTTTCCTGACTTTCCCACCTTCAACTCCACAGTAGGCTTCTCTGTGCCTTACCTATTTTCTTCTGAATGAAGAGTCTTGGAAAAAGGAAAAGTAAATTGTGCTACAACCTTGGGATTCATTTTTGAAAACTGTGCATACATTTGTACATATTAAATCAAGGCAAGGATTAGAGTCACAAAGAATGATCTTCAAAGTAAATTGCAGCATCTCATATGGCTCAAATCAACTTACAAACTATAAGGAAATAAATTAACTTGTGTTATTTATCCCTTCATTCTTACTTGCTTGAGTATCTAATATCCAGAAATGTATAATGTCAAGTTTTAATGTACACAGACCATTTCATGTTATTAAAGAACCTAAAATTTATATACAAAGATGATATTCTCAAAGGTCAGCTCTTTCACAGCCTCATTCAATCTCAGCCTCCTTTTCCTCTGAGACTGCAAAAAAGGCCAGCACTCCAGCCTGGAAATGTAATGTCAGCTCAGGATCTATCGCAGCAAGTATCGCTGCATATCCAGAGCACACCGGTGGGAGCAATTACTTGCATTTCCAAGAAACTATATTTGTCTGAGAAATCTTCACATCTATTTTTTCACCTAAAAACAATTAAGATAAATTCTGAATGGAGAAGTGACCACTATGGCACTATGTGCCACCCACCTTATATTGCTATGTACTTCACTCAAGCATGACTCCTACGCTGCTGTTTCCAGTTTTGTAGGAAGCACAACTATTTACTGGCCATAACTTTAATGAAGGCAAAATGATTCTGGGTAGGAGACATAGAAATAACCAATCACTGATCTGGCCACTCCACTACTTTAAGACAGGGCTGTTTCAAAAACTTACTCTATAACTTGCTGATGTCAAGTATTTCTTGTACTCTATACTTGTTAAAATGTTAAAAGTCTACCTGTTTGAACTAGTTCTCCTCTGCCCCAGTATCTAAGTCTCTTTTCCGAATACATTACTTATCTATTAATAAAGAAGTAAGCCAAATAAGCTTTCCTTAAGTTTAATTTAAATAAATTAGAAGATAAATGAACTATGTCTTTGAATGCTATGCATGTTGAGTAAATAACTGTGTGCAAACCTTCAGGAATACAGTTAAAAATAAGAATGAATATACTTTCCCCAAAATGCCTCATGGTTGTCCTTGACAATTGTCTCAAAACATTAAGAGCACTCATCTATCCCAAGACTCTTCTATCTTTAATAATTCATCTCAGCAAATCTTTATCAATCATTTACCATGTACAAGTGACTGGGCTTGTCATTTCAGTGGGCATAAGGATGAATTAGACATGGTATTTGCACAAGAAGAACTTATTCATTTCTCGTCCATTAAGATATTGATACTTTTCTAGTACCAAATTTTATTTTCTGTTCCCAACAAGACTTAAATTAGACAAAATCAAAGCATGTCCTGCCCCTTGTGGCATGAGTTGAATCTATAGTCAAAACACTAATGTCAAAATAAAGGAAGAAGACAATATTAACAATGTTTTCCATTAAATCAATTTATGTTGTTTAGAATCTCTTTTCTCAGAGCCCTTTGTTCCCCAAAAAATTCTTAGGTGAGTTCTCAAATATTTGTTCTCATTGTAATTTTGCTTCTTGTTTGCTCTAAGACCCATAGGGAAATCTTTCACTTTACTACATGAGAGAAAGAGAAGTTAGCTTACTTCCCAGAAAAACACAAAACTAGTGAGAAACGCCTGCAGAAAGAATGAACCCCATCATGTCTTATGAAATTTGGAAAGTTCCCCTTAAGCTGAAATTTTGAATACAGACAAAATGCTGACTAGGTAATGCCCAGAGACAACCAATTCTATTGAGCCCTAAGGAGATTTAGTATTTAAATTTGAATCAGAAATGTGATTCTGTCAGGAGGGTTGCGGTTGGAACAAGCAGCAACCTACTCTCTGAAACCCTGAAGTCCTTTGCCTGGTCCAGCCAACAGATCAGTTTAATGCACTTTCATGAGAAAATGCTCTAGCCTGAGTCTGAACTTGCTTAAAAGCTACATAAATCCTAGCAGGGTTGTTGATGTGTAGGGTAGGGAAACAATTTCCCTTCTATCTTTCTTAATTCTTGGCTGGGACCCTATAACAAAAGACAGATTAATAAGAAAAAAGCAGAAGTTTCATAACATGTATAATTCATGTATACATAGGAAATACCCAGAGAAAAATCAGTAACTCTAAGAAGTGGCTTAGAACTCAAGCTTAAATACCATGGTAGCTAATGACAAAAGAAGAAAAGTATGGTGGAGGAAGAGGCCAGTTATGGGGAGGTTATTAGGAAAAGCATGGCAAACAAGGGTAAGGTTTATTATTCAAATTTAAATCAATGCTTTCTTTATTGACTAAAAAAAAAAAAAAAGATTCTCTTGTAATTTAGAGCCATTCTTCTGTTCCTGATACAGAGAGGGAGACACCCTTTATAAATGTAAATTTTCCCTACAAAAGGGTAACTTCTACTGTGTTTTCAGATTTAAAAATTTTTCAATTAATCACCTAATAACCTTTATTCAGGAAGTAAAGGTAACTGAAACAATGCTTCATATGGTATGCCATACAAGATCTGTGTTTCCACATGCCTCCTCAGGCACCCTATTAAGATGTCGTCCTGATTGGCCACAAAATGGTGGTAACATAGTCCAAAACAATACATTCATATTAATACATTAAAACATTTAGGGGACTGGGTGGAGATGAAAAGGGGCAGAGAAGGCAGCAATGTTGAAACGATCAAACTTCTGCTAACAGGAACAATTTTATACTAGGCTATTTTATTTGAAAACTTTTTTCAGTGTAAAATGGTACACATGAACCCTTTTCTGCTTTCTCCTCAGCATCTCTCAAAGTGCAGCTCAACCATATGCACTATTTCATAAAATACATTATTTTAAATATTTTTCAACAATGAGAACAGTAAAGAAAAGAGCCATGAAAGTGAGATCATCAGTTGCTATATATGCATGTATGATCCATGATACTTGATCAATAGGAATACATTCATAAATATTCAGAACTAGAAGTGACCTTGAAATTTTTACTGCAACCATCTCATTTTATCAGTTTGAAAAATCAAAGCTCAGAGGGATTAAATTGCCCTCACTCATGTTTCCAATATGTGGTAGAAACTGCAATAAAAATTGCATGAAAACAATTAAATTTAGTTAATAAAAAATTAAAATGAAACCACTTTCCTAACATATACACTTTCCTAACATATATGCTACAGCCTTTTTACAATGAGAACAGCACTGCTAATATTACAGAGAAACTTGCACCATATTCTCCTCCTCTTCCTTGCTCTAGCCCCCTCATAGAGCTCTGAAAGAAGAGGTCATTAACAGAAACAGAAAAGAACTAATAGACATCATCTTCCTTCTCCCATCTGTCTCTAAGGTATCACAGAGGTAGTGGGAACTAAGAGAAGTAAAAATATTATGCAAGTCAGGAATTGGGGGGATGTCTCCTTGTGTGGGTGCCCTGCTTAGGGGATGTAGTTGACACCAAAGAACAGGATTGGAGGGGAGAACAGGCACTGGGCAGACCGAGTGATCCCAGCAGCCCCCGGGCTACACAATCCCATTCACAATGGCCCCTGAAGTTAAGCAATGGGGACTAATTTGTGCTTTCATGCGAAACTATGCATTGTCTAGACTCTAGATGACTCTTCTGGGCTATAGGATTCTGTGGGAGCTATTTTACAACTGTGAATTGTGTATGCCTGATAGAAATGCAAAATAATTCTTGGCCATAGACATGCAAATTAAGTCCTATCCCTAGAGTTTCCATTGACTTCCCGTCTAATGTTAGGTTAGGGTACACATTCATTTTTAACATTCCTGTACTCCATAGGTTGGTTTTTTTGTTTTTTAACTTTTCCATTGGACTAGTTGTAACACCAGTTTGAGTTAAATAAAATCTTCAGCATCTGTTTTTTCATACATGTATGAGAGTTGTGATTTTTATCCTTTTTAAAAACTATTCTTGGGGTGCATGGATGGCTCAGTAGGTTAAACGTCTGACTCTTGATTTCAGCTCAGGTCATGATTTCATGGTTCATGAGACTGAGCCCCAAATCAGGATCCTGCTTGGGATTCCCTCTCTCCCTCTCTCTGTGCCCATCTCTCCACCCACGCTCTCTCAAGACAAATAAATAGACTTAAAAATATATATATTCTTTAAGAGCCTATAGTAAGAACCTACCTGGGTCCTTCCCTGTGATCCAGCCACAAGTATCTAAAATGTGATCAAAGGGAAGCCATAGCAGAGAACTATAGCTCACACATGCTCAGGGTACATTAGCATAACAATAGATGCTTCACCCTGGAGGCTCAGGCTTTTTTCCTTTCTTCCCTCTGGGTTCCTTAGTGGTGAAAATCTATTACCCCAGGGAGGGTATTTTAATTCACATCCAAGCAACTGGACTCAAGCTGAGTCTGCATCCTCAATCCACTGGAGCCTGGATTCATTTGCAAGTAAATAAAATTTAACTTTCCCTTTGTAACAGTCCTTAACTTTAACAACAAGGAGCTATGGCAAAATTTTCATAACCCAAGTGTAAGCTTTTGCTGTAAATGCTAAGTAAGTACTTTAAAAATACAAATAAAGGGGGGGCACCTGGGTGGCTCAGTCGGTTAAGCGTCCGACTTCGGCTCAGGTCATGACCTCACGGTTCGTGGGCTCGAGCCCCGTGTCAGGCTCTGTGCTGACAGCTAGCTCAGAGCTTGGAGCCTGCTTCAGATTCTGTGTCTCCCTCTCTCTCTCTGACCCTCCCCTGCTCATGCTCTCTCTCTCTCTCTCTCTCTCTCTCTCAGAAACAAATTAAAAAAAAATTTTTTTAAATACAAATAAAGGCACTGGCCCTCTTCCTATAGTATATAACTTCCCAATCCTCCTTTGCACCCATTCCAAACCTCCCCCTTCCCCCAGGTCACCTGCCTTCCTTCTACTGGAAGGCACAGTATTCTTGGTATCTTCATAAAAATGTATTTGGTACCCCCCAAAAATGTATTTGGTACCAAAGCAGACCAATACTCAACAGGAATCTCATGTTTCAGGAAACTTAAGGCTCCCGGGTCTTTTGCTGAAACTCAGCCACTCAGAGGAGGTGACACAGTGGATAAGAAAAGAAACAGGATCTAAAATTAGTGGTTCCAAATTCATTCTTGGTTTCCCCACTATACCTTAAACTGAGGGTAGTGGTCTCCAGAATGAAGTATAGGAAGCAATAATTCAAACTGTTACTTTTCTTTATTTTTAACTTAAAAATTATTTTACTCTGTTTATTTTTAACTATTTTGGGTGTACTTTGCAATATAATGTAGAAGGATTATAGTATATGTATATAATTTATAAATGAATGAATGTCAGGGATATATGCTAAAAAACGTATGATAAGGATGACCAGTCAAAACAATTTAGAGGCCTTTTCCTTAGTGATACTAAATGTTAACTAAGCCCTGAATTCCCTGAACGCGGGGATGGTAGAGGAATTCTCCAGCAATTTTGTGTTCTCATAAAACACAAAGGACCACTAAGGTAAGAGCCACCTCTGCCCTTCTTCAATGATTTAAGGGCTCTAAAATAATGGTTAGGACCAAGTAGAAAGATTTATAAAAATTAGAACAAGCAAAGGTAGGTTCTGAGATGGTCAGAGTTGGTTATTCCTTAGAATTGAGTTATGGACTAGTTTTCCCTAAAATCTGTACATTAAATCCCTAATCTCCACTGTGCTTGTGTTTGGAGATAAGGACTTTAGGGGAGTAATTAAGGTTAAATGAGGTCTTGGGGCACCTGGGTGGCTCAGTTGGTTAAGCGTCTGACTTTGGATCACGTCATGATCTCATAGACTTTGGATCACGTCATGATCTCACAGTCTATGCGTTTGAGCCCTGCGTTGGGTTCTGTGCTGACAGCTCAGAGTCTGGAACTTGCTTCGAATTCTGTATCTCCCTCTCTCTCTGCCCTTCCCCTGCTGGCTCTCTGTCTCTGTCTCTCAAAGACATTTAAAAATTTTTTTTAAAATGGTTAAATGAGGTCTTAAGGGTAGGGTATTAAAAAATAAAAAAGGTGGGGGTGCCTGAGTGGCTCAGTGGGTTAAGCATCCAACTTTGGCTCAGGTCATGATCTTGGGCTTTGTGAGCTTGAGCTTTGTGTCAGGCTCTGTGCTGACAGCTTAGAGCCTGGAGCCTGCTTCAGATTCTGTGTCTCCTCTCTCTCTGTCCCTCTCCCATTCATGCTTCGTTTCTCTCTCTCTCTCTCAAAAATGAATAAACATCTTTAAAAAAATTTTTAATTAAACAAAACAAAAAAAATAAAGTAGGAGTCCAGAAAGTCAAAAAAGTCAAAAGAGTAATATTCTTTTAAACTCTAGGAAGATATAAAGGAAGGGTAAGTGCAAGTGCACGTTTCTTTAAAAGTTTCTAAGCTGAAGGACACCTGGCTGGCTCAATCTGTGGAGCATGCAGCTCTTGATCTCGGGGTTGTGAGTTCAAGCCTCATGTTGGGTGTGGAGATTACTTAAAAATAAAATCTTTTTTTTTTTTAATAACTAAGCTGACTAAACCTACATCATTTTTCAACTTCTATCTGTCATTTGGAGTCTATCTGTGCCTTGCCTACAGTTACTCGGGACTTCTTTGTAGTCTGCATGGCTTCTCCATTCCCTATCACTCTATGCATGTTCCTTTCTTGCTCAGAAGTTTTTAATGCCTCAGAATCTTTACCGTGGCATTTGATACCACCTCCAGCTGCCTTGGCTCACTGTCCATACTCAAACCTCACTTCATAGAGCCTTCCCTGACCTCCCTCTTAATTCCTATAACACATCTGTATTAAGCATTGGGCTGACTTAGTCCATTTGGGCTTCCATAACAAAATACCACTGACTGGGTAGCTTACAAACAACAGAAATTTACTTCTCACTGTTTTGGAAGCCGAGAAGTGTAAGGTCAAGGTGCCAGTGTAGTTGTGTTCTTATAAGAGCACTCTTCCTGCTTCCTAGCCACATCTTGCTATGTCCTTACACAGTGAAAGGGGTGAGTGATCTCTCAGGAGCCTCTTTTATAAGGGCACTAATCCCATTCATGAGACTCCAACCTTATGACCTAAGCACTACCAAAAGCCACACCTTGTAGTACCATCATCTTTGGGGTTTGGATTTCAACATATGGATTTTGTGGAAGCACAAAATGTGTTCATTGGCCTAGTGATTCCAAACAGAATCATTGCAAACTGGGGATGAAGTATTCCAGTGGCCCAAAGAAGCACACTTAGGGAAACAACTGTATTGCCCTCGGTTTCGACAAGCACTGGGCTTCTGGATGACCTGACTGTGAGGAAGTAGGTGTGTGGGAGAAAGAAGATGTGCCTCAGACACAGTAGTCCATCTCCAAACCTAATCTCTCTCCTCTAGTGACCTCATTTTCAAGGATGGTTTGATGTCCATTTTAATAGTACTCAGAGCATTAATTTGGGCTAATTTCTGATAGCCCTTCTTCATCAGAAGGTTCATAATGTCTCACCTTTTGGATTAAACTTTTCCTTATTCCATAAAGAGATGTTCTACCACTAGTATAAAATATCAGGCTAGAGGCAAGGGCCCATATAGTCTAAGAAGCTGCATCTTGGAAGGTGGGGATTTAAACAGCTAAAATCCAAAATGAGAACCAGACGCCTTACCCAGGACCCCTCATGGAGGTAATCACACCTAAGTCACATGACCATGCTGTGCCTCAATCTTCTTATCCTTAAGAAGGGCACATTCATTCTTAGGCTAGAAAGAATTTTATAGGGTTGAATTTGCAAAGCCAACTTGAAAGGGCTATTAATTTCCCCCTGCACACCCTGTTATCCAAGTACATGTTAATGCTTGTGTATGGCTTTTAGTCTTAGGAGCCTGGCTTTTCATAGCCACTGTTAACTGGACTGAAAATTTTACCTTGTAGGACCTATGAGGTTAATGTTGAATCTTGAGCTTCTGAAATGGAAGTTGATAAACTAGATGTTGAAAAATTACTGAAGATCCTCTCAAGAGTTTCTGTTCCTAGTTTGTAAAAATCATGGAGAGAATCTCCACCTGGTTTATTCTGTCTCCCTTCAACCCCCCTTCCTGGAGCCATGTTGCAAACCAGCCTTTGCCAGAGCCAGGCTACCACATAATGCTGCCTTGGCAATTGCCATGGCCTTAATTACTATTGCCTATTATTCAAAAACACTAATTGAGTCATGGTCCCATTGCAAATGTGACTTAACTTGCTGTTTTACTGCTTGCTCAGGCACTGCAAATAAAAAATAATGGCAGTTGTAATTAAGTCAGGACCAGCTATATACCCTGCCCCTCAGCCCGTGACGGGTAAAAGTTCAATTAAAAAGTAAAGTTATTAACAGAGTAAGGTTTGGTCACACATCTGTCATACAGAGTGTGACAGGACACAAAAATTACCCCACACTACTAGAGGGTGAATCACTACAGACCTGTGGTAACTTTACTTTTGGGCTTTCAAGATAAATAGCTCTCTATTTAATTGCTATAAAGCAATTAAAGTTACTCCATACAGAGAGTCATGTGATTAGTCACCTTCCAAAAAAAGTCTAAATAGAGGTGTTTATTTTAGGGTCATGAAAGATATAGCAGTAAACTACTAAACTAAAAGGAAAAAAAAGGATCATGAAGCAATGCCAAGAATATAAGAACCTTGTAGAAATGTCTACAAAACTACACAAAAAGTGAGTTATTAGAAACCTTGGAAAAGACATTTGACACCAGGAGTCATTGGTCATATCCAGGATACCTGTCATGCAAAAGAAGGACAATAACAGGGGCGCCTGTGTAGCTCCATTGGTTAAGCGTCCAACTTCAGCTCAGGTCATGATCACATGGTTTGTGGTTCGAGCCCCGCGTTGGGCCCTGTGCTGACAGTTAACTCCGAGCCTGGAGCCTGTTTCAGATTCTGTGTCTCCCTCTCTCTTTGACCCTCCCCTGTTCACTCTGTCTCTCTCTCTCTCTCAGAAATAAATAAAACATTAAAAAAAAATTTTTTTAAAGGACAATAACAAATGTTGACAAGGAGATGGAGAAGTTAGAAAACCTCACAAATGCCCCCCTCCCAGGAGAATGTTAAGAAGGTACAGCCACTTGGAAAACAGTTTGGTGGGTCCTAAAAAGTTAAACAAGAAGTATTCAAATGACCTAGTATTTTCACTGCCAGATATATACACAAGATTGAAAACATACATCCACAGAAAAACATGTATATGAATGTTCACAGCAGCATTACCCATAATAGCTGAAAAGTAAGAGCCACACAAATGTCCATTGATGGATGGAAGGATGGATGGATGGATGGATGGATGGATGGATAAATAAAATATGGTGTGTCCATACAACAGAATAGTATTCTGTCAAAGAAAGGAATAAAGCAGCAGTATCTGCTACAACTTGGATGAGTCTTGAAAACATGCTAAGTGAAAGAAGCCAGTCACAAAAGGCCACACATCATATGATTTTGTGTAGACGAAAAGACTAGGTCAATCTGTAGAGACAGAAAGTCAAACAGTGATTGCCTGGGGCTGGGAGATGGGGGTGGAATGGAGGAAAAACCCTTTTCATTAGCTGGGTTTTCATCAGCACAAGAGTTTCACCAAGAAATGAGATGCAAGGGGGCAGTCAGATGATTGAGGCTTATATACCATCTTAGGCTAAACAAAGGAAAAGTGGTTTGGGCTTCTGGAAAGGTAGGGGGAGAGCAGGTTATAAGAAGGGGAGGCAATATATGGTAAATAAGGGTTGTTCTGTTAGGCACGTAAGAGTCAATCAGTTGATAAGGGCTGTCTTTGGGGCACCCGGGTGGCTCAGCTGGTTAAGCATCTGACTCTTGATTTGGGCTCAGGTCATGATCTCACTGTTCACATGTCCAAGCCCTGCATCAGGCTCTGTGCTGACATCTCAGAGCCTGCTTGCGATTCTCTCTCTCTCTCCCTCTCTCTGCCCCTCCCCAGCTGCCATGCTCACTCTCTCTCTTTCTCTTTCTCTCTCAAAATAAAAAACTAAACAAAAAAAAAAAAAACAAACAGTTGTCTCCGAGAGCAGCCCTCTTCTTATTCTGGAAGCACCTTTGCAAAGGGGAAATTTATATCTTGAGGCAGTTAGGAGTGGGCACTAAAGAACTTTTTTGCTGGTTCTCAATTGTCTTTAGCACAAAATAATCTTTGTGCCAAAGGGCATTGCCATTACTTGGCCTATTCTCTCCATCCAATGGCCCCTTACTATAGCTTCCTACGTTAGTATAGCAGCTACTGACTTCGGGAGATGGCAGACAGAGTGGCCGGTACTAGCAAAGCCACTAACTGAGACAGTAAAGACACAACTCATAGCGAAAACAGAAGAATCCACAGATGCCTGGTCCTTTACGCTCTTGCCTGGGTGCATGTATTGTATCAGTGTTGCAAACTTTACCCTGCACAGAGGGAAATATACATTTTCTTTCTCCTTTTTCTTTTTATAAACTTTCTTTTTTGAGAGAGAGAGCACACGTGTGTGGAGGAAGGAGCAGAGGGAAAGAGAGAATTTTAAACAGGCTCCATACCATGCTTGGTGCAGGGCCCAATGGGGGCCTCAATCCCACAACCCTGGGATCATGACCTGAATAGAAACCAAGAGTCGGAGGCTCAACCGACCACCCAGGTGCCCCAGAAAATGTACATTTTCATTTTGTTCACAAGTAATCTGGCCTCCCCCAATTTATATGATTTAAACAATTTTAACTAAATGCCCAAACTGGTTTAAAACTAAATCTGATCTGGTAATGTCAGTGATGCTTTAGCAAGTGTCCAGAGTCTTTTAGATAAAGGTGTTCAGCTCTCGGGTCGCTGCAGCTGCCTCCAGTTTGTCCCCTGTGGACCCCGGCACATTTAGGGGAAGTGTGATTGCTCTGTCAACATTCTGCAGCTCGTGTAAATTACGGTGTGAGCACTGGTGTGAGCACTGCTCTGGCGGTATGCTTAGGTTCACCCTCCCCACCCCAGCCTCAGTTCACTCAACCCACTCCGCTAGAGACCTCTAGCCTTTCCTACAATCAGCATGCTTTCCCGGGGGTCCTCTGTTCCCACAGACCTCCCCAGTCCCAGCACTGATGTTCTACCTGCCGCTGTGGCCCCAGGGAGTGTGCACACTCTCACCTCAGCACCCTGCTACAGGGATCCTGGGCAGCTTGGAGGGGGTTCAATCCAGAGCCTCCCTGCTGGTGCGACTGGCCTGACTGCCTTCCAGGGTGAGTGGGGCAGGTCTGAGAATTGATCCGGAGAGATTTTCAGGGTCCTTATGAGCATCTTGGTTCAACAGAGCCCTTTCTCTGCCTTTTGCTTTTTCCTCTCCTTCCTTGAGCCAAAGTCAAATGAGGCAAAATTCTGGGCATACACAACCCATTTTTGGTCTCCTGCATCGTTCTACAGATCTCTTCTCCACCGTCCCCTGGGGCTGGAAGAATCAGGCTTTCCCCCTTTCCATTACCTGGCAATAAATCCCACTTCTCACTATCATATGTCTACTCCCTAGCAGAGCTCTCTGTGCAGGGTTATCCAGGATTGGACTGTGTTAAGGGGGGGGGGGGGGGTTGGAAGGGGAATGAATTGAAAAAAATCTTCTCTTCATTCTCATTTACATGTCAGGTGCTGAATGTTATCTCATCTTCCCTGCATCGCTCTAGAACATGCTGAATCTCCTTGTCCCATACACTGCCCTCCTCCCTTGAGCCAAGGCAAGTGGATTCTTGGGCCCAACTAGGCCAAAGCCTGGCACTCCAGAAAGGCAACAGAGAAATGCATTTTAATGATTTCAAAACATTCCCCTTTCCCGTACATGTACACACCGTTTGATGGGGTTGTTCAGTAGTTAAGAATGGTAAGGAATCCTGGAATAGTCTGCAGTACTGAAAAAGGATACTATAATGTATCATTTTTCTAGATTAACAAGTGCATTTTATTGTGCTAACGGGCAGATGCTCTTGCACTATGATGAAATGTAGATGCATAGAAATGGAAGACGTGTAACGTAAGCGTCCACAGAGTGTCCTGGATCCAGAGAGCCTGGATCCAAATCCTGACACCGTCACCTTCCCCGGGCAAGGCACCACCCTGTGCTTTTGTTTCCTTGTTTATAAAATGGGGGGTGATAATTTAGAAGGTGTTTGTGACACATAGAGAAAATAATACACATCAAGGACTTAGAACAGTTCCTAGCATGTAGTAAAAATGTAATAGGTGCATATGTAATTATGATATGCATGTAATTGTGATATGAATCTGACTCCCATAGATCCCAACAGATACGGGCCAGGTGTAGTAGTAAGCATTGAAATTCAATGTTCAACAAGATATAGCCCTGCCCTCGGTGTGTACCAGAGCTCAGCACAACGACCCACACAAGCTCACTGCAGCCAGACAAGATCAAGGTGTGTTCTCTCAAGGAATTCCTCAGTTGGCTACAGTTGTATGGCTTCCTGGAGGCCAGTCGGCCACCCGACCTAAAATGTCTCCCCAGCTGGCATGTATTTTCTTTGCCAACATGATGTGGTCAACAGCCTTGCAGCTCCGTTCACAACTCTGTGCATCCAAACGTCTTTGTTTCTCCCCAGGTGTGTGGACTGAGTTCTTCTATCAATGAAACACAAGGGGGCAGTAGTGGCACTTGGGCTTTAAGGTGGTGTGACTCTTAAAATAGAGCCCTAAAAAGAAAGGAAAAGAAAAATGGTGGAAGGCAAGGAAGGAAGGTGGGGGAGGGAATGAAGAGGAAGAAAGGAGGGAAGGAGAGATAGAAAGAAAGGAAGAAATAGAAGCTCCGTGTAAGAAGAGTTGAAGACATATTATAATGTTTTGGCCCGAGTCCTTCCTCCCTTCTAGACAAGAAGCAGAGCCTGGGATTAATTCACCCAAGCATACAATGGGGAAGATGGTCTGATGTGGAGGAAGAAGTAAAATGCCAGGGACACGGGAGCCCTGCCAGGAGGCCTGTCCCTAGGGAAGGCTTTCCCACCCTCCACCCAGGTAACCCCCCATGCCCACCCCCAGCCCCGAGCAGAGCAGCTCCTTCAGCACCTGGTCATTCCTTCCCACCAGCCCCAGGATATAGCCTCGGAGCTGCCATCAGCCACTCCAGCCTTAGAAGTTTCCTCTCCTCGGAGCCAGCTGCAGAGTAAGCCCCGGCTACCACACCCTACCCAGCCCCAGCAAGCCCACAGTCCATTTTCTTTCCAAGAGATTTACTACCAGGAAACAGATAAGAGGTAACAAAAATAAGCAGAGAAGGAATTACCAAGATAAAGGCAATCTTTTACAGCCCCTGGAGTAGAACCTCTAGTTATTGTTTTCTTTTCATAACTAGATTGAATGCTTTGCTTTTTCCAGAGAGAGCTAAGGGGACCAAATGTCCAGGTTTGCCTGGGTTTGCCCAGGACAGAGGGGAATCCCGAGACGGGAAACCCTCCCCGCTAAGACTGGAAGAGTCCAGGCAAAGCGAGAAGAGCTGGCACCCTCCAGGGGGCTCATACCTGCCCCTCCCACCCTTCTAACAAAGATTCCAGACTCAGTCTTGAGTCAAGGGCTGAACAAAAGGTGGGTGTTGGGCTTCTCCGGGCACCTGCTGTCTCACGTGCGCAGTTTATATTACTCAAGACGATTACAAAGTTATCACTGGGAGGTGATTCCATCTCCTGGGAGCTCTTGTTCTGTTGGGCTTTCTCACCTAGATGGGAGGGAGGAGGTGGGTGGGGTTCTTTCTGGGCTCTCACCTGGCCGTTTTTTAGGGAGGGGTTGTATTCGCAAACCCAGGAAGCCCTCCCCTCCCTGACCACCCAACAGCATTTTGCAAACTGCTATTTCCTGAAAGACTATCTTATAAACCATCTCAGAGTTAAACAGGATTCTTTGCAGCAGGCCGTCCAGCAGGGCGATGTGCCAGATGAACACCAAGCATTTGCCGGAGGGATGCGAGGGATGCAGCCCCTCCCAAACCGTGAAGCTGCTTCCAGAACCTGTGTTCTAAAGGGCAGAGGAGCCCGGAGTCTTTGATTCCTCCTGAACAGCTTCGGGCTCTCCTCTTGTGATCCCTTGCACTATTTTTCTTGAAGAAATCACATGGAATGCTAGAGGAATTTCACTGAGGTGGACCCAATGCCAGCCCAGCCACGCCGAGCAGTGGGCAGAGGTGTGTGTGTGTGTGTGTGCACGTGTTTTCACGTGCGTGCATGTGTGCGCGTGTGTGTGCATGCATGTATGGTTGTGTGCATGTTTGCACACGCACGTGCTTATGGACAATCTGCCCTACTCGGTTCTTTGCAACTTAACCCAGTTGCACGCTACATCTCTGCTGTCGTGGGGAGGGCCATATAAAAATCTCTCTAAAGGCCTCTGTGTCTGCCTGGCTTTTTTGTAAAAATTGTGGGGTCCAATTGGTGCAAATTCCAGCCAGTATAGGTCCGGGGTCACCCCCTGGTGTGCCAGCAGATGTAGGATTTACTTCAGGTAATTGTAAACAAACGGTAATTTTGTTCTATCCCTGATTAAATGTTCTATCACACATGTCCCTTTATGTTTCCTGGTAGCATTAAAGACTGTTGACTTGAGATTAGTTCAAAGCCACACATATGTGACAGGTTCCTTTTTTCCTCACGTGATACTTCTTTTCATTTTCTTCTATGTTTTGCTTTTGCGATTTTTTAAATGGCAAAAACACCAACAAGTGCTGATTTATATACTGAAAGCAGGCTCTCTCAAGTAAGTTGGGAAAGAAATGCCGCTTGGATTCCTTAATTTATTTATTTTCCCCTCCAGCTAATGTCGCCTGTTTGTTATTCTGAATCTGAGTGTTGATGCTAAGAAGGAAGAAGGGTGCCCTCCTGCGGGGCATTTATCACCTGTAAATTTCCATGAGAATTTGTGCCTCTAATCTCTGAATTGGTTTCCTCCAGAGCAAATCGACTTTCAATGGGGTGACTTTGGAGCCAAGGCCGTTTTGCTGGTTCGGAGAGAGGTAAAGTCAGCCAGCCCTAGGGTTGAGCTCCCTGGCCGCGAAGCCACCCCACAGAGCCGCCTTTGACACCCCCTCACCTCAGAGCTGCCTCCACGGGGCAAGAGGAACCCCCAAAACAATTCAAGTTGTTTCATTGAGAGATCGCCTGCTCCTTGTTTCCTAAGTGAAACAGAAGGGTAAGTGTCCCCCGCTGTAGTGTAAATAACGGAGATCAGCCTTCTCTCGCACATCCTGGTGAGGGAAATTGCTCTTCAAACTGTAGTCAGCCTTTCCAGTACAGCACTTCGGCCTGAGACTCACACATACGTGCTACTAAAGTTGATTTCTGGCAAGCGCTATTAGTGGTATTTATTTAAAAGAAGCCAAGGATTTAAATGGAGTTAAAACAAACAGGTCTTTCACTCTGTGAGCCCCAACCTACAACCTTTGGCTCAACCTCCTCCGGGTTTTGTTTGGGCTTTTAAAAACTTGACAACACCCTTTAATAAATTCCCTCTTTCTGTACCAACTGGCTCAGCTGGCACTGAAAATGCTGAAATGCCAAAGAGAAGGTTGAAGCTGTCTAGGTGGCCGCTTGCTGAGAAAAATTAACCTCCCCTGGTCTCCTCCCCGGGTTTTAGACTGATTGAGGTCACCTTTTAAACAACAACCTGTCCACTCTTACCACCCGCAAGTGGGGGTGGCTTCTACCGGCAGCTCACATGACTTGATGGTGGCAGCGATGCTCGGGCCGGCGCTCTGCTGGCCTGGGGAGAGCGG
The DNA here is from genome assembly GCF_008692635.1 of Crocuta crocuta. Classification (NCBI taxonomy): domain Eukaryota; kingdom Metazoa; phylum Chordata; class Mammalia; order Carnivora; family Hyaenidae; genus Crocuta; species Crocuta crocuta. The sequence goes on along the minus strand of NW_027532203.1, from coordinate 5,547,488 downwards.
ATGAAGTTAGGGCTGCACAGTGAATTCCAATGTCAGATTGTGAGTGCTGGAAAGAACCCTGAAGAAGATGAATCCCTGCGCTTTCCAGGAGAGGAAGCTGAGACCCAAAGGCTACAGAGCTTGCTGACTGTGGGAAGGGGAGCGAAATGGTTGCTTCTTCTTGCCAACTCTTTCCTTGACCACAGACATTCACCCACCCCAACTCCCCAGCTTGGATTTCTTTGCTGGGGGGCTAGAAAGGGGGCGATGGGAAAGGGGCCTGATGCTTAAGGAAGACTAAAAGCATCCAGCTCTGTAGGGGAGAAGAGGGCAGGACCTGAAACCCACTGCGGGCTTTAAAATGGGTTTCTCTGCCTTCCCTTTTGTTTTTTGACTTTAAAGTGCAAAGGTCACCAACTTGACAATAAACTATAAAAGAAAACACACACACACACACACAAATAAATAAAGTGCAAAGGTTAATCATGCACCTCAGTTCATGGCACATTATTATTTTGTCCTTTCAATGGGCCTCCGTTGCTTTGTTTATTTATTCTTTTAACTAATTTATTTATTTGAGAGAGAGAACACATGTACACCAGTGGGGGATGGGGCAGAGAGAGAATCCCAAACAGGCTCCCAGCTCTCAGTACCAAGCCAGATGCAGAGCTCAATCTCATGAAACGTGAGATCGTGACTTGAGCTGAAATCAAGAGTTGGATGCTTAACCCACTGAGCCACCCAGGCACCCCTGTTTCTCTATTCTCTTTATCTCCAAACTCTATTTACTTCCACTGATAGGCAACCATTCTGTTTATTGTGTATCTTTTTATTTGTATGTGTTCTTGCAAGATGCTATTATTTTGTGATATACCTGAATATATGGATAGATAGATAGATCTCTATATGATATATAGGAGCTTTTAATTTTGAAACAATTATAGATACACAAGAAGTTGTCATTTTAAAAAATTGTACAGAGGCGCCTGGGTGGCTCAGTCGGTTAAGCGTCCGACTTCAGCTCAGGTCATGATCTCACGGTTCGTGGGTTCGAGCCCTGTGTCGAGCTCTGTGCTGGCAGCTAGCTCAGAGCCTGGAGCCTGTCTTTGGATTTTATGTCTCCCTCTCTCTCTGACCCTCCCCTGCTCATGCCATCTCTATCTCTCTCTCAAAAAAATAAATAAAACATTTAAAAAATTTTTTAATTAAAAAAATAAAAAAATTGTACAGAGAGGCACATGAAAAAATGTTCAACATTATTCATTAAAGAAATGATCAAAAATCACAAAGAGATACCATTTCACACCCAGTAGGATGGCTATTATTTAAAAGAGACAAGAAAATCAAACCAAAACAAAACAAGTCTTGATAAAGATATAGAGAAATTGGAAACATACTGTATTCCTGGTAGAGAAACCAAATGGTGCAGCCACACTGGAAAATGGTTTGGTGATTCCTTAAAAAGTTAAATGTAAAATTATCATATGATTAAGCAACTCCACTCCTAGACATATACCAAAAAGAATTAAAAGCAGGGGCTCAAAAACTTGTACACCAATGTTCATTGCATTATTCACAATAGCCAAAATATGGAAACTGTAGTGTCCATCAACAGATAAATATGGAGTTTCAAAAAGTGTAATATATGCCTACAATGGAGTATTGTTAAACCATAAAAAAATGAAATTTTGATCCATGCTCTAACATGGATAAACTGTGAAGATATTATGCGAAGTGAGGTAAGCCAAACACAAAAATTCAAATACTATGTGATTCCATTTAAATGAGGTACTTAAAGAGTCATATTTAGAGACAGAAAGCAGAATAGTGGTCAGCAGGGATTGGGGGGAGGTGGGAAAGTTATTCATTAATGGGCATAAAGTGTCAGGTTGGATGATGAAACAGTTCTGAGATGGATGGTGGGGATGGTTACACGACATGTGAATGTACCTACTACCACTGAATTGCACTCTTAAAAATTATCAAAATGGCAAATTTTAATTATATATGATTTATCACATACACTAGATGACATCTAAAAAAAAATAGTGAGAGAGATCCCATGTGAGCTTTACCGAATGGCAACATCTGACCTAACCATCATGCATTCTCAAAACCAGGAAATTGACCTTGGCCTCAAACACCTAACTAGACAACAGACCTTAGGCAGACAGGCCAGTTTTGCATACAGGGGTGTTTCTTTTTTCTACGTCCTGATGTATAATTCTACGACATTCTATCACATATATAGCTTTTTATAATTAACAACTCAATCAAGAAGTATGTATATATTTTTAATTTCTCTAAAAATTTTGATGGTGTTGTATTTCCCACTGTTTCTTTCTGTCTTTTTGGTTTTTTAACACTACACTCTTAAGATCTGTCCATGTTCTTAGGTCTGTATCCGAGCCATCGCTTCTAACTTGCGTGACTCCCTATATATTTTTAAGTTTGTTTATTTTGAGAGAGAGAGACTGCAGGTACTCCTGCGAGCAGGAGAGGAGCAGAGAGAGAAGGAGAGGGAGAGAGGGAGACAGAGAGAGAGAGAGAGAAAGAGAAGGAGAGAGAGTCCCAAGCAGGCTCCCTACTGTCAGCACAGGCCATGAGATCTTGACCTGAGCCGAAATCAAGAGCCAGTCACTTACCCGACTGAACCATGCAGGCACCCGTGTGACACTGTACATTACATTTCCATCACATTTTACTCTCATTTCTCCCAGTGACATCCATGTGGCCTCCAATTCTCTATCATCAAAACTTGGATTACAATAAACCTCTTTGGGTCTGTCCCACGATGGTGCTGTGTGGGAATTTCTCTGGGATATATTCTTTGATGCTGAACTGCTGGGACATTTTTTAATTTAACCTAGTATTGCCAGGTTGCTCTCCCGAATGGCAGAGTCAGCCTACGCTTCCTCCCATAAGCTGAGCATAAGGACAGTGGTTCTCCCTTATCTGCATTTTATTTTTCTGTGGTTTCAGCTATCTGTGGTCTACGGCAGTCTGGAAGCAGATGATTCTCCTTCTGACACATCCTTGGGTGCTCAATAGTAGCCTGACACTATGTCACAATCCCTAGGTCATTTATCTCCCTTCATCTCATCATGCGGGCATTGTATCATCTCACATCATCACAAGAAAAAGAAGGGGAAGTATATAGAACAATAAGGTATCTTGAGACATGAAGAGAGAAAGATCACATTCACACACCTCTTATTATAATAAATTGTTATAATCGTTCCATTTTATTATTGTTAATCTTTTACTGTACCTAATTTATAAATTAAATTTTTTCCTAGGTATGTATATATGGGAAAAGCATAGTATGCATAGGGTTTGGGACTATCTGTGGTTTCAGGCAGCCACTGGACGTCTTGGAAGGTATTCCCAGTAGATAACGGGGATGATACCATATTCCTTTGTCCTCACATTCAGCCAAGAGTCGGCATCACCAACTTTCTAATGTTTGCAAGTCTGACCTAAGGAAAAGTGTTGTTTTAATTTGCATTTCTCTGACTGCTAATGGCTTTGATCATCTCTTTTAAATTTCCTTATTTATTTTAAGAAAGTGAGCAGGGGAAGGGCAGAGAAAGAGGAGAGAGAGCAAATCCCATCTCTGCACCGTCAGCGCAGAGCCTGATGGGGGGGCTCAATCTTGCAAACAACTGTGAGATCATGACCTGAGCTGAAATCAAGAGTCGGATGCTTGACAGACTGAGCCACCCAGGCACCCTACTCATCTCTTCATAAGATTATTAGCTTTTTAAAAGTGCTCCTCTGTGTAATGGACTGAATTGTGTCCCCTGTAAAAAGGTATGTTGCAGTCCTAACCCCCTAATTCCTCAGAATATGACCTTATTTGGAAATAGTCTGAAGATATAATCAAGTTAAGATGAGATCACTGGAGTGGTTTCTAGTCCTGTGTGACCGGTGCCTTCATGGGGAGGGAACTTTGCACACAGACATGGATATGCACGCAGGGTAGACTGTGCGCAGAGACACAGAGAGAGCGCCATATGAACATCCGAGACATGCTGCCACAAGCCAACCAACATCTGGGGCAACCACAAGCTGTAAGGGGCAAGGAAAGACACTTCCTCTGCAGGGGGCAGAGTATGGCTCTGTTGATACCTTCCCTTCAGACTTTTGGCTCCCTGGCCCATGAGACAATACATTTCTGTTGTCCAACATTTGGATCATTTTGTTACGGCAGCTCTAGGAAACTAAATAGGCTCTGTAAGTTGCCTATCCATAGGGTTTGCCCATTTCCCAGTGGGGCACCTGCTTTCTCCCATGAATGGGCAGATGCTGCACCCCTGTTCAGACTTCCAATCACTGTTTGCTCTTCTCCCTCTCTCCATCAGCCCCACTTCTCCCCTGGGCTGCTTTGAGAACAGAATTTCGAGTAGAAGGGAAGAGCAATCTAGACAACAAGGGGCAAGAGAGTGAGGGAAAAGGGGCATTTTGAGAGAGAAGAGGCTTTGTGATGATGCCTTTAAACAGACATGGGAAGGCAGTCCTGGGCTGGAGGAAGATCAGTCTGGAGACAGAAAATTCTGTGTGACTCCCTCACTGCCTTGAACCCTTTATTTCCAAACCTCTCCTTCCACCTATGGCTAAGATCAGTGAGTGAGTGTCAGCTGCATCCCCAAGCCATTTGGGGACTAGGCTCAAAGGTGCTTTAGGCCGCCCAGTGCCCACCTCCAATGAGGCAGTTTGCCTCATGCCCACACACAGGGGTCTAGTAGTACTGAACCCCAGGGGACAATTCATGCAGCAAGCCATGTCAGGTCTTTTGTGCTCCCTCTTCTATACGGGTTCATTTTGGACCCTTCAGAATATCCGAGGAGGAAGGCCATGAAATATGCAAAAGTTGTTTGCTTTCATTTATTTTTTTTAATGTTTTATTTATTTCTAGGAGAGAGAGAGAGAGACAGCGCGAGCAGGGAAGGGTCAGAGAGAGAGGGAGACACAGAAACAGGCTCCAGGCTCTGAGCTGGCAGTTGGCACAGAGCCCGACGCGGGGCTCGAACCTACGAACCGCGAGATCATGACCTAAGCGAAAGTCGGACGCTTAACCGACTAAGCCACCCAGGCGCCCCAGAAGTTGTTTGCTTTTAAAAGGTACTTTTTTGCCACAGCTATATGATGTTGAGCAGAAAGGCTGAGGCTCTTTGGAAGAAGGTGGCTCTGACAGGGGTGGCCAGGATCAGGGCTACAGAAGCAGGTGTGGCAGAGTTGGATCCTGCCCAAGATGTGGTTTCATACATCATTAACTGGGCCAGTTTCATACATCATTAATTTTTACTTCCTAAAGTGTGCTATCTCCTTGCTTTCTTGTGGTACCTTCTCCGAGAGGCCTCTCGTCCTTCATGAGTCCCCAGACACGCAGCCTCTGGATTTCCTGTGTTTGAGAACACACCCTTGACACGCCTCCTGTGGACGTGGTGTGGGGAGATGACCAGATACGGGGTCTTACACGTAAGAAGCTCAGTGCTTACTTCATACTGAAAAAGGCAAGACGCCATCTATATACCTTTTGCACATTAAGATTCAAAATGTTTCTTCTTCTTCTTTCTTTAGCATGTTCTCTCTTGAAAAAGATCCAGTCACATAACTGGGAATACTTGGAGCGCTTGTAAGACTGGAGAACTCAATCGAGTAGAAGCCTTTTGGTAAAGAGCCCGCTCTTTAAAGAATGTCATGTAACGGTTTAACAAATGAGTATTGCCTGTAATTCAAAGCACTTGGTGGCTGTCTTTTTAATAAAATATTACTGATGAACCAAACCAATTCACCCTCTTTTATGAAATTTAAGGTTCTGTATTAGACTGTATAATTTTGGGGTGGGGACTCCGCCATAAGACATACAATTTAGAAGCCATAAAGCAAAATGTGCCGATGTGAATGTATAATAACATTTTTTTTTNNNNCTCGCAGTTCGTGGGTTCGAGCCCCGCGTCGGGCTCTGTGCTGACTGCCAGGTCAGAGCCTGGAGCCTGTTTCAGTCTGTGACTCCCTCTCTCTCTGACCCTCCCCTGCTCATGCTGTCTCTCTCTCTCTCTCTCTCTCCTAGAAATAAATTTAAAAAAAAAAAATAATAAATGCTTTGTGAAAGATGATGGGGCTTCACACTTCCCCGCTCCGTGCAGCTGCAGAGGTTCACGTGGCTTTATCATGATGCAAATTGGTCCACGGTCAGAACCAAGCTGCAACATAGTTTAGGGAAAGCAAAAGTACAAGGGGGCGGAAACTCCCACCCATGTCTGGCCTTCTCCTCACCACAGCTGCAGCACTGGCCACCAGCCTGTCCCTGAAGACTCTTTTTTTCAAAAACAACTTTTAATGTTTATTTATTTTTGAGAGAGAGAGAGAGAGAAAGACAGAGTGCGAGCAGGGTAGGGGCAAAGAGAGAGAAGGGGACAGAATCCAAAGCAGACTCCAGGCTCCAAGCAGTCAGCGTAGAGCCAGATGCCGGGCTCAAACCCACGAACCAGGAGATCGTGCACTGATCCTAAGCTGGAGGCTTAACTGACTGAGCCACCCAGGTGCCCCCCACCAGTCTGAAGACTCTTAACTCAGTTCACAAGGAAGAGCCCAGAACTGAAAGACCAAATGGTAAGGTTGGTGGGGGTCAAAGAGGAGGCGACAGAGGATGCAGATACCAAGAGAGATGAAGCACGTGACGAGAGCATGAGGAATTCACTGAAAGCAACGGGGAAGAAACACAGGAGATGATACATTTACATCTAGAACAAGATTCCGAAAGGCTGGGTGACCTGGTCTTGCCTTGTAACTGCCCCTGCTCTAGTCATAAAGCCTGCTTTGAAGATGACCACACACAGACAAACCAGTCCTAAAGGAGAGTAGCAGACATTAATAAAATAAACTCCTTGACATCGATCTCCAAACTGGATTTGCAAGCTTTGGCTTCACAAGCACACGCCCCTTGGCGGGCTGACCCTTCGGATGGATGTCTGACATCACAATGACTTGTCTTACCCTTCGGTCTGGTGTCATATTATCAAAAGCTAATGTTTTGTCCAGGTCTTACTAATGCCATTATTCAAAGCTCTTTGTGTATATCCACTCTGTTCATCTTTCCTATGATGTCAATAAAGTGGGAGCCCCATTCTATAGTTGTCGGTGTGGTTAAGTAATTTGTCTGAGATCACTCAGCTATGCTGCCTCCATCTTGTGTCCCTCCTCCCCGAGAAGCCCAAACCCCTTTCCCTTCTGCCTTGTTTTCAATTTGATTTACAGGCCCTAGACATCAAACCTGGCAGGGAGGAGTGGAAAAGATTTTTTCCTCCCTTACACATCTAAGCTGGGACATGATGAGTAGCTAGGAGCTAGCCCAGTTACAGTGGATGGGGAGGGGAAGCGTATAAAAGGAGCACAAGAGAAGACCCAGAAGTCAGCAAGGTATTAAAAGAAATTGGGAGGGCACCTGGGTGACTCAGTCAGTTAAGCGTCCAACTTCCGCTCAGGTCATGATCTTGCAGTCGGTGAGTTGGAGCCCCATGTTGGGCTCTGGGCCAACAGCGCAGAGCCTGGAGCCTGCTTTGAAATCTGTGTCTCCCTTTCTCTCTGCCCTTCCCCTTCTCTCTCTCTGTCTCTCTCTCTTTCTTTTTTTCTTAAAAAAGGAAAGAAATTGTGGTCACACTATCAGCTGAGGAGGACACAGTGTGGGGCATGGAGACGTGGGCAGGCTGAGGGTCTAAGGTGGTGCAAGGCCTTTGAAGGAGTTTTAAGTGGGAACAGACAGGCTGGGACCTCAGTTTTGGGAGCGATAGTGTGTGGAAT